>NC_139723.1:81362400-81419900 GCF_964211835.1 Anser anser | reverse complement strand
TCTTCCCTTTCTCGAAAACTTCTGCAGTGTCACCCCACACAATGATGTCATCAATGTACTGCAGGTGTTCAGGAGCAGACTGCTCCAGCGCAGACTGGATCAATTCATGGCAAATAGTAGGGCTATGTTTCCACCCCTGGCGCAACCGATTCCAGGTGTATTGGACACCCCTCCAAGTGAAAGCAAACTGTGGCCTGCACTCTGCTGCAAGAGGGATGGAGAAAAATGCATTAGCGATATCAATTGTGGCATACCACTTGGCTGCCTTTGCTTCCAGTTCGTAGTGGAGTTCTAGCATGTCCGGCACTGCAGCACTCAGTGGTGGCGTGACTCCGTTCAGGCCACAATAGTCCACTGTTAGTCTCCACTCACCATTAGATTTTCGCACTGGCCACATGGGACTATTAAAAGGTGAATGAGTCTTGCTGATCACTCCTTGGATCTCCAGTTGACGAATTAGCTTATGGGTGGGAATCAGGGAGTCTTGGTTGGTGCGATACTGCCACCAGTGCACAGATGTAGTAGTGATTGGCACCTGCTATTCTTTGACCCTCAGCAACCCCACAGCAGAAGGGTCCTCCAAGAGACCGGGCAAGGTAGACAACTGTCTAATGTCCTCTGTCTCTAAGGCAGCTATGCCAAAAGCCCACCGGAGCCCTTTTGGGTCCTTGAAATATCCTCTTCTAAGATAGTCTATGCCAAGGATGCACGGAACATCCCGGCCAGTCACAATATGGTGCTTTTGCCACTCATTCCAGGTTAGACTCACTTCAGCCTCCAATACAGTTAACTGCTGGGATCCCCCTGTCACCCCATAAATACAGATGGGTTCTGGCCCTTTTTAGCTTGATGGTAGTACACTGTGCACTGGTGTCTACTAAAGCCTTACACTTCTGTGCATCTGATGTGCCAGGCCATGGAATCCACACAGTCCAATAAATTTGATTGTCCTTTTCCTCCCCCTGGCTGGAGGTAGGGCCCCTCTAGTCCTAGTCAGAATCTTCGTTTCTGTTTTTAAAGGACTGCCTGCTGGAAGTTGGAGCAGTAAGCTTTCCAGATAACCCTTTTTTCCTGATAGTTTTCTTTTGCAACTCACGTACCCATTCCTCTAAGGTCGAGGTAGATTTTCCATTCCATTTTCTCATGTCCTCTCCATGGCCACGTAGGTAAAACCACAGGGTGGCAAGGGGTGTGTACCCACCATATCATCTTCCTTGCACGGATGAACGTTTACCCCTGATAGCTGAGACACTGGTTTGTACAGGTGGGGAGCAAAATAATCTCTCTTCAAGTTGGTGGACCTTTTCAGAAAGTTTCTCCAAAGTGTTCTCTTTAAGTTGGTGGACACTGGTTTGTTCAGGTGGGGAGGAAGGTAAATTCTCTTCAAGTTGGTGGACCTTGTCATAAAGTTCCTCCACAGCCGAGATGTAGGCCTGTAAGGAAAAGAAGAGACTTTCTTCGTACTGCTGGAGTTGTTTAGCCACTTCATCCACTGTGGGTTCCTCATCCTCTTTCCAGGCCATTGTTGCCAATGAGCTGGCATATGATGATGGTGCACTCCGTATAAAACTTGCGCCACATGGGTCGTGTACACTGGATTTCATCTGGATCTGTGGATGTTTGTCTGTTGGCTAGGTCTCTATAAATCACCTCCTGTATGACTAATTCCCTCAGGTACTGGATTCCCTTCTCCATAGTGGTCCTCTTGCCTGGTAGACATACAAGTTCTTCCTTGAAGGGATGCCTTTCCTTCACAGCTGACAGGAGTTGCCTCCAGAGGCTGTAAAGTCATGCTCCATCTCCAATTTCTTTCTCAATGCCTGCATCTCTAGCAAGGAATCCCAGCCGCCTGGCTTCCCTGCCCTCTAGTTCCACACAATTGGCTCCGGTGTTCCAGCACCGGAGCAGCCAGGTGACAAGCTGCTCACCTATGCAGCGACCAAAATCTTTTCGCACATCTCGTAGCTCACGCTGGTATAGGTTTTGGGTAATTACTGCTGATTTTTCGACATCTTCATCTTCATCCTCCTGCACATTCGATGGCCCAGCCTCGTCTTCTTTATACCTAGACCTAGCAGAAGACTGTCTGCATTCTAAACAACCTGAATCTCCATACAATTTTTTCGTCTTATCTACAGGGGCAACTTGCACTGCTACAGCTCGTTTCTCTGACCCAGCCACAGGGCCTGCCACAGGGGTTGGAATACACACTGGGCCCATCACAGGGGTTGGAGCGGCTGCAGGGGCTGGAGTGGCTGCAGGGGCTGGAGCAGCTGCAGGGACTGGAAAGGCAGCAGGAGCTGGAGCAGCTGCAGGGGTGGAGAGGCTGCAGGAGCTGGAGCAGCTGCAGGAGCTGGAGCAGCTGCAGGCACTGGAGTGGCTGCAGGAGCTGGAACGGCTGTGGGAGCTGGAGCGGCTGAGGGAGCTGGAGCGGCTGCAGGGTCCATCGTAGGGGTTGGAGTGGCTGTTGGGCCTGTCACAGGACTTGGAGTGGCTGCAGGGTCTATCACTAGGTTGATAGTAGCATCAATTGTGGCTTGATAGGCATAGGTCAGACTCCAGCATGCTACAGTGATTTGTGTCTCTTTGGAACTGCCAGAGTCATGACACCCTTTTTTTTCAAACATTCTACCAGTTTTTTAGGATTTTGCAGTTGTTCAGGGGTGAATTTCCAAAACACTGGAGGTGTCCACTGCTCTAGAAACCTGCCCATATCCTCCCACACTTCCTGCCACTCAAAACTATCCCGCCTAAGGACAGATCTCCGGATGAGATTCCTAAGTAGTTGTTTAACCTTAAACAAAACCTGAAGCGCATTCAGGAAACATAACAATAACACCATATTAGTCTGAACATCCCAAGGATATCCAACATCTTGGAGAACTATCGTAACTAGCTCAAAGGATAAGAGGGTGGTGAAGGAGAAAGGGAGATTGAACAAGTAGGAAAAAATATCTTCCCCTGTCCCCTCCACAGATTGGCTCCCTGACGAAAAAAGGCAATAGGTGTAATTGTTAATAGTTTCCAAGATATGGTTTCCAAAGTATAGAGTCGACGACAGTGCTGAGTACTAATACGAGTTTAGGGTCATGACCAGACATTTCATCATATCATAAGCCATTGTTACACTGCACAGTACCATAAAGATTTTACACTAGGGCCCGAAAAGGATAAACAGCATGACAGGGAGCACACACAGTAAGTAACGTGCTATAAAACTCAATTTGGAAAACAGGCACAGCAGACTTGAGATTAAAGCAATCAACATTGTGACTAGCAACTATTAAGCAGGTATAATACACCAATTTTAGTTTAACACACTCTGGTCATATCTGTCATTATCTCAACCCTTCATGCCCCACGTTGGGCGCCAAAAAGGACTGTTGTGGTTTAACCCAGTCAGCAGCTAAACACCACACAGCCATTCGCTCACCCTCCCCCCTCCTTCTCTGGGATGGGGGAGAGAAATGGGAAAGTGAAGCCTGTGAGCTGAGATAAAGACAGTTTATTAAGACAGGAAAATAATAATAATAATATTAATAATAGTACTACTAATAATAATGTGTACAAAACAAGTGATGCACAATGCAATTGCTCACCACCCGTTGATCGCTGCCCAGCCTATCCCCAGGCAGCCGGCCTCCCACCCCAGCTAGCCACCCCTATATATTGTTTAGCATGACGTCAGATGGTATGGAATACCACTTTGGCCAATTTGGGTCAGCCGTTCTCGGTCTGTCCCCTCCCAGATCCTGCTGCACCCCTAGTCTGCCTGCTGGCAGGACAGAGTGAGAGGCTGAAAAGTCCTTGGCTTGGTGTAAGCACTGCTCTGCAACAATTAAAACATCAGCATGTTATCAGCACTCTTCTCATCCTAATCCAAAACATAGCACCCTACCAGCTACTAGGAGGAAAATTAACTCTGTCCTAACTGAAACCAGGACACACGTGGGCACAGTGTATATTCCAACAGTGTCTGTAAGTTAACATATACAGTATATTTTCACTTTCTAGTGTTTCTTGCAGTACCTTTAGTATCCAAAAATCTGAACAGTAAAACACAGATCCAGTAAGAGGATATACATATATAAGTACCTACATATGTTCAGTTCAGAAGCTTGAGCTCCATGCTTTAACTTTTTGTTTGACATTTAAGTAAGGTGCCTGAAAACATATGCAGTTTTGCCTTCTGGCATAAGTCACAACTGTGTCCAACCCCTGAGTATCCAGCTGTGATAAAGCGATTTTAGCATTTTCATGCCCAACAGAGAAGAGAACATGTACATTGTTTGGATACTGAAGAACAAATATTAAAATACCTAAAAGAGAGAGACGTATTTCTAACCACACAATGTCATGATGACATTTACAACCTAACTGCTAAAACTGCAGGGCTGCTTCATGAGTTTAAAAGGAAAATTATCCTCAGAACCCGTTAACCTACTTGAATCAATAGTCTGGGTCCACTTCCTACTGGATATATGCTCACAGAATATCTGGCAGCATCAGCTAAGGAGTGAGTAAGCATAAAATGATAAGTTACTTCCATCATTAGAAATCGTCTTCCTACATTAGTTTTAAGGAACATTGGTAAGAGTTGGAGGAAGATAACACTGGTATTGATTGCAATCCAAATCAGTGTTCGCATATACCAGTAGTAAAACCATATCTATCTATCTTAGGTTTCATGTGTGTATGTGCGTGTATACACATGCATATATATGTACACAATGGTTGCTTTGTTAAGCTGCTCATTGCATTATTTTTAATGCTAGTAAATATATAATGTCAGTCTACTTGGGAAAGCAAGTAAATCAGAGTAAGAAGAATTTGGAAAGATGATGATAATTGGGATGTTAAATGTTCATTGGTTAAATGCAACAATAAGCCATACTAACTCCTTGAGACATTGTTTACTTGCTTTACAGATAAGGATAAATTCACTAAAAGATTTTGAGGTGATGTCCACAGAATACTATAAAATAAATAATTAACTTGGACAGAAATCTGTGAGAAATTATATGTGATTTTTTTTTTTAAGGTCTCTAAGTTTGTTTTATTGACCAAGCTTATCCAGTTTCTTTTGATTAAAGCATTCTGTGCGTGTTTAATTTTGCCAAATTTTGACTGAAATGCACAGTTCACACAGTTCGTATACCCATTTCTGAGCAAAACAAGGGCAAAATGAATGAAAATTGCTACCCAGCAGCTGCAGACAGGTGACTTCCTGAGGACAGATCAACTCCAAGTCATAAAAGGCGTATGGATTTTCCGTGCTTATATGAAGTAGGACAATATAGAAAAAGGCAGTTACTGGGAAGTAATTTTATCCTTCCCAGATTCACACTGCCATGTGCTAGTTTTTATTGTTGTTATTGTTTTGTTTTGTTTTTCTGCTAAGTCTTTGTTTTTGTTTGTTTGCTTATTTTGTAAACTTCATACTAAAAGAGCAAAGCAACATTTCAGAACACATCCATAAAATACAGATTTCCTGTTCAACATGATGTTTGTGTATTAAATAAGTCCCATAATGTTTCAAAACCCTTGTGTGAACTAAAATAAATAAATAAATAAATAAATAAATCTTGCAGAAGCATTGTGATCCTTAGACAAGATTCCCAACTTTCTGATCATTATCTCAGATCTGCCCCATTGCATTGCATCATACCAACCATCATGCTATCTTTCCCAAATTTAACACAAATTCCCACATACAACGGGAAGGATGGATAACAGCAAACTTTTGTATTGAAATGTATGCCTCATTGTGTTACTTTAACCAAATCTTTCAGACGGTCCTTCTATTCTCTTTCTATTATATCAAAACTTCAAAAGCACAGTTGCATTTCTTCACAAATTGAATGAGATTTGGAATTGCTATGATGGCAGCTGAGCCAATGGAGGTTGTTATGCTTGTCTCAGTCATTATAAAATGTCACTCTCAAACACATACACTCAACTTGCAATCCACAGGAGAAAAAAAGAACTAAAAACAATAACCACATGCATATCTTAAGTGTTTACTTATGAAAAATCTCCAAGGCTATTCAATAGAAACATAAATATTGGACATTTATATACAGTTAACAGCAAGATATAAAAATATGCTGCAACAAGCAAAGGGAATTCATCAGCCAATTTAAGGCTTCACATTTAGAGCAAAATTCCTTTTCTTTTTTTTCTTTTTTTTTTTGTAATTTCACTTCCATGTGTATAATTCAAAACGTACAGAGTAACAACAGCACCAAATCAATATAATTCTTGTTTGTAAAACTACAGAGTTAATTTGTAACTTGTTTAAGAGATTTTTGCTTTATAATAATAATTTCAAAGAGAAACAACTCTTATTATTAGAGAGAATATCAGGTCCCTAACAGAGGTATGAACCGGATTTTTCTGGCTCCTGTTTGGTGCCAGATGTACCCTCACTTCTTTTAATGAAGCCCAATCCTAATTTACAACTCATAAAAATAAAGCAGCATCAGAGATCTTCATCACTGAAGAGACGCTTGCTGAGCTCATGCCTGCAACTTTCCTTTCTTTCTTTCCTGGGCCTTATATCTGGGATTTATATCTAAGTGCTAAATTTAGCAATTGAACTTAGTGTTATTAGTTTTACGCAAATGAGAAAAGACTTCATATGACTTTATGAGAAAAGACCTCATAAACAAAGGTTTTGAAATCCTGAAGTAACTTAAAATACTAAATCCCATTGACTTTAAATTAAACAGTGATTGGGTGAAAGATATTAAACTGCTATAGAGAAAGGCTGAAAAAACTGACCTTACTCAAGTAAGAGCTCTAACCACTACTCAAGGAAATAATATTCATAATCTTAGTGGCCCAAAGAAAATTAATATAATGGAAAGGAAAGTTGTTAGAGGGATACACCTGGAGTGAATTACAACTTGTTATGTTATATTTTTCCCTGTCTTTGAGTGGCCAGAGTGACAAGGATTCTATTTCTTTTTATTATTATTATTATTACTTTTTTTTTTCTCTGTTTCAAGGAAATTTTGAAAAGTTAAACCAAGTCGGTCACCTCTGATCACTTTTAGCATTCAGAAACTCCGTATTCAGAACTTTTAGATCGGTGATTTTTACAGTTTTTTAATTAAATTAAGTATATTGTTGTGTATAGGAAGAGGATGATTCTTCCTTAATGCTTAAAAACATGAAAAAAAATTAAAGACCAATAAGCCAAAAATGTAACATCCACCATTTTTCCTATTTTGATTTTTTAGAGAAATTAAGATTGCTTGAGGCAGAGTGGAAATTTTGTTCCCCTCCAAAAACTGAAATATGAAGTTTAGCCTAGAACTGTAACCACCTGGCTTTGAGTAGATAAGTGTAAGTACCTCCATGGGAGCTGAACACAAATCACCTCGAACGTGACACCGACATGTGATCAGATGAGTGCTTCTCCAGTCTCAATTCATTTTATTAACTGGATTATAACAGAGTATAATGGAAGCCTAGACACACAGTTCAAATAACCACCAAAAGTGTCTGAAGTCTCAAGATGTTTTTTAATTTAACAGCAGTATTCAGTTGGTCAAAAATCACCAACCGTCAGATGTTGGAAAAACTTCTAAAGATTGTCATACAAACCTCTGCTCAAGATGGGTTCACCTAGACCAAGTTGCTCAGGGTTGTGACCTCTGAGTGTCTCCAAGAAAGGAGACTCAACGGCCCCTGTGGACAACCAGTTTCAGTGTCTGATAACCCTCACAGTTATATGGTTTCCTTATTTATTTATTTTTTATTTTTTTAATATGTTCTTTTCCTAAATAAATAAATTGGGGTGTCTGACCTGTTCAAAATTCTCTGCCTTGCTTTCGGATGCAACATATTTCTAGTCTCCTTTGGATATCTGAGATACAGCAGGTCTACAATATCAGCAGACAGTTACACCTAGACCCCTGAATAATACCCTAGCTATCTGGCTACACTTACTGGTACACTTACAAGACAAATCAAAAAACATTTGGCCTCTTCACAAGGAAATTGCTCCTAACTGTCTAACACGTCTATCTCAGAGAAGAACAAATCAGGTTCTATAATGTTCATATATCTCTCTACTGACAACAGAGAATAGCTACTAGATGACTAGCCATTAGCATAGATTAAGAACAGAATTCAGTTGTTCAAGGATGTATTTATAATCCCTGTGAAATGTGATAATTTATTGCACTTGGCTCTTGAAACATGTTAGTGTCTTATAAACTCCTTGGCGTATCTACTCTAGGGTAAAACATGTTTTCAGCTCCTATTTTGCTTTATTTTGCTAGCTAGTGGATTAAATTTTTTGCTGTTTAAAATAAAAGTATATTTTTACTTTTAATTATTGAAATTTTCTTATAAGTATTACAATCTGAATAGCAATTCAGGAGACTTACGTGTTTCTGGCATGACATTTTTCAAGAAAAGGCAGTTGGTTCTATCTCCAAGTTGAAACTGACTTGGAAGCTCAGTCCAGTAGGGAGCACGTAGGTCACTGTTAAGCAGATAACTTTGTCTATAGAAAATTATAGGTTTATATACCTTAAATTCTGACTGAAAAATTTGGGGTAATCTGCCTGTCTAGTGTATAAGCATGTACTATGTGAAACCTTAAAGAGATTAATATAAAAACTTCAGCCTTTGAAAAGACGAGACATCATCCTCTCTGTAAGTCAGGCTAAATTAGATGTTTCCATGTTGTTCATGCCAACAAATGGAGAAAGCAGACATTTCTACCTTTCCACATGGCCTACTCATGACTAAGGATCACTGAGGCCAAAAAGACCCCTGTGACTGTCTGTCAGAATACCTATGCAAAGTCATAGACTTCCTATATATCCTTTATTAATGACTGTGCAAACAAACACCCAAATTTGTTGAAAGGGAATAACTGAGGTCTGTAGTTATCTCAGTGGTAATGCTACATTACATCTCAGAAAGTCTCAACATATTGATGAAGTAGGCCTTGACAATGTTTTGTAGATGGTAGAAAGGTCTAAAGACCACTCCTGTATTTTATTTTATTTTTTATGCCATTGTTTGAATGTGCAATCTTATGAATTATGCATGTTAAAAAAACCTCTCTGCCTCATTTTACTCACTTTTAAAATACGCATTATATTATCTTCTAAGTTTTTTTTTTTTTTCAATTTATTTTTATTTTTATTTGGAAGAGCATCAGAACACTTTTTTAACAGTTGAAATATTTCCAAAGTAGGCTTTGAAAATATCAAAGTATGCTACCGGTCAAAAGTAAAAGTGAATATTTAGTCATTGCTAATTTAGAATCATATGATTACAGTCTGTCTTTTATGAATAGCAAACTGTGTAGTTTGGTGGAACACATCTTCTGGATTTTTTTGTTTGGTTTGGTTATGTGTTTTTCTTCAAATTTTTTTTAATTATTATTATTTTAATAATATTATAATGTCTGTTGATTACTTTATGATTACTTTATATAGATTTTATTATTTCATTTATTATTATATACTATAAATGAACTATTGTCCTTTGATTTTTTATTATTATTATTATATATATTTTTTACTTTCAGGTGGAATGCATTTCACTGAACTTTAATAATAAAAATTAGTTTTTTCTTAAATCATCTAACTTTTCCTTTGTTGTAAAATGATAGAGGCATTCAGGAAAAGAAAACTTCAGTGATAAAAGATGCCTTCTTTTGGAGCCAAACACTCTTCCAACAGCTAAATGGGGGTGAGTAGTCTACTGGTTTAGACTAGATGACAAAGTTTTAGAAAATTAAAAGTAGGGCAGATTGATCCAGCCATTCATGTTAGCTGTTATTAATTCATGATGTATGATAGGAAAATATATCACATATTATTGATTATGGTCTAAGAGTGGGTTGTGTTTAATTACTTCTACTGCATTCTCTATATCTTTTCCAACCCTGGAGAGCAAGAATTGTCATTACATATTCCTTTCTCATCTTCAGGCATCCAGTGATCCTTAGGTTTCATGTATAAGAATTCTCCTGACTTGTGAGTAAAAAGGGTACTTTAAGATTTCTTGAAGATTTAAGAAAGCCCAGGTTTATCTGTGATATGACTCTTCTCTATAACTGTGATAACAGAGCTTCAGTGCTGATTCAAAGGAAAAAAAAAACTAAAAATCTTCCTTATGAATTGACATCCCTCTTTTTTTTTTTTTCTTTTTCTTCTCTGTGAGTGAAGATGTCCTCTTCTGACAAACTTACTTTCTATTACTCTCATCACTTAACTTACAGCATTTCATAGCACCATACAAAATGATATAACATCCATCATGATTCCTACCAAACTTCAGCAGAGGAAAGTTCATAACAAGTAAAGTCTAGTTCTACAATGTAGCAAGGCTTTATTACCCTACAGAATTTGTTTCAAACTATAGTCTGAAAAGTAAAGGTGAAAAAACAGAGTGATTACAAATGAGGTCTCCAAAGAAAAAGGTAGAAATATTTAAAGTAGATAATTACGCAAACAAGATTTTCACATTCTAAGTTTTAATAAAATTAGATTTAACAAAACTCTCCAAGGAGATGGCCTCTAGGATTTTAGCATTCTTAACCAAAAAAAAAAAAAAAAAAAAAAAAAGCAGCTTAAGGTTAAATTGAATTAAAGGTGAAGTATCACCGAAGTACTGGTCAAGAATTTGTACAACTTCACTCATTTTTAGAATAATATTTATATTTATATATAAATATATATATATTTATAACACATATATGTATGTATAACACGTGGAAGAAGAATTAGAGAAAAAAAAAAAAGGCAGAAGAAAATGATTTTTTTGATTTATTTCCATATGTGCGTTTTACAGCTATTGGTACTGAGACAACTTCAAGGTGAAATCAGATGCACTGAGCTGGCCAAAGTTAAATTAAGTCTCATTTGTCAAAGGTGAAATCTTAAGGGACTTAGGCTCCTACATACTTACATTGCACTTCAAATTTAGATTTTTGTCTTAAACTGCCTAGATGCTTCTGGCCACTGTAATTCATAGTTAGATTTTAAATTACTGGATGTACTGGGAAGATCAAGCAAAATTCAAATTTGCTCCATCTCTCCTAGAATTCCTCTAGGACTACTATTCAAAAGGGGAATGGTTACAGTACTGGACATAGTAACCTCCAGGGGAGTTCAGTTCTCCTGCTTAATGTCAGAATCAAGGGCCATGTAGTGTTTGACTCCTGACTTTTCAATGGCTCTCGAGGAGAAACAATGTTCACCTCACACAGAGTCTGAACTTCCCACTTGGTAAGCAGTGCTGGCTTTTAAGCAATGACAAAATCATAAGGGATCTCAGTTGTAGCTAAAACACACAAATAACATCACTGATCACACAGCACATACAAACAGTTAATGTAGAATTTAACCTGCTTATAAAATCACATTCTTATGCACTTATTACTGTCTTATTGTTTTGTCTTTTTATTATATATTATTTGATCTGTGTTTGGAAATTTCTCTGCTATGTCAGCTTTTCCAAAGCTGCTTTCTAAGGTGTCTAAATCTGTAAAACACTGTCATCCAAACCCAGTTGCATTTTGCTTCGCTTTCACTGGTAACAGAGAACTTAGTTCTACTAGTACACCAAGTGTGTAATCCACCTTAGATGAAGAGTGATAGATAACAGGTACCACTGTGTGAAATCTATACCTGGTGATATGCAGAGGTTACTCTCTCTGTTCATTATGAAGGGATCATATAGGTACTTTTCAAGCCTTAAAAACCATGAACTGCTTATGAGTGGAAATATTTTAGATCTGATAGATCTCCCCTTTCTGGAAGGGGTATTATTACAGTATGTGCTTTTATGTGGTCATATTTCTACACCTATTTCTTATCAAATGCAATTCTTTTTATATTTTTCCCGTATATTATGTGGTCCTGCAAAATAATCTTGCAATATAATCCTACAATACAAACTGCATGGTTTCTTTGTGTCTACTCTCTTTGACGTAAATATCAATAAGTAGTTACAGTTAAAATGCTATTTCTTTACTGTTTAAAAATAATCAATACAAAGAAAAAGAAAGGAAGACTTTTTTTTTTCTTTTTTTTTTTTTTTCTCCCAAATAGAAACATATGATTTTAATCCAGAGGAACATCTTTGATCATGTTGTAATTCCTGGATGATAACACAAGCTAGAATCCTTAAAGCCTTTTCTATTTAGAGCTTACACATTCTGGTTGTTCTGAAACACAAATGCATACCACTAAGGGCAAGTATAGTCTTGATCTGAATGATGGAGAAATTCCTGAGAAAAAAATATGAAAGAACATAAAGTAAACATAAAACCAGAACAATCTGGATAGAGAAGAGGAGAAGAGGAGACTCGAGGAGAGGAGATGGACAGGAGAGGAGACTCGAGGAGAAGAGACTAGAGGAGAGGAGACTCGAGGAGAGGAGAGGAGACTCGAGGAGACTCGAGGAGACTCGAGGAGAGGAGACTCGAGGAGACTCGAGGAGACTCGAGGAGACTCGAGGAGACTCGAGGAGACTCGAGAGGAGAGGAGAGGAGAGGAGAGGAGAGGAGAGGAGAGGAGAGGAGAGGAGAGGAGAGGAGAGGAGAGGAGAGGAGAGGAGAGGAGAGGAGAGGAGAGGAGAGGAGAGGAGAGGAGAGGAGAGGAGAGGAGAGGAGAGGAGAGGAGAGGAGAGGAGAGGAGAGGAGAGGAGAGGAGAGGAGAGGAGAGGAGAGGAGAGGAGAGGAGAGGAGAGGAGAGATGACTTCTGCTTGTTGCTTTTTTAAAAATTATTATTGTTATTATTATTTTATTTTATTATCATATTTTTTATTTTTTTTTTTACTAATTAGTTCCTAGCTGGAATATTTATGTTATTACCCCATACTGTACTATTTTTACTCAATTTTAATTCCCTCCATTTTATGTAAATATGTATTCTAGCCTCAGAAGCAATGCAGTATTTTTATATTTGCAGAGCGATCTGGCTTGCCAAAAGCTTATTTTTATCATATGTTTCCATATAAAAACAACCACAGATCTTTTCAGAAGATAGGTGAATATAATTTGGAGAAGTGAGATGGAAACAGCTAATGACAAACTCATTGGCCATTTCAATGCTTCCCATATTGGAAGGGAACGGACAATGAAAATAGTTATGTTATACAAATACTTTTGATTGCATTGTGGTAAAAACTTTCTCAAAATAGATGCAACAGGTGGACTTTATTTATAATGCACACATCTACATCTGAGTAAGTCACCCTAAATTCCTCTCTGAGGAGAAGTAAGCAATTCCAGAATTTAATCCATCTGGCCTCATCTAGATATTATATATATGATAAAACTTTGCTCAAAAAGGAGTTATTTTTCTCACTTGCTACATTTTCTGAATTATTACTATTATATGGGACCTGGGATAATTAGCTGGGACCTTCAAACTGTATAGATCCATAGCCAATTATGAGTCTTTCACGAGGGTCAGAAATGCATGAACATGAAGAATTAAGAGAAGGAAAATATGTGTGGCTTTTCAGAGAATGGAAAGAAAGCTGTCTTTGAAGCTTGAAGTGACCTGTGTGTATCTTCCCAGTTTGTGTATATACATATGTACAAGTAATGTTCTTTATAATTCCATGCCTTTGAGTATGTAGGATTTATTTCTTTAGGGTGGAATTAAGCTGAGTAGGGGAGTTATATCATGTAAAACTGCCATGGAGTTCACATTTAGGCTTGTTTCCTTTGCATTTATGTTTTTGATAATTTTAGGCTCTTCTGATAGCTCTAGGAACAATTTATAAAACTGAAATAATAAACCATTTTGCCTTCTTGCTGAATTTCACTACCCTGAAAGATGGAAATCCTACAGAAAGCCCAGTTTCCTTGTTATCTCAGCTGCAGAAATTGCCACTTGAGGCAAAATGAAAAACTGTGAAAAATGTGAAGACAGATACAAATGATGAGATGTTGAGGTTTATTTCAGTTCCTGTGGAATCAAAACACTCAGCCAGAAACTAAAGATAGAGAAAAAAAGAAAGAAAAAAAACTCTAAACCTTTTCCACCTCACAGAGTATAAACTATCTTTTTTTTTTTTTTTTTCCCCCAGATCATAATAAATAGTATTTAACACTGTGTGTTTAAGTCACTTTTTGTTGCATTTTAATCTGGTAATTAGTTTTTCCATGAATCAAATACTTTTTAAGGAGATCAAACCGAAATAGCATTTAGCTTAATTCTGATGAGACTGAAGCTATGCTTCATTTGACCAAGGGTGTTTAAGAGTTGAACAATAATGTGTAATATAGAAAGTCTTTAGCAGCAACCTTTTGCATTCTAACTAGTGCATAATATTGGTTTTGCAATCATTTAGTAATTATATAAGGAGGACATATTTATTACGAATTATTGATTTTATAATTACTGCTGCTAGTGTTCACATTATTACACAATGAAAATCTTTTAATATACAATGTTCTTCACCCTCAGCTGGCAAGCGTATAGTGCAACGCAATTTAGAGTTGCCAAGAGTAGATTTTTATCGGCACATTTTTTTGCCAACTAACTAAGTGGCTTGGTTGCTGAAAAAAAAAATACTAATGGCATTTAAACAAAGAAGAATGTCCAATCTTTCAAGGTCATTCCTGGAAGATGATTATAGTCAGTCAATGAAGAAAGGAAGAGAAAGAGAGAGAGAAAAAAAGAGAAATCTGTTTAATTATTATTTTACTGCTAACATCACCAGAAATTAAAAGTTATAGCTTTAAATTCGCTGTAAGCTAAATAAACATAAAAGACCACTATCATACTCTGGATCATGACACATGAAGATATATCTCTTATGAAATTGATTTTTCCACATGTGCAGGCTGACTGCTCAGTGCAGCTATCCTGCCTGTAGAACTGCAGGGAAAAGTTATATTCGGTGCTAGTATATAATTGTCAATATGTTTTATATTCTTGGGCAAGGGATTTTTCTTCAAGACATATATAAAAGAGATTGTCCATGTTTGCCATTTGATTGGGCCTGCAGTTGCTCACTAATAGCTGTTGCTAAGAAACTGTCACCCCAAAGAGGAGTTCTGAGCCATCAGAAATCTTTAGGAATAAGGCTCTCCATTACTGGCACCAGAATTTAACACTCAAATACAGAATTTAGTCCTGGCAGGTGTTGAGATGTTACACTGCATGGAAGAGGATGCAAGTACCTTTCACATCTTCCTCAGCACTTGCCAGGATTGAAACTTTAATTCTATCTCTGTCTCCTACAGACATGTGGACATAAACACATGTCTAAACATATACGAAGATTTGGCATCGAGCTCATTGTTGGATGTGAGTTTGAATTTTGCTATTTGGTTGCTTAGGACCCAAGGGAATGGAATGACACTGTGTCAAGGGATGTTCAGATTAGGTATTATGGAAAGGTATTTCCCCAAGAGTATGGTCAGGCACTGGAACAGGCTCCCCAGGGAGATGGTCACAGCACTGAACCTGCTGGAGTTCAAAGAGTGTTTGGACAATGTTTTCAGATGTATGATTTAATCAGCATATTCTATCATTCAATGATTCTTTGCCAGCAGTAAAAGATATTTTATTAGGATATGACTGTCATGTAAACTTTTTTTTTTTTTTCGTGAAAGAAAAAATTCTAATAAAAAACATCACATTGAAATCATTTTGTTAAATGAGAATTAATTCTGTTTCTTTCCCATATAGATTTCAGACCATCTCAGTTACATGATATCTTGCTCACAGTCTCAGTACTTGGATATAGACACATGCAAACACAGAAGGGAAACAACAAAATTCTGACTGGGTTCTTTAAAACTGCAGAAAGAACTTGCTGTTGTGTGACAGACACAATATGAAGTGGAAAAAAATTATATTTTGGATTTTATCACAGTTTGAAAAAACATACTGGAAACCTTGAAAGAGGAAGTAGAAATGTATATAAGTTCTACGTAAGCACTTAACTCTTCAAGATAGGGGGGAAATAAATAAATAAATAAAAATCAAACTAAGAAACTTACTATTTTTGCTTCTTTTTTTTTTTTCTTTATTCCTTTTTTATTTTTTAATTTTTAAAAGAAAAAAAATAAAGATGAAATAATATAACATGCCCTTAGTCAGACAAAAATCAATAGGAATGGGATTGCTAACTTTAGTTTCTATAAGGTGCAATAGTATTGTTTCCATGCAGCAAAGTGTGTTGAGGCTATTTCTGAATTCGAGCATGTTAGGCTTTTTTTCCCATGTATTTCCAGGTTGAGACAGCATCTTTCTAATAACGATTAGCCTATAGCTGAAGTGGGAGCGTCAAGAGCATGTCAGGACAACCTGATTCCATAGCAAGATTACATTGTCACACAACACTGCTCACCTTGTTCCCACTTAACATAAATTTTAGCTTCCAAAAAAAAAAAAAAAAAAGAAAGTGAGCTATGGAATTTCTAACCAAGTCCTCATCCGTTGTAAAGGATGAGGATAGGATAGATGCACTCTGGGATTGCTTTTGCTAAGTGAATATCTGGTGCAAACAATTGTAGGACTATAAGCAATGTATCATAATGATTGTGATATGCAGTCTGTGGCAAGTTTCACAACTGGGTGTGCTTCATCATGACAAATACCTTACCAATGCAATGTAAAGATCAATCAATCCTGACTTAGCATTAAGATGAACTGATGGTCTAAGGAGCCTTTTCTGTCTTTTATGGTAAGAGGAAATCAATCAACAGAGAAAATCAGATGAGTGATATAAAAATAATGTTTTTTAGTGTTTATATCACAAAGTTTTAAACTTTGAAAAGTCTGTGAACTGTAAGAAAAATAACAAAAAAAAAAAAAAAGCTTGTTATTCCCTATTTTATTTATTAATTATTTTTGCAGCAAAACAAGTAGCAGAGAAGCAGATATTGCAGGTTTCTTATTGTGTTATACTCTAAACAAGTATCTTTTTTTTTTTTTTTAACATGTAAAAAAAATACACACTTAAAAATATTTAAACTGGAATTTTAACTTATTGTTTTCATAAAATATTTGAAGATTTTTGTAAAAGGCCTGGGAGAAAATTCATCCTCTCTGCTGCCTTTTTCTCTTTCATTGTCAATGGAGAGAGAAAAAGCTGAAGATGACATTTTTACATAATCACTTGGAAACCTAAAGTAAGATGAGGTGTAGATATTCAAGAATGTGTAGGCACTATCATGACAGCTTATCTAGTAAAGCAGTAGCTTGGGCTTTTCAAAAATAGTTTGATGAACACTCAGAAAATATTCCTACGTCAAAAACTCTTCACTGTTGTCTAATATTAGATAATTCTCAGAAACCAGTAACCAGGAACAAAATATTTATAGGTAAATCTTAAATTGAAATTAAATTCTCCTAAATCTAGAATATTAAAAATAAACATTGTGTCTATGTTTATGTCAGCTTTATCCAGAAGAGATGAAGAGCTTTCTTCAAGATGTGACTCATTCCAATCTGCCTATTCATGTGTTGTAGGAGGAGGTAAAGTGTTTTATGGGGTTACTTAGCTCTCTTTATTGATTAAACTATGGATTCCACATGGCAAATTTAGATTACATACCCAAATTTTAGATTAGTTACTTGAAGTTTCCCAAACCTGAGAGAAATAAACATTTGAGAGAAATAATGAAAATTCTTTACATTATTAAGTTCTGGATATGGCCATCACCTTAGCTAAAATGTGCAAATGACATTTTAGATTTTATTTCTAATTTTATATATAAGACACCTGGAATTATCTGAGGAAAATGCTCTCCAATGTCAAACCTCTTTAACCGTACTGCATTTACAGATTCACAGATTTCTCTAGGTTGGAAGAGACCTCAAGATCATCGAGTCCAACCTCCGACCTTTACAAGACCTTAACAAGTAAAAATCAAAAACTATGGAAAGACTTTGGCCTGCATTTTCCCTGTGGTTTACTCTTGTGTGTTTCAGTCTAGGAGTCCTATTCAAAGACAAAATCCTCACTGTTTAATCTCTCTACAGATCAAATCAAAACAAAACAAAACAAAACAAAACAAAACAGCACAAAACATTTTTTTTCCTCCCTCAGAGATGTTACAATTTTTGTACAAGTAAGAAACAATCAGACTTACAGGCAAATGGATAAGTGAACATCTGATTTACTTTCAAGCCTTACATTTAATTGTTTTTGTTTTAAGACACTTTTTAATTATCAGAAATGAAAGTAGCTCCCTTGTCTTAAGCTGGCCAGAATGGCTCTTACTAAATCCTTCGTGTCTTTTTTTCCTTCTCTTGAAAATGTCAGGGAGCACAATAACAATTAATGATGATGACTGTTGCTTCAAAGCCAAAGACTGCAAGTTTAATAGGTTCATAAGTCCATTCTTGGCTGTGGAAGTTGATTCGTGACATCCTATCACAGACCTGTCCAGCATTTTGTTAGTTCTGGTACAGAAATATTCTATCTTTACGATAAAATAAATAAATAAATAAATAAAAATTGGTAAGAATCCTGTAAGTATTCTTCCACATTTAGAGTTCTACGTTTTATTTTGTAAGACAAAAAAAAAAAAAAAAAAAAAAAAAGGGAGAGAGAGAGAGAGAGAAATTAAGTACAAATATACTTGCACTTAATTGGCAATACACTTTGAAAAAGAGACATCTTAAAACGTGTAGTAATAAAAGCTTTTTTTTTTTTTTCCTACAGAATGCTAGAAAAAACAATTGACCTCCTCCACCAGAAAACTATGAAAACTATGAAATTTACAAAAGCTAATATGAATTTTAAGACTACATGATTTTATTTTTTATTTAATTATTTAGTTATTTTTTTTCTGCTGGTTATAATGTGCCAACTGATCATGTAAGTATCCATCCTGAATGCTATTTTTATCCCGTCATCTGTCTTTCACATATAAAACTTACACATTTTTGTGTGTAGCCCCTGTTTAACCAAAGATAGGGCATAACGGGTGATGGGTTGAGACCACTATCGGAAAGACTCAATGACTTGCAAACTTCTTATATTCTCAGCTTCTAAAGAGAGAGAATAATTACAATCTGTCACAACAAAGACAACTGAATTATTTTTTTCTTTTTTTTTTTTTTTAAGACAACTTAAAAATAAACATTTTCTTCTAGTTAAACTTATAAACTATCTCCAGAAAAAAAAAAAACTATCCATTTGTAAAGCTGATTCATCTCATCAGAAAGTTACAAGCCAGGCATAACATATATTTCTTATTCTCCATCAGTTACAGAGGAAGCCAGAATGACTGACAAGAAAACAAGTATTTCAGTAGCAATATTTAGGTGAATTATTATTATTATTATTTTTTCCCCCAGGTACTTCTTACTTTGGTGGAAGTAATACTAACTGAAAAAAAAAGAAAAAAAAATCAAACTTACATCTTTAGCATCTGTTAAACAGTGTGATCCACAGTTGCCATTTAAAAAACAATCAGAAGTTTCTTTGCTCTTAAGTTTTAAAGTCAAACCTTGATTTCTTCTTCAGTTTTGTCTTAGCAAATGTTCCAGCTGCTGCAAAATTAAATCAATATATGTATGAGTAATAATAATAATTACACAAAAACAATGACATCCTCTTATTTTTAATTTATTTTTTTTGAAAATATAAATTTTAATTCCATAACAAAACCATAAACATTTTTTTTCTCAGATAAAACTATGATTTACACTCTTACTACCAATAAAATTCTGTAAAAGAGGATTTCTGTCTTTCATGAGGTCAGATAAGAAATTAAACACCCTAGAATGAAGCTTGTAGTTGTCTAGAGACTAAATAACAAGTCATTTGAAGGCAGTTCTCTATGTTATTTACTTTCAGCTTCACTTAATTGGAATGGCAGATAAAGCTTTACATTGCTCCATGTGACTATAATGCTTGTGACTTCTTTCAGAGAATGCAGATGTTGTCTTTTCTCGTTAACTGCCTGTTTTTTATTAACTACTTTATGGCAGAAAAAAATGCTGCTGAACCTTATGAGTCTTCTTAGATTTTAAAGTTAAACAATGTAATTAGATATATTTAGTTTATGCTCCTTCTTAACACAGAACACAGGATTTTAAATTCCTGCTTCAAGTCAGTAACAGTGCTGAGCAGAGAATAATCTTAGAGAAAAACAAAACCCAATACATTAAAAATAAATAAATAAATAAAAATCCAGTGATGGAGAATTTAATATAATCCTTGAAGAGTCATCGTAACAGTTAATTACTCTCACCATAAAAATGTGAATATATTTATTCACTTTTTTCTTTTTTCCTGTCAACCTGGTTAGCTCAGTATTATTATCCTTATTTTTACTTATTTATTTATTTATTTATTTACTGTCATATTTCACCATTTTGTAAATAGAGCAAACTTTGCTCCTAAATATGCTACTTGTTACTAGTCACATTGAACATACAAAAACTTAGACACAAAACTTACGCTTGAATGTCAGCTGGTCTCTACTGTCTGCTCCACTGTGTACAATAAATCTTGGTTAAACAATTTGTTTGGCCCCTTTACATCAAGCAAAAATAATTCAACAACCCTGATTTTCTGCAGGGTAAGACTACTCCCATGGACAGTTATCATGAATTAGTTGACTGGTTCATGATATGTGTGTTATGTGTGATGCCAGAATAAGTTGTTCATATAACTGGATCTTATAGTATCCTTGAACCTTGGTTATTGGAGACGGAGAGCACTGTGTATTGCTGGCCTGTGTTCTTCATTATTTTTTGTTTCCTTAGCTTTTGTATCAACTTCAAGCTTTACTGGTAATGATCTTTTGTTTTCTTCTACCTCACTGATAAAATGTTTACTGACATAGAGACAAAAATCAATGCCAGGGACACTTCCATCAGAATAAACCTTCTTAATATTAATTTCTAATTTCCAATTATATTGTGGGACACAGTTATCAACAATTTCTGTAGTAATTCAATGTGATACGAAAAAATAATATTTGTGTATTTTTTTCTTTAGTTTCTTGTATACAAAAACTTTATGTATTACATTATTACTCAACATTATTACTTTATTGAATCACTGTTCTCAATGAAGCATAGACATGAGATTTTTTCAAAAGTTTTATTTCCAACCAATGCATTTGCACTAACATTAATAATATTACTTTCCTTTCATTCATTATTAGTTCAGGCTCATCTCAAATGATCCATAATTTTGCTTAGAATCAAAATGAAACTTGTAATTGCTTGGCTTATCCTATTTATTCTTTTTTAAAAAGGCTGTTGCTATATGTTTCTTCCTGTATAATGGCATGTCCTGAAGTTTTAAAGATTGGCTTATATCAACTTTAATAATCTGGGTAGTTCCTGAACCATCTCTTTAAAATTCTTAAATAAAAAACTACTGAGTCCTGATGATTTAAAAGTGAATCTGACATGAACCCATTACAATTTGCATGGAAAGTAGTTCATCACAATGTGACATCTAAGTACTAATCAGAACCATTCACTGATTATTTCTGGAGGTTTTATTTCTATTTAGATGCTTCCACCAAACCTGTGCACTAGCATTCTACTCTCTTGTTGTCCCATGCAACATATACTGTTTTGAATGACACATTACCATTGACTTTGAAATTCAGACAAATTTATTGTCAGTTACAAATCAAGGTGTCATTGCTTAAAAACTTTACTTTTTGTGTGAGCTACATAAGTGTGCTGTAGTATTCCTTGGGGAAGAGGGAGGCAGTAATGGTTCCTAGCTCTTTTGATAATTAACACAAAAGTCAGATCAAGAGATTGTCTCAGCAGAATCTAATCTCTGCTCCCAGAGATGGGATACCAGATGTTTCCTAACATTGTAGAAAGGGAAGGCAAAAATGGGGTGAGAAGTCACCTGCCTTTAATACCGTCTGTGGCAACAAAGAGATCACATCATTACATCTTCAGTTACATCTGATAAAGCCACTGTAATAATGTCCCCTACTACCACTTTCATCCTCTGCTCATCAATTTTACAAATGTGGGGTAGTTATGCTACCTCTAGTGCTGTTTGCCATCTAGAATTACTTTGGGGGCTGCTTCAATCTCTGTTGTGCTGTTAATAGCAAATTTAGCCATCTGAGGAGATACTCGTATTGGTACTTAATGGCTTCTGAACTAGTTCCCACTGCAATAGAAGTGCTTTGTTGCTGTCTAAAGACATGGAGAACAAATGCACATGCACACAACTTCCAGGGAGAGCAGCCAGGGACCATTTGTAAGATCACCCTTTGTTAACCAGCCAAGGAGCAATAACTGTAATCAGCATGAATGTGTAAAAAAGCTGCTATTTAGATATTTAAATGCACAGAGCGCTCAGTGGGTAAGGATAAGTCTTAACTTCTGGTCATTCACAGGAAGCTCATGACATCTTTCATGACAATTTGCAAATCTAAAGTCTATTCCTTTAGGTAAGACACTAACACCCAGCCTTTCAGGATGTCTGAGTTCAATACAGACCTGCAGCTGCAATCTTGTTGCTCAGTAACCTATGCCATTCAATAAAATGGAGAAAACAATGACTCCTACTTTCATTAGCTATTGAGATTGTAAACCTCATTAAAGAGGATTGTGGGTAGTTTAGTGCTCTGAGTATACACAGTAAAACAGGACTTTGATTGGTAGGAGATGTAACCATATTCCACTAAAAATATTAATATATTAGGGACATGGTTTAGCAGTAGACTTGTCAGTACTGGGTTAACAGTTGGACTTGATGATCTTAGAAGACTTATTTTATGATTCTGTGATTCTGTAATTACATGGCCTCATCATTTCTTTGTCTTTCTCCAGAGTCTGCAGTACAGCATACATACGGAATATCTTATGCATGGGCCCCCTTCTTACCTTCCTCAGGGGAAGAAAAAAATAAAAATAAAAGGAAGCAAGGAAGGAAGGAAGGAAGGAAGGAAGAAAGAAAGAAAAAGAAAGGAAGAAAGGAAGAAAGGAAGAAAGGAAGAAAGGAAGAAAGGAAGAAAGGAAGAAAGGAAGAAAGGAAGAAAGGAAGAAAGGAAGAAAGGAAGAGAAAGAAAGAAAGAAAGAAAGAAAGAAAGAAAGAAAGAAAGAAAGAAAGAAAGAAAGAAAGAAAGAAAGAAAGAAAAAGAAAGAAAGAAAAAGAATGAAAGAACGAAAGAATGAAAAAGAAAGAAAGAAAGAAAGAAAGAAAGAAAGAAAGAAAGAAAGAAAGAAAGAAAGAAAGAGAAAGAAAGAAAGAAAGAAAGAAAGAAAGAAAGAAAGAAAGAAAGAAAGAAAGAAAGAGAAAGAAAGAAAGAAAGAAAGAAAGAAAGAAAGAAAGAAAGAAAGAAAGAAAGAGAGAAAGAAAGAAAGAAAGAAAGAAAGAAAGAAAGAAAGAAAGAAAGAAAGAAAGAAAGAAAGAAAGAAAGAAAGAAAGAAAGAAAGTTAGTTTTCTCAATTAATTGATCGTATTAAAACAATCCTGTAGGGCAATATCAGATATCATAAATATGTATTCTTTTCATTTTCAGTGTCCCTCATACACCTCAATCTGGCTGAGAAGATGAGAGATAACATGCATAGCAATTTATTCATTACATTTTTTTCAGTGACCGCACACATGTTGAGTACCAGAAACATACCTCTATTTTAACACAGTTAATATTATTTGAAGTGGCATATAAATTCATCAGTAATTATTCTGTAACCAAATTAAGCCAGTCATTCCAGATTCTCATTTGAGCAGTAGAAGTCTGGTCCTGTGCTTCTTGACTGACATTATCTGAAAACATGCAAATGAAAACACACCTCAGCTTAGTTACATACGGAGTACAGGAGGAATAAAGGAACTCTCATTCTATACTGTGGTTACTTATCATTTTAAGGGATTGTCGATGTGAACATACCATAGTATTCTATTTTTCAATTAATACAGAGTATTCTGGCTTAACGGCAAGCAGTGAAAAAGATTTCAGACTTTTCAGTATTAACTATTATGCTTTTTCTTTTTCTCCCAGTCTTCATCTCTGCAACAATTCCATTTACCTTAAAAGATATCACACAATGCATTTAATGTTATATGAACTCTGCTTCTCTCAACTGTTTTCTTATATAAACCCAACAAGTATAAATCTCGTTTTCTGCCAAACATAGTATAATGAATATGACTCTCTAATGAATACAGCTCTGCCTGATTTTCTGTTGAGAAACAAACCTACTTACTAGGAATTAAATATATAAATATATATATATATATAAAAATTAGTATCATGTCATTAAAGAAAGAATTTGACTATTCCTGTACATAATTATGTTCTTCTTCTGTTTCATTATTGTTATTGTCTTTGTTGTTATCATTATTAGTCTGTTTACATAAAGAGAATCAGAGAATCATAGAACATCGTGAGCTGGAAGGGACCCACAAGGATTGTCAAGTTCACCTCCTGGCTCCACCCAAAAATCAGATCATATGTCTGAGAGCGTTGTCAAATACTTCTTGAACTCTGGCAGGCTACGTGCCATGACAACCTCCTTGGGGAACCTGTTCCAGAGCCTGATCACCCATATGGTGAAAAACATTTTTCCTAGCATCCAGTGTGAACCTCTCCTGTCACAGCTTCATGCTATTCCCTCGGGCCCTAATGATGGTAGCTCAGCACCTGCCCCTCTGTGCCCCTCATGAGGATGTTGCAGGTTGCCATGTTTCTCCTCTCAGTCTCAGAATCACAGAATCACAGAATCACAGAATCACAGAATCACAGAATCACAGAATCACAGAATCACAGAATCACAGAATCACAGAATCGTCTAGGTTGGAAAAGACCTCCAAGATGATCTAGTCCAACCTCTGTCCTAACACTAACAAGACCTCCACTAAAACATATAACTAAGCTCTACATCTAAATGTTTTTTAAACACCTCCAGGGATGGCGACTCAACCACTTCCCTGGGCAGTCCATTCCAATGCCTAACAACCCTTTCAGTAAAGAAGTTCTTCCTAACATCCAACCTAAACCTCCCCTGGTGCAACTTTAGCCCATTCCCCCGCATCCTGTCACTAGGCACGTGGGAGAATAGACCAACTCCCACCTCGCTACAGCCTACTTTAAGGTACCTATAGAGAGCGATGAGGTCTCCCCTGAGCCTCCTCTTCTCCAGGCTAAACAACCCCAGCTCCCTCAGTCGCTCCTCGTAAGACTTGTTCTCCAGACCCCTCCTCACCAGCTTCGTTGCCCTTCTCTGGACTCTCTCGAGCACCTCCATGTCCTTCTTGTAGTGAGGGGCCCAAAACTGAACACAGTACTCGAGGTGCGGCCTCACCAGAGCCGAGTACAGGGGGACAATCACCTCCCTAGACCTGCTGGCCACACTGCTTCTTATACAGGCCAGGATGCTGTTGGCCTTCTTGGCCACCTGAGCACACTGCTGGCTCATATTCAGCTGCCTATCAACCAGTATTCCCAGGTCCTTCTGTGCCAGGCAGCTTTCCAACCACTCATCTCCCAGCCTGTAGCGCTGTTTGGGGTTGTTGCGCCCCAGATGCAGGACCCGGCACTTGGCCTTTTTGAACTTCATGCAGTTGACCTCAGCCCATCGGTCCAGCCTATCCAGATCCTCCTGCAGAGCCTTCCTTCCCTCGAGCAGATCAACACACGCACCTAACTTGGTGTTGTCTGCAAACTTACTGAGGGTGCACTCGATCCCCTCATCCAGGTCATCGATAAAGATATAAAAGAGGACTGACCCCAGCACTGAGCCCTGGGGGACTCCACTAGTAACCAGCCTCCAACTGGATTTGGCTCCATTCACCACAACTCTTTGGGCCCGGCCATCCAGCCATTTTTTAACCCAACAAAGCATACACCAGTCCAAGCCACGAGCAGCCAGTTTCTTGAGGAGAATGCTGTGGGAAACGGTGTCAAAAGCCTTACTGAAGTCAAGGTAGACCACATCCACAGCCTTCCCCTTCCAGAAGGATACTGTGATAAACTGTATTGAAATCTTTACTGAAATCCCAAAAGACTACATCATCTGGTTTCCCTTGGTCAACTAGATGGGTGAACTTGTCATAAAAAGACATTAAGTTTGTAAAGCAGGACTTTCCCTTCGTGAACCTGTGTTGGCTATGACCAATGACCACATCGTCCTTCAGGTGTTTTTCAATAACTCCCAGAATAATCTCTATAATTTTGCCAGTCACTGAAGTGAGACTGAAAAGCCTGTAATTACTAAGGTCATCTTTCTCGCCCTTCTTGAAAACTGGAATGATGTTTTCCAGTTTCCAGTCAACCGAGACCTCTCCAGATTTCCAAGACCACTGAAAAATAACAGAGAGATCTTGTGATGATATCAGTACCTTGGGATGAATTCCATTGGATGCCACAGACTTATATGCATCCAGGCAAAGCAGCAAATCACAGACAACTTCAAGGTTGGGTGGGAATTTGTCATTTCCACTGTCACAGTCCCAGAGCCCATCACTGGTATTGAAAACAGAGGTGAAGAAAACATTACACATCTTTGCTTTGTCTTTGTCCCTTTTTGTGAGGTGACCATCCTCATCAAATAAAGGACCAATGCTTTCTCTAGTCTTCCTTTTGCTGTATTTAGAAAAAAAAAAAAATAATCTTTTTATTGCCCCCCACAGTACTGGTCATCTTCAACTTTAACTGAGCTTTGGCCACATGAATTTTCTCCCCACAGAGGCAAACAGCATCCCTGTAGTTCTCCCCTGTTGTCTGATCTTGTTTTCAGCAGCCATACACGTTTTTGTTTTTTTTTTTTTTTTTCTGCTTAAGCTCTAGAAAATCCCTGCTCAGCCAAGTGAATCTTCTGCCCCACCTTTACGACTTCTAACCTTTTAGCATTGCCTGTTCCTTTGCTTTTAGGAGGTGATATTTAAAAATTGACCAGCACAGACAGACACCAATGTCTTCAAAACCAGTTTCCCAGTGAACTTGAGTTCCCTGAGCAGCCTGAAGTCTGCTTTCCTTATAGCCAGGGCTGAAGTTTTGGTGGCAGTTTTCCTGCTATCGCCAAATATTTTAAACTGGACTACTTCATGTTCACTATGGCCAAGACAGCCACCAATCGCCACTTCACCCACGAGACCTTCTCTATTCAGAAGCAACAGATCTAGGGGGACATCTTTCTTAGTTGGCTCCTTTAATGTCTGTACCAATCAAGATGTTTTAGGAATCTCCTGGACATATTTGTATCAGATATATGATATTCCCAGTTCATGTCTGTCAAGTTGAAGTCACCCATAAGGACAAAGGATATAGAGATATCCCTCAGTACCTTAAAGAATAATTAATCAGTGTCATCATCCTGCCTGTGTACTGGGTCGGGCTGGGATGTTAACTTTCCCTGCAGCAGCCCATACAGTGCTGTGCTCTGCACTCGTAGCTAAAACAGCAATGGTATCACACTAGTGTTTTGTCTGCTGCTGAGCAGTGCTGGCACAGCATCAGGACTCTCTCTAACCCCATAAGGCTGGGCAAAGATGTGAGAAAAGAAACATCACCAGGGCAGCTGAACTAAACCAACCAAAGGAATTTTCCGTACCATATGATGTCACACTCAGCAATAAAAGGTGGAAAAAGGAGGAAGAGGGGAGGGGTGGGCTCTTGTTGTGAAAATGTCTGTCCTCCTCCTGAACAACGGCTACGTGTGTTGAGGCCCTGCTTCAAGGACGTGGTCAAGCATCGCTCACTTGTGGGAAGTAGGGAGTAATTTCTTTCCTCTGCACTTCCACATAGCCTTTACTTATTTTGTTTAGTTTTCCCTTTCCCCCTCCCTTTTCCCCTTTCCCTTTTTTTTCCCCTTTAGTTAAATTGTTGTTTAGTTAAATTGTTTAGTTAAAATGTTTAATTAATAGTAATCTTTCCTTAATAATTATTTCTTTTTTCCTTTAATTAAATCATCCTTATCTCAACCCGTGAGTTGTTCTTTCCTTTACTTCTTCCCCTCCTCATCTAAGGAGGGGGAGTGAGAGAGCGGTTGTGGTGTTCAGCTGCCTAGCACGATAAATCCACCACAGCCTGGATGATTTGTAGTAGACACGAGGGCTGGCCCCATCATAATCTCTCCCTTTCCCCCCCCCCTCCCCCCCCCCCCCCCCTTTTTCCTTTGAGGAGGGAGAGAAGTAGTCCTGGAGTTCAGTTGCGCAGCTGAGTAAAACCAACACAGAGGTCTATCTTTAGTAATTCTAAGTACATATGAACCAATAGACCAGGTTTAATTTAAGCTAATAGTGAGGCAGCAGATACTTCATATAAGTCTCATACAATAAATAAATAAATAAATAAATATATGTATATATATATATAAACGAACAAAAAACAGACAGGTTGAGGAAAGAAAGTCTATTCATATCCTACTGGTGGATATTAGGGAAATAGTAGCAGGTATTTCATCCTTATTTATACACCAATAAATCTATGTGGGGATATACTAATAGGACTGCCACAAGAAGGAAATGAAATTTAATCATCCTTTCTTGGATTATGTGGGTTTTGTTGATCTTACCTTGGGACAAGGATTTTTCTACATATTCTGTTGGGGTCCCTTCATTCAAGTCTTTCTATGATTCTGTGGTGACTATGTTATGATAAGCAGCATTGTGTTTTTGCACAGTGGTTGAGAAAGGAAGAATTTTGTTGAAATACCTTGATTGAGACAGGCTAAGCATGATACAGCAAGGGAAATCAATAATTAGAAGAAATATAATTTTGAATAGTTTACATATGTGTAAAGGCATCGGGGTTACTTAACTGAATTTTATGTTTACGGATGTGTGTTTCTACATAAATAGAAAATGTAAAGAAAGAAAAGAACAGCAATCACAGATTCTGAAGAACTCCAATGAAAAGTATAAATAAATAAATAAATAAATAAATAAATAAATAAATAAATACGAACAGAAAAATAGCACACAGACAGAAGAAGACATTGTGGAAGATCAGGAAGGAAAACATATATATTCAGAGACTATTTCTGTATAACTATTTTTTGCATAAAGGCTGATACTGATGCTTTGAGTGTTGATATATTCACAGAGGAGAACTCCAGACAGGGGTCATGAGTAGGCAACACAATTTACAAAATTTACAAAAAGAAGAGGGAGAATAGCTGAAAAAACATGGAAAAACAAGTGTGTGGTTTTCAGATGGAGAAAACTGTTTATTACTGACAGTGAACAAAAAAGGAAGAAAAAGTGAAAAGTGAAGGAAAGGAATTAAGGAGGTTAGAGTACATGCAAAGAGTATCAGGAGAAGTATACTGGTAGTGGTAATACTACCCTGAGTGATTCTACAATGGAGGAAATCAATCTTAGGATAAGCTTTACTCTTTTTGCAGTACGAGAATGCAGCAATATCTGATGGGGACAGTAAGGGTGGTCTACAATGGAACAGAGAGAACAGATCTTGTGATGAATGTGAAAAGCAAGAGATTAGTGTAATGTGAACAGATGACTGTAATTTGAAGTTCAAGTTATTTTGCTAATGACTAGAAGGAAAGTAGAAGGGAGCTGATAACCAAAGAGAAATCACTGCCTGAAATAACTTTATGAACTGTCTAAGGAAGTTTCAAAGTCTGATGGGAAGTGTTAAAAGGTGTTAATGATGAATGAATGGAAAGAATGAGAGAAAACCTCTTTGTGTTTAAATAAATAAATAAATAGACTCATTTGGTGAATGTCACCTTTTTGTTAAAACAATGACAGACAACGTTCTGTATCATAATAAAATGTATTTAAATAAGAATGTATGTAAATTGCTAAATAAATCATTTCTCTGTCCAGATTATTAAGACATAGAAACATTCTGTATTTTATCAGGATGCTTTGGGTTCCATCTATATAGCCACTAAAGAGAAGGAACACAAACAAAACAAAACAAAACAAAACAAAACAAAACAAAACAAAACAAAACACACTACTTCTTAAAGGTAGTAGAGTAGCCCAGACTAAAATTAAATTGCTTTCTAGATGTACCTATTCTTTTCCACTGACTATGTTCTGAGGACAAGAAGACTTTAACTTCAGCATATTTCTTACAGGCCTAATGCCAAGATGCAATGAATAAAAGCCAAATTACAAAAGTGGGCCTGCAGAAAATGAACAATAATAATACTTTTAAATTACAGACTCCAGGGCAAATTTGCACTGTTTCAAGTCCCCGAAGAAATATATTTTGGCCTCAAAAGGATCTAAAGATGTTGGTTTTTTCAGTCTTAAAACATTGACTTCAGGACAGGTTATTTTCTTAACATAACTTAGAGTCTCTGATTTTCTCTCAAAAAGTAGTTCATGCTAGCTCAGAAATGAAAATAATTATATTTTCTCAAAAATTGATCAGAATAACAGCATTTAATTTTCTAATGGCTTAAAGTTTGAAACAATATAAAATGTTAACTTTTTTTTCTTCATATATTTTTGTATGAAATTCATCATCTTTCAAAGAATAACTATGAATTCTAACACTTCTTATATATGAGGTTAAAATTAGATCAATATGGTGCTTAACTGGAGTATAAACCATGTGGTAGCCTGATGCCATGTTCGAGGATGATCTTGTTTTATCATCAAGCTCCCCAAATCTACGAGCTAGTTGGATTTTGGTTTGGAACCCAGGCAAATCCATCATTTCATTACAAATGTGTCGTACATCTTAGAGTAACCTTGACCAAGGGTATGGATGCCTGAAGAAGTTACCAATAGCTAAATTTTGGTTCTGTTATTTTACATCGTATCTTTTCCTGCACAGTCAGTGTCTGTAGTTACTCCTTCTTCCAAATGGGATATGCACAAGTGGGTACCTACAGAGTAGTCATGGCATTTTGTTAACTGTATCGTGGTTTTCCATCTACAAAACAGAGATGACAATGACCTTTTATGAGGTGTTTTGAGTGTACTCATATAGAGTATAAAATAACTAGTTATTATTATTACTGGCATTAATAACAATAATACATTTACTAATGTATTGAGCAAAATCTTTGGAGAAGTGTGAGGTTCCAAGAAAAGTAAATTTCCTACTCACTTTTATTAGCTGATCCTTTTGCTCACTTCTTTCCTTCATTAAAATGAAAGCAGTAGGAAAAAAAAAAAAAAAAAGCTCTGGTAAGGATGGTAGTTGCAAAGAAAGTCAATAGAAGCCAGTCATTTAACTTCTTCAGGCACCTTTGAAAATCCCAGCCTGACATCGCTACAAATTAACTGAACCAGAGCAGGGTTTTTCTTCCTAAGTAATATGAGAGTCACAAAGCACTTCTGCTTAACAAATGTTTCTTTTTTCGTTATAGAATTCCCAGACTTTTTTTGAGCTTGATCCCCAACATGGATTTTTCATATGGAACAATAGTTAGCAGTCTGTCAGTTAACACAGTAATGAACGATTAAGCAGTAATTTACCTGCTACAGAGCACAGATGCAGTGAAATGCAGCAAATTTTCTTAAGATTTCTGGCAGGGTTTTTGGAGTCTTTGTCAGTTACTTTTTATTCACACCTGCTGTAGCTACTTTGAACTGACTTATTATGTAGAATGAACAAAATTACACCAAATTAGCTTGTTTTTAAAGGAATGCATCTATTAGGAGATTTTTCAACAGATTTTACTCATGTGGATTCCACTATAAGATTATCCAGTATTGACTAGCTCCAAAAAAGTTTTAGGTGTTGTCACTTATTAAAATACAGAGTGATGTATTTAGGTAATGAATGAGAAGAATCAGACACCAGCAAAGCAGTCCATAAAGCTAAGAAGCTAAAGTAGAAAATACACAGGGTGAAATGAGACACCGATTTCAATGCCGTGGTAAATATATATTTGCTAGAACAGTCTGTTAGAGCTGCAGATCATTCTTGAGCTTGTAATTAAACAAACAAACAAAATAAAAATAAACATCTTATGGTAAACAGTTAAGGTAGGTAGAAATCTAAGAAGGAAACTCATCTTTTTAGAGTCAAAAGGCAAATTAGCAGGACATTATACATTGGTCCATATTAGGGTTAGATGAATAAGTCTCTTGAATCTCTTTCCATTGACTTTACAGGATGACTAAACTTGCATTTGATTTTTAAATTAATAAATTTAGGTAGATGAATGTCACGTTAGTTGATCAAGTGTAAATTATTTCCCAAAATCTGTCCACAGTACCTCAAGCATTTGGAGAACCCTGAAGAATGCTTTTGAAGGTAGAGTTATTGGCCCTCTAGCAATATCTGCAACAGACTGTAAAGAGCCTACAAGACTCCTTCAGTTGTACTTGGTCTGTCTGGGGTGGAGTTAAATTTCCCTGCAGCTGCCCATACAGTGCTGTGCTCTGCACTTGCAGCTAGAACAACATTGGTATCACACCAGTGTTTTGTCTTTTGCTGAGCAATGCTGGCACAGCATCAAGACTCCCTCCAAATCCCGAAAGAGCCAGTAGGCTAGGGGTGGGCAAGAAGAGGGGACATCATCAGGGCAGCTGACCTAAACCAACCAACGAGATATTCCATACCATATGATGTCATACACAGTAATAAAAGGTGGGAAAAGGGAAGGGAGGAGGGGAGGAGGGGGGGGTGGGGGGTGGGGGTTCATTATGAAGACATCTGTCCTCACAAAAAACTGCTACATGTGTTGAGGCCCTACTTCCCAGAATGTGGTTGAACGTTGATCATTGATGGGAAATAGAGAATAAATTTTCTTCTCTCTCTGTGCTTCCATGTGGCTTTTTTTTTTTCCCCTCTTCCTTTTCCCTTTAATTAAATAATCCTTATCTCAACTTGTGAGCCTTTTTATGTTTCCTTTCAAACATAATTTCTTCTCTCCCTCTTCTTCTGAGGATTAAATTGCAGTTGTGGTGGAGTTCAGCTACCTAGCAAGGTAAAACCACCACACCCAATAAATAATTCTAGAGAAAAATCTCATTAACGTTTCTGCACTTTGTGAATTCTGTTGTAGTTTAAGTGGAATTCACAAACCATGTCACTGAAAGATTGAGATGCTATATGCATGTACCATAGAAGTAATGCAGATACTTATGCTAGAAACTGAGGTGCCTAAGAAATTTTTTTTCATTCACTGAATGAATATATAATAAAGAGGTTTTAAGACTGGAGCTTTGGTCTTCAATACCTAAAATATCAGTTTTAATGCTCAGTAGTACTAAACTCAAAGGATCAAACTGTGAGGTCTTATATATTCCTAGTATCAACAGCTTTTTTGCACTTGCGTGTTACTATGAACCTAATCCTTCCTGATTTGCCTCAAGGTCTGGCTTACAGTAATTAATGCTGGCAACAATATAAACAATAAAAAAGTTAGATTGCTATTAATGATTCAATGCATTAACATTATTTCTAGATCTACTTCTATTACAGAAGCATTAACTCTTCTATGATCTTGGTCCCAAAAGTCATCTTTTATAAGCAAAATACAAATAATCTTCAAGCACCCTTTAATGATAGATATGGCCTTAAGTCATTCACTCAGCTGTTTTATTACTTGTCTTTAAGTCTGATGAGTTCAAAGCAGATGTGCATCATGGAATTCTCAATAAAAGGCCACTGCTTGTCCTGCTGAATAATAAGAACTGCTAATGACACCAATTAAGAGCTGTAAATGTCATTTACACTTGTTTGTTATTTTTCAAGTCATTAAGGCTACAGAAGGCAGAGGAGCCTGAGATCATTTAGACAGGAGCAGTCTGAGGGGATATTTTAATTGAAATATTACACAGATTATGACTACTACTACTAATAATAAAAATAAGGGGCAAATGGAGCAATTAGATTTGTGATTGGGTCAGTTACACATGACTTTTCAGTCATATCTAGTCTTATGAGAAATTAAAGTACAAAACTGGGAGGGGGAGAGGGAAGGGGGAGGGGAAAGGGGGGTGAAAGGGGGAGGGGGAGGGGGAGGGGGAGAGGAGGGGAGGGGAGGGGAGGGGAGGGGAGGGAGGGGAGGGGAGGGGAGGGGAGGGGAGGGGAGGGGAGGGGAGGGGAGGGGAGGGGAGGGGAGGGAGGGGAGGGAGGGGAGGGGAGGGAAGGGGAGGGAAGGGGAGGGGAGGAAGGGAAGGGAAGGGAAGGGAAGGGAAGGGAAGGGAAGGGAAGGGAAGGGAAGGGAAGGGAAGGGAAGGGAAGGGAAGGGAAGGGAAGGGAAGGGAAGGGAAGGGAAGGGAAGGGAAGGGAAGGGAAGGAAGGGAAGGGAAGGGAAGGGAAGGGAAGGGAAGGGAAGGGAAGGAAGGAAGGGAAGGGAAGGGAAGGGAAGGAAGGAAGGGAAGGGAAGGGAAGGGAAGGGAAGGGAAGGGAAGGGAAGGGAAGGAAGGGAAGGGAAGGGAAGGGAAGGGAAGGAAGGGAAGGAAGGGAAGGGAAGGGAAGGGAAGGGAAGGGAAGGGAAGGGAAGGGAAGGAAGGGAAGGGAAGGGAAGGGAAGGGAAGGAAGGGAAGGAAGGAAGGGAAGGGAAGGGAAGGGAAGGGAAGGGAAGGGAAGGGAAGGGAAGGGAAGGGAAGGGAAGGGAAGGGAAGGAAGGGAAGGGAAGGGAAGGGAAGGAAGGGAAGGGAAGGGAAGGGAAGGGAAGGGAAGGGAAGGGAAGGAAGGGAAGGGAAGGGAAGGGAAGGGAAGGGAAGGAAGGGAAGGGAAGGGAAGGGAAGGGAAGGGAAGGGAAGGGAAGGGAAGGGAAGGGAAGGGAAGGGAAGGGAAGGGAAGGGAAGGGAAGGGAAGGAAGGGAAGGGAAGGGAAGGGAAGGGAAGGGAAGGGAAGGGAAGGGAAGGGAAGGGAAGGGAAGGGAAGGAAGGGAAGGGAAGGGAAGGAAGGGGAAGGGAAGGGAAGAGAAGAGAAGAGAAGAGAAGAGAAGAGAAGAGAAGAGAAGAGAAGAGAAGAGAAGAGAAGAGAAGAGAAGAGAAGAGAAGAGAAGAGAAGAGAAGAGAGAAGAGAAGATGGCTGTGATAGAATGGGAAACATTTCTAATGCCATTGCTCATTGTTATGCTATAATCTTTAAAATTTTCCTATATAAATAGTAAATTAAATGCTTTAAAAGGGTATAAAATGTGCTGAATATCTCCGAGGAGATAGAATTTCCCTTCAGAGAATTTAACATCACATAGAGGGCCACCAGCACCACTTTAGAAAGTGTGACAAGCAATGATATTCCAGGAAGTGGGAAATATAAGATGAATAGCCAAAAATTGGAAGAGATATCCAACTATTTCATGTAGCGGTAACTTACTTTTCTCCTCTTTGCCCAGGCAACTTGTCAGACTCTGAGATGAGTGTATTGTTAGAATATGAGAAGCACATGTGCAAAGATTTTCAGGCAAATGCAGGATTAGAAAGAACAAGGAAAGTAATTGTTAGGGACTCTGTTGGTTTCAATGCATCATTATTCTGCTTTGTTTCTGCATCTGGAAGTGCAGATCTGGAAGTGCATTCACTGTGAAGTCTAAGTCCTGTGTAACCTGATTTAACACCAGAATTATCTTCTCTATTGTTGGGGGTTATATGATCTCCTGAGGTTTATTCCAAACCAAATAGTTCTGTAAGACTAGAAATACCTGATACCATTAATGTCTCTAGGATGTGTAGTAATGTCAGTGAAGATGTTATGACAGACTTTAACAAGAACTATCAATCTTAATACTGATATCAAGGCCAATGAGACTAGATTGGTGTGTATAGCCTTGTCTGAAGTCCGTGCTGCTAACAAAGCTAATAATTAGAAAAAAAGGCAGCATGTATGATCGACATCTTATTTTAATGTAGACATATACCTAGTCTTTTGCTCACTAGACTTCTTTCATTTCCAGGACTAATGGTGATAACTGACAACTGGTCTAGCAAACTAAGCTACTTCTCAGAGAAACATGTGGTATGATCTTTTACTATAAAGGGATGGATTGACATGCAACTGTAAAACACACTGAGATAGCTCACTTGACAGTTCTAGAGTGTAAAGGGTGCATTTGTAACTTTACTCTCTATTATTCATATTCATTCAATAGTTTGTAGGATTCTCAGTTATGGACTAGAGGCCAGTAATGTTTCCTGTAGAAATTTTTAACTGCTTTTTATATCCAGTCTCACAAAGAAAGTATTTCTCATTGTTAATGAAACATTACAAATCTGATATATGCATAATGTTCAGAGAAAACATCATCAAAATTTTGTGCACTTACAGATCACATCTGCAACTGTGACAAGCTTAAACATCTATAATGAAATAGCTGTGCATTAAAAATGTTCAATTTTTGATATTGAAACTCTTCTTTGGAATGTGTTGAATTTTGATGAAATGTTTACCCAGAGAATATTAAAGCAAGTCATTTTGACATTTACATTTCATTTTAATAACACTTATGCATTTTATTTCCATAAAAGAAAAATATTTTAATAAAGAGAAATAAAAATGTACTTCTAATGCTGAACTTTGTTTGTTTCTGTTAAAACTTTAACACTAATCTCAATTTATTTGATAACAGTAGGTGTGTAAATATAGTTATTATACAGGTGTATATGTAAAGATAGTTTAAGCAGATAATCAACATTGGAAAGTAGAAATAAAATTATTTAACCAACTAAAACAAAAGTATTTCACTATTTGAAAATGAAATATTTCCACGCTAAAAACAAAACCTAAAGATAAAAAGTTTTTTTCTAAGAAGGTTGCATTACCTATTTTACCCTCTAATTTTCACTTTAGCAGAAAATTCATCTCAGTAAGTTCCCCCAAAATCCTGTGATATAGCATAAATTTTCTCAAGTGACAGCTCATCAAATTATACAAAAAAAAACTAGATAGATTATCACATTATATTCTGATTAATCTGCTGTGTAAGAGAGTTCACTGTGGCACAGCCTCAGCTGCCAGCATCTTTTCCTACACTACTAGGATGATGCAATGTGCAATGAATTTTGCAGAACAGTCATATTCAAATGTCCATGCTGTGAAATCTATGAAAATCTAATAGCACCTCAGTAAGATGACTCTGCACATTGTTGTTATGAATTATGCTCAGTTATCCAAGATATTAGATCTTAATTTAGCGTGGACCCTGTCTGGTAAATTTTGACTCCATTATCACTGCATCTAAATTTAGGGAAGCCTATTTAGACTCCCATGGGGCTATTGAGCTGAATTTGCACCAATTTGTTGGTCAGTTTTAGACGTATTTTCCTGAAATTGATGGAATTACAGTGGAGTAAAGTGATGAAAGAGAGAAACAGGATCTGTTCTCACGAGTGAAACAATATTGAACTTTTCAAACAGTGATAATTATGATTCATTGAATAAACATCCAATTCCAAAATATCTGGTTGGATGAAGTCCAGGATTTTTATTTGGCTGGATTATAAACAAGGACAGCTCTGAAATAAGGCTAGAAACCTTAATCTAAATGACCACAGGCAAGTTTCAAATGAAAAACTGTAGGAGAAAGTTTCATTCATTCAGAAGTGTGCTTATTTATTTGATTTTTTTTTTTTTACTTTATATTTTTCTCTAAAAGAAGAAAAAATGGGCCTAAAGCTTGTGGGGATTAGAAGGAAAGAATAACAGAACCAGGACTGAATGCATACAACATGTTCAGAGTAATAAACAACAGTATTATTAGCAAATGTAAAGCCTGTGATAAACAATGTTGTGATGTTTCATTCACTCTAATAGCAGGAACAAAAAATTAGGACAAATAAAGTAGAAAAAAAAGTCTCTAACCACCTTTCTGAGTTGCTCTTAGAGAATGAGGTCTTGGCATGCCACAGAACTCAGTAGTAGCTTTGGCAACCAGCTTTTGTGTTTCACTGAAAGAATATGTTCTTGTTGCTAATGGAAAAAAACAGAAGCTAAAGGCAATTGCTTAATGGACCTTCCCTTCCCTTCCCTTCCCTTCCCTTCCCTTCCCTTCCCTTCCCTTCCCTTCCCTTCCCTTCCCTTCCCTTCCCTTCCCTTCCCTTCCCTTCCCTTCCCTTCCCTTCCCTTCCCTTCCCTTCCCTTCCCTTCCCTTCCCTTCCCTTCCCTTCCCTTCCCTTCCCTTCCCTTCCCTTCCCTTCCCTTCCCTTCCCTTCCCTTCCCTTCCCTTCCCTTCCCTTCCCTTCCCTTCCCTTCCCTTCCCTTCCCTTCCCTTCCCTTCCCTTCCCTTCCCTTCCTTGCCCTGCCCTGCCCTGCCCTGCCCTGCCCTGCCCTGCCCTGCCCCTCCCTGCCCTTCCCTGCCCTTCCCTGCCCTTCCCTTCCCTGCCCTGCCCTTCCCGGCCCTGCCCATCACTGACCTTCCCTTCCCTTCCCTTCCCTTCCCTTCCCTTCCCTTCCCTTCCCTTCCCTTCCCTTCCCTTCCCTTCCCTTCCCTTCCCTTCCCTTCCCTTCCCTTCCCTTCCCTTCCCTTCCCTTCCCTTCCCTTCCCTTCCCTTCCCTTCCCTTCCCTTCCCTTCCCTTCCCTTCCCTTCCCTTCCCTTCCCTTCCCTTCCCTTCCCTTCCCTTCCCTTCCCTTCCCTTCCCTCCCCTTCCCCTTCCCCTCCCCTTCCCCTCCCCTTCCCCTTCCCCTCCCCTTCCCCTTCCCTCCCCTTCCCCTTCCCCTTCCCTTCCCTTCCCTTCCCTTCCCTTCCCTTCCCTTCCCTTCCCTTCCCTTCCCTTCCCTTCCCTTCCCTTCCCTTCCCTTCCCTTCCCTTCCCTTCCCTTCCCTTCCCTTCCCTTCCCTTCCCTTCCCTTCCCTTCCCTTCCCTTCCCTTCCCTTCCCTTCCCTTCCCTTCTCCTTCCCTTCTCCTTCCCTTCTCCTTCCCTTCTCCTTCCCTTCTCCTTCCCTTCCCTTCCCTTCCCTTCTCTTCTCTCCTCGAGTCTCCTCGAGTCTCCTCGAGTCTCCTCTCCTCGAGTCTCCTTGAGTCTCCTTGAGTCTCCTTTTTCTTTTTTTTTCTTTTCTTTTTTCTTTTCTTCTTCCACAGCTCCTCCTGCCCGTGTTATAATCCCAAACACATTTAAGCCATACTTTTGTTTAAATCATTCATTTTATTATCTTGCTGGTAGTAGGCAACAGTGTAAAGTCAAAGGCAAAATTCATCAAAAGAGGATGTTTTTCTGTTCATTTTTGTGTCTTCAAATGTCCTTGAATGATTCTTTTTGCTGCCCAGTGAATGATAATAAAGAGTACCAACACAGGAAATACCACAGACTAGGCACTTTACATTGAATATCTAGTCTTGTCATTTTTTTTTTAATTTTTATTTTTTATTTACACTGACTGTTAGAGACAAAACTGAACAGAATATACATGGTTTGTTTCTGATCTAGATCTGCATGCAGATCCAGCTGACAGCCCCATCTTGGCTTCAAATCTAATCTAACCTTGATACCTTGATGTACCATACTGTTAAATCCTGAAGACTGGGAATTCTCATTAGCCAAGATGTAGGATCACTGAGATGTTGTCAGCTGAGTTGGACCAGTGAATTCTGAAGGCTGTATGTCATGCTCTGTAGTCTTTGAGTTTGAGAATACATGTATTTAGGAATTACAGATCCATTTTGCCCTACAGACATGTTGACCCTTGACAAAACACCTTTCTCTGTGCATCAGACCTTATCTCCAAAAAGACAGGAATCATTATCTCCTTTCAGTTCTTTGGGGCAGAGACTTATTTTCACATGTGCAATGCATTTATAAACAAGACCTCAGTCTTAGTGGATATCTAGGAGCCCCTATCTTATCTCTGCTAATGATATCATTCTTATCACCTGTAGCAGGAGCAGCATTGGCAAAAGTACAGACCCAATGGAAAGAAGCAGCACTATACAATGCATTTCCTATTAAATGTGCCAAAGTAAGTAAACATATTTGAACAAAGGTGTTTATAACATCTATGCTCAGTGCTTTGGGCTGATATTTTTGGGGTCTAAATTCTACTTTCAGTTCTTTCCAGACAAGTTTACAGGATTTGTATCTTAATTAAATCTTTCTAATGACTCAGAGCAATTTTTTTTAACTTCCACTTTAAATTTGTTCACTTGCTAACATGTACTGTATATATGCCTTCAGATCCCAGAATCACATTATGGATAAAGAATGGTTTGGAACTTTAAAAATCAATTTAACTATGATTTAAAGTATTTTTTTATTTATTTCAAAATGAAACATGTTGGCTGATAGTTTCATGTAAATGACCTAGCCTTTCAATTTATAAGCCCTACTGAAAGTAAAACAATCTTGATAACAAAGCTTATTTAGGAGCTTACAATGAAATACTGAGTATTTTTTACTTCTACTAATGTAACTCCCTCTATCTGCATGGTAGTTCTCACAAATGCTAAGTTCTATTGCCCATTTGTAAGTTGATACAGTTATATAGTACAAACAGATGTTAAAGTAGTTTACAAAAACACCTAGGAAAAACTTTAGCAGCAGATTCCTTTAAGTAATAGGCAAGATTATAAAATTCAGATTAAAACAAAATGCAATAGTTTCATGCACTGGCACAAAGGAAAAATATATATATATGTACCATGGACAAGGAGCAAAATGGATCAAATTAAGATAATGCTGAAATAAATGGACTCAATATTATGTTAATATTAAAGAACTTTACTAGCACTCTGATCCTGCCAAGGAATTTTAATGTGTCTTCTATCTACCCCAGTAATGTTGTCTGCAAATTATGTGTGAAGTTCTTACTAATATTCTCTCACCACAAAATTATTTGCAACACATTCAAAAGTAGATCTATATAATAGAAAGATGGCATATCTATTGTCAGAAGTCTAGGAATAAAAGATAAATTCACTATGTTGATGTAAAAAAATCCAAATAAGAAGGCTTTTTATTCAGCAAAGCTGAGGAATTACATTATAATAAAAACACTGACATGACCCTAACTACAACAGCACAAATGTCAGTTTTGTAATGAGGCAAAATTCTCTGCTGCTCTGCTAATCTCTAGAGACATGATGCTACAACAAAATAAAATAAGAAAAAAAAATAGAAAATATACAACTAACAGGGCTGAATCTTCTGAGGCTGATTTTTTATTATTATTATTTTTTTTCCTTCCTAAAGAACATGTTGCCAATCCAAATTAAGTTAAATAAGATTTGAAATTAGTTCTGTCTCTATTAGCAGCCTTGTAGAAAGAGATATGCATGGGGAAAAATGTGATTAACTACCTGAAAGGTATTACAAATTGCAAAAGAAGAATGGACCATTGGACAAGTGCTTGGTGAGTTTGGTTGAAATCAGCTTGGATATTGTGCAAGGGATAATGCTGGAGAGCAGGGAAAAAATGCCATTTATTCTTAGCAATGTATTTGTAGCAGTTTTAGAATATACTTAGGGTTGATTCTGAAGTATCTTTTTAATTCTGCCTCAGAGAAGCATTTATTGCAGCTCCTACAAAAAGACTAGCCCTGTTGATTCTATGAGTCTTTTATACATTGTGACTAGCATTACAATGACTGGCGCAACATGGTGAGTAAAAAAAGTTCCCTTTCTCCCTCGGTCCCCCTCTCCAGCAGATCAATATTCTTGAAGAAAATGTCACAGACTCCATTGAAGGTAATAGGTTTAGATCACCATTACATTTTCTATTCAATGAACTGAGTCTGTTTGGTCCATTTCTGTTGGAAAATTCACCTGTTTGAAAAGATTCATTTTCTTCAATGCAGTAGAACATAACAGCAGAGCAGTGATGCCTGCAGAATATATATATACCTGCGGTTCATGTGCTCCCCTTCTACTACATCAGGAGGGGGAAGTGGAGAAATGGAAGAAAAAGATACAAGGAAAGGAAGATTCATCCAACTTTAATTAAAATATAGTTCTGAGAAGTACAGCAAGTGGAACTGCCCCATGCTTCTAGCGTTGTACTAAAGTAGTGGTATTTAGTTTGAAAGACAGTGTGATCTTAAGAGATTGTGGACTAGGTTCAGGCCTGATGTTGGAATAGCAACTCCCTTCCCTTCCCTTCCCTTCCCTCTTCCCTTCCCTCTTCCCTTCCCTCTTCCCTTCCCCCTTCCCTTCCCCCTTCCCTTCCCTTCCCCCTTCCCTTCCCCCTTCCCTTCCCCCTTCCCTTCCCCTCCCTTCCCCTCCCTTCCCTTCCCTTCCCTTCCCTTCCCTTCCCTTCCCTTCCCTTCCCTTCCCTTCCCTTCCCTTCCCTTCCCTGTCTTCTCTTCATGGTGTCTGGGAAACAGGAACACTTTTGATTACAACTTGACTATATGCTGTTTGTGCTGGTTAAAGATCAGTAAAATATCAGCACCAGATGCTTTGGACACACACACAAAATACCTGAAATATTTAGCAGAGCGAAGAAAATTCTCATGCTAATGAGGGCTAAAAATTGGATTCATAGTTTTACAGAGTACACCAAACTGAACAAAATTGTCAGCATAACATTTAAATTACTTTTTTGATAAGCTTGGCTATTTACAAATCATCAGACAATTACATCTTCCAAAAACTATTTAACATCAATTCACTCTGCCTTTTCAACAGCGCACTTGACTAATTCCAAATAAATTGAAAAAAATTACCTTGCAAATTGCAAGAAACTGACCAAAAACAATTGCTACAGTTTTAAATTGCGTATCATTAAACTAACTCTGCATAATAGTTTTTGTTTGCATTATCTTCCCTGCTTCAAACATTAACCATTTCATAGAAAAACAGAAATGTCTGGATAAGCTTAGTTTGGTGCCCTGAAAAAGGTGTGTTTACCCCTGAATTATCTTTGCATTTCGCTACTTTAACAATACAGTTGAATAATGAAAATATTGAAAAACTACATTTTGTCTTTACCTTCATCTAGTAGTTATTACCATTTCTTGTGCAACACTAGATGTTTGTCAAGAAGGATGTTGTCTGCAGATGATCCTTGATTACACAGGGTAAGTACCCAAAAGAGGGGCACCCCTGATCACTTAAACAGAAGAAGGCCAACTGCCTCAACAATAGGTTGTTGTCTATGGAAGCAGCCAGTGACAAAGTCTTAAATATCTGCAAGTACCAGGCAGTATAAGATTCTGTGTCTGTTTTTCAGCAGATTGTCTGTTGGCCAAAAGATAGCTAGAGAAACTTTCTGGAGATAGGGGGTGAGTTTAAGCTCACAGATTAAAATATTTCTGATGTAGGTTCCTATACTTCTTTGTCTTTCTCATAAGTGAAGAAATTGTTGATGAGTTCAGTTCAATTGCCTACATGAAGGTGTCTGACAGTATTAGCAACACCCCAGCTACCATGTTTTGACAAAGAACCAGACAACTGAACTGTAAGTGCTATAACACAGATAAAAGACATGAGTAGACATGAGTTGTGATCTCCTGGAGTGGCAACTGGGCACAGATAGAACAACCCATCACATCAGGAGTGGTACAAAATATCTGCCCATGCAGAGCTGAATCTAGCTTGTTATAGTCATTGAATGCTGGAGAGCTGTTCTGCTCACTAAATGTATGTGAACTTCAGGATAAACTGAATAGTTCCCAAAGGCACAATTTATATAGCAAAATATTAATACCTGTTGTCATTTTAGACACCTCAGTGAAACTTGTCTTGCCTCTAGCAGCCTTTATGAAGGATATAGATCACCTGCATCCTGTTTTTCAGTGCCATGTGCTTGTCTTCCTTGACATCAGCTCTCATTTTGAAGGCCTTGATCCTAATGATTCGGAACTGCAAATAATATTCAGACTTTGAAAGAAGAAACAACTGCCTTTTCTTTGCTTAGTTTTCTGTTAGAAGAATAACTTAGGCTAAGTAAAAACACATTAACAATCTGTACTTTAAATTTAAAAGAGAGAGAGAGAAAGAAAGAAAAAAAAATCCACTGAAGACTTTTTCAATTTTAGTGAAAATGTAATTAGTTTGATTTACTATAGCTATAGGCCACCAACTCCATCTAAGCTTCCAATGAATTACTGAAAAGAAGAAGTGGAGAGCCAGAGGCATCTGGGGGAGTAAAGAAGTCTGTGGGACTGGCCCTGACACTCTTACTTAAACATAGCTGTACCCTAGGGTAAGATTTGCAAGATTTAAAAAGGATTCAGAGACTCGGAGGGGTTTGGCGCTTGCATTTTTTTATTATTATTTTATTTGTTTTTTCTTATTTGAGAGTTTAAAACTCCTTAAGACTCTTCAAAAAAAAAAATGCTTTATTCCAGGTACACTCTGTACAGAATAATTCCTGAATAATGATGTTAAAAATAACAGAAGACTTGTGCTTTGGGATAAAGAAGAGGGAATAGAAAGATGTACCACCAGAGATGTTACTAACTGGCAAATGTTAATATAAAACATATAGTTACACAACTGTACACTCTGCTTGCTCTAGCAGAAACAACAGTGATCCAGTCTATAGTCTCCCAGTCTTCATCATACAAGATATCCCTATTTCACAGAGAGAAAGGGCACTATTTCAGAAGTATTTTCAGGTTCTCCTTCTCTTACTTAGCTTTAATTAAATCTTTTCTCCCACTGCAGGACAATAGTTATCTCACAGTTAACCAGTAATGAATAACTGCTACTGGTTAATGAGTAATCATTACCTTGACTGAAGCCAATGGGAGTCTGGGGTTTCCTATAGCAAGCCCCTTCCTATTTGCATGTTGCAGGGTAACATCCTTCCCAATTTGGCCCAGAGACTTCACTTGCTGCCTCCCTTATCAGCTGCATAAATGCCTCTGTGGTAGCATGGGGTATTTGATAAGACTGCGTGTCACATAGCACTCAAATTCCATAATCGTCTCTGAGCCACAGGAGCTTAAAAACAGAGTGTGAAGTCATCTTTCAAGTTTGAATGCACAAGTAAGCAAAGACAGTAATTAAACTTCAATTGATATTTTATTTTTAATTCAGCTGCAAAGAGCAGAATCTCGCCTTCAAATTTAATTAACAGCCTTCCCCTCAGCCCCCTCCCACATACCCAGCCAGCTATCTATCAACAGGGAGCTAAATTCTTCTTCCTCACAACCCCACTGAAATCATGGCAGAGAATTTGGTCCAGCAGTTTACAGAGAGATGATGAGAGCCCTGTCATAAAAGCAAGCACATAACTTTAAGCTGTGACTCCCTCCTACTGTTAAGAAATATCAGAGGAGTCATGTTTATTTATTTATTTATTTACTTGTTATTCCTTTTAGGATCAATGTGTCCTGCTTCACAGCAAATGAATCTTTCTTATCCACAGATTTTGGCCTTCACTCTGTCTCTGCTTAAAATATAACAAAGCAAAACAACAATAAAAAAGCGCCTTTTAGATCTTCGCTGTTCAAAGGAGCTGCATCTGCATTTTTTCTCCTTGAGACTGGCCTAGGTTCTTGCAGGCAGATTCTCACAGACAAGACTGCCACCATGTCAGAGATGATTGCTGGGAAGGAATGGAAAACTTCCGCTATCAACAGAATGGAATGAGGTTGAGAAGAAGGAGTGTAGCAAAACTGAAATAAATAAATAAATAAACAAACAAACAAACAAATAAATACATATTTTTCAAGTATGTGGTTATGTATCTTCCTTCTACATACCTCACCATCTGGGTGGCTTTCAGACCTGCTCTTCATGCTGTTGAAGACTTCTGAAAACGCTGTTTTAGGACTTTCTGTCAAACTTTGTTCAAACACAGGTGCCAGAAGATACAGAGAGCTTTGCCTCAGGAATGGGATGGGAAGTCTGCAGAAGCATTCTTAATATAAATGGTGGTGGATCAGGAAAAATAGTAGGAAGGGACTAATGGGAAGGGACTAATCTGACATACTTTAGTCATCTGCTTTGTGTTCTATACTGATTCTTCTGCCATATTGGCACATAGCACTTATGGATTACTTGTTTTGATGCAAATGGCCAACCAAATTACCATTTTTTCCCACCACTATTCAGAATTAGTATTCACTGTGCTCCCACCTTGCACCTCATTATTGAGGAGATAATGGGAAGTGCATGTGCTTCAGAGAATAACTGAACGCTAGTACAGCATATATCTAATAGGATTTTCCAAGCAGATCCAAGAAAGAACAGCCTAAAAATTAAACTAGCCAGTTTAAATTATCCAGGTTTGAAGCATCTCACCTCTGTGCCTGGCAAGATCATGGAACAGATCCTCCTGGAAACTCTGCTAAGGCACATGGAAAATAAGGACGTGACTGGTGACAGCCAACATGGCTTTACTAAGGACAGATCATACCTGACAATCTGGTGGCTTTCTACAATGGGGTTATAGCATTGATGGATGGGGGAAAAGCAACCGTTGTCATCTACCTGGATTTGTGCAAAGCATTTGACACTCTCCCTCATGATATCCTTGTCTCTACATTGGAGAGACACGGGTTTGATGGATGGACCACTCAGTGGGTAAGAAGTTGGCTGGATGGTCACACTCAAAGAATCAATGTCTCAATGTCCAAGTGGAGATCAGTAACAAGTGGTGGTCCTCAGGGGTCAGTATTAGGACCAGTGTTGTTTAACATCTTTGTCAGTGACATGGACAGTGGGATTGAGTGCACCCTCAACAGCTTTGCCAATGACACCAAGCTGTATGTTGCGGTCGACATGAGGAAGGGAAAGGATACCATCTAGAGGGACCAGGACAGGCTTGAGATGTGGGCCTGTGTAAACCTCATGAAGTTCAGCAAGCTCAGGTGCAAGGTTCTGCATCTGGACCAGCACAAATACAGACTGGGCAGAGAATGGATTGAGAGCAGCCTTGATGACAAAGACCTGGGGGTTTTGGTTGATGAGAGCTCAACATGAGCCAGCAATGTGCATTTGCAGCTCAGAAAACAAACCATACCCTGGGATGCATCAAAAGAAGTATGGCCAGCAGGATGAGGGAGGTGATTTTCCCCTTCTGCTTTTCCCTTGTGAGACCCCACCTGGAACACTGTGTTCAGCTCTAGGGCTCCCAGCACAAGAATGACATTCAAGTATTACAGTCCAAAGGAGGACAACAAGGATGCTCAGAGGGCTGGAGCACCTCTCCTATGAACACAGGGTGAGGGAGTTGGGGTTGTTCAGCCCCATAGAATAGAAGGATCCGGGGAGAACTTATAGCAAACTCCTAGTACCTAAAGGGGGCCTACAGGAAAGACTCTTTCTTGGGGAGTGGAGTGATAGGACAAGGGAGAATGGCTTTAAACTAAGAAAGGGTAGATCTAGATTAGATATTCAGAATAAATTCTTTGCTGTGAGAGTGGTGGCACTGGAACAGGTTGCCCAGAGAAATTGTGGATGCATCATTCCTGCAAGTGTTTAAGGACAGGTTGGATAGGGCTTTGAGCTCTGTCTATTGGAAAGTGTCCCTGCCCATGGCAGGGGGGTTGGAATTAGATGATCTTGAATGTCCCTTCCAATCAAAACTATGCTATGATTCTATGACTCTATGATTCTATGATTCTATGAAAGAACAGTTGTGCAGCCATGTTCAGCACAGATGTACATTCAAGTTGTGTAAGTGCAAGCAAATGGTTATTGGGATTCTGGTGAAGAATTGATTATGCTTGGACAACTGGAATTCCAAACTCTCCCTTGCCTGCAAAATATTAAGCAAGCAAATGCAAGAAATTTGCGGAGGATAGGATCTTTACAGGACATTATATTGCATCTGTCTGTCGCTGGGCTTCATGTACCATTTTCCTGCATTCCTATAACAATCCACAGTCAAAAGCAAGCTGCTGAAGTAAACAGGCAAATGGTTTGGTCCACTCTGCTAATACTTTCTTTTGGATATACCAGTCACAGTGAGTCCAGACCAACAGCAAAATTAATTAGAGGAAGAAAGCTGTTAAACTGTGCTGTGAAATTAAGTGAGTTAAGCTCCCTTTCATGCACCCCCACAAGTGGTACAGCTTTGCTAATTGATTACTGGGGAAGGCACCTGACATAGTTACCTATATATGCAGTGTGCATTTTAAACTCTAGGGAGGGATTAAATCACTTTTTTGTTCCTGAAGACATTACTAAAACTAATATCAATAAAGAGAAAATTGAATGGTGCAATGGGATGGCACACAACTTTTGGACTAAAACCTGAAAAGCTTTGTGCCTTATTCATTTTCAAACATATGTGCATCCCAGGAAGTGAACCTAACAACCCACAAAATTGGCCTAGATGAAATTGCTGGCATTGACCTGACCATGGAGTATTTCCTGACCATTTAAATTTCAGCATGTGCAGATGCTCAGAATTGCTTGTTTTGGGAGGAGTTGTTGCCTCCTGTAGAGGTTTGTTATGTTCCAGGTTACCTAAATCTGATGAAGTCATTAGAGATCTCCCAAAATAGAAGAATTATTTTTTGTCCTTTTTTTTGTAAAACAGTCTGTCTGTTGCAATCTTTTCCAAAGCAATAGACATCAGAAGAGATGGCTTCAACTACCCAGGTTGAAAATATTCCAGTGGCAGACTTGCTCACTGTCTAAACCACCAAGTAAAGATTAAATGTGAAGGGACTGTCCAATATATTTTCTTTTAACAGTTGAGGTCCACCAGGAATAAATCTTCAGAAGAGGCTGACCAGACTGGATCCCAGAAGTAATTACTACCTATTGTATTGTATTGGTATCCTATATAATCAATAGAGAGAAAAAGACAAAAGACAAAAGACCAAAAAAAAAAAAATCTATTTATTTTAGATATCTACACCATCTCAAAAAAATCACACCTATTAATGCAAGTGCAGCTTTCTGAGTTTACATATCAGTGAATTTTGATTTTTATAGCTTTCTAACTTTAGTGATGTTTTGAACAACAGGAAGAAAGATATCAGTGAAACATAAGAATATTTTATTATAAAAAAGTATTAAATACACAAAAATCTATTAAATGGTCATAGCATTATGTAAGTTTATAGGGGATAACAATAAAAAGCAGGTATGCAGTATTTTCAAATGTACATCAAATAAGCAAAGAATCTAATCAAAATCTGACACTTTATGTTAAATGTGGTCTTACATTATCCTTTTCAGAATTATTTTTATTTGTATTATTATGTTCTGACCATGAGCTTGAGAAGTTTATAAACATATTTATAAAACTGTATTAAGATAATTTCTTTCCTATTGAGATTTGTAGCTACACGGTGACACTCACCAGAATCTTGCTTAACTGTAAGAAAAGCTGGCACTAGGTAAATAGTAAATAGCCTTCTAATAATTATACTATGTTGAACAGCAAGAGAAGCATATTAGAAGTGAAACAATATTGCCAGCCTAATTGAGTAGTGGAAGTACGTTAACAGTCCAATAATGTAATATAAATTAAATTGCCATGAAATCATGATAATATAATAAGAGTCTAAATAAGATTCAGTGACAGTAATATTTCAGACAAAAAGCTTCTTTAAGTTAGTTCTGTCTGAAATTGCACATACAGAAATACATTAAAGGAATATTATTAAGGTTGCAAAGTCAAGCACTCAAAACAAGTTAGGGAATGCTCGAATTAAGTTTGCTTGTGCAACATTAATTTGGCACCCTTGTGTGGGGGCATTATGGTACAGTCTTTAATTACATGATCACATTTTATTTATTTATTTATTTATTTTTTTCCCCACAGGGTGCCTGCCACCTTCAGCTAATTAAGGTTCACAGGAAAACTTAATTTTCACATTCTCTAATTTCTGCAGGCTTGACTTTGTAACCTTAATGATGTTATTTTATCTTGGGTTGTGTTTTGTATCTGTGTGTGTGAGAGAAAGAGAAACAGAAGAAGGGTGAGAGGGCTGGTGTAGGTATGTGTACCCAAGTTAAGAAAGCAAACATCTTTAAGTTAATAACCATCCTGTAGACTGAACTGACAGTTAACTAGATCTATAGAAGAGATGGAAATATAAAGTTAATCTCAGAAATTAAATTCATTTATTAGTTTCGTCAGAGCAGCCTTAATTTAAATATATATATATATATGTATGTATATATATATCAATTCTAGGCTGTCATCTCCATTTGGATAAGAAGTGGAGAATGCACTTTTCCACCACCTTCCACCAGTACTAAGTGGCTTTCTAGAAATGGTCAGATTCAATGTTCTTGGTTCATTGTTAGGTTTTAGGAAAGATGATGAACTAGCTGGTCGTAGCCTTATCCTGGCCCAGTCTCTCTTCTCTGAAGGCCCTTAAGTTCTTCATATATTTTTTCACGGCTTTAGTTATACACTATAAATACGACCATTCTTGATCTTATAAATAATTTTAACAGTCTAGGTCCTTGAAATAGATATATGTATCCTCTTCTCCACCTTACATTCCTTATGTCTTTTTTCTGTGTCTTCTATGATTTTAAGAATCTTTGTGAAAAATTTGGTACCACAGCAGGGAGGAGCATTCCCAAACAGCCTCCCACTTGGTGGTTACAGCGTACTCTTGACTATATGCTCAAGAATCACACAACCTTTTCATACCTTTGAGCCTGGATCTTTTACTACTCTTATGTACATACGTCCTTATTTCTTCTTCACATTTTATGTCTGTACCTGCTATTGTTCATTTGTCTGTATGTCAGTGTGCATGTGCATGCCATATGTATATTTGATATTTTCATTTTTATAGATATATATCTATTGAAAGCATGCACACACTTCAAAGGATGTGGACAAACCTTACATTTGACCACCTCAATATATGCCTCCTTTGAATGGGCCTGTGGGGTCCAAAGTAGCTTTGGGGAATTTGTGTACCTCCAGCAGCCTGACTGGATTAGTTTAGTGATGAATATAAGCTGTATGAAATTACACTGGAGAAGTTTAGAGGCTCTGCACACCCTGGGGAGTGGTTGAGGGTGACTGTGTACAAAAGTTGGGTAACATTAGGCTGTGCTCTGGAGCCTGTTATAGAGCTAAGAGTTTTCTTCAGCTCCCTGTGCAGACTGAGGATATGCTCAATTCTACCTGAATCCAGAGTCACCCTTCCACTTTCACACTGGCTACACTTGGACAAAACAGTTTCAGTATAGTTACAATGAAACTATTATTTTTTTTTTTTTCAGCATAGGTAAGGACTAGGAACAGCCTGCAGTCCCGTAGCTGTTTGATACATAAATTTGTTTTAAATCAACAAACACCAGAATTGACTGTAGCAGTGCTCACAGCAGCTAAAAATTAAATGTGAACTATTTTTTTATGTATGCATGTATTTCCATGTCCACAAAGTGAACTTAAAATCTTGCACTATTTTGGTGATGGCATTCCTGCACACTTTGCAGCATCTGAGCTAATATCTCCTATAGGTCTATAAAAACACCAGTCATTTCATAGATTTTAGCAACTTGAACATTCAGGGAAATGGCAACTGGAGAACAAGCATGAAATGTTCTGGTATTCTCCAGGCACCTGAAGATACATGGAAATGTTTAGGGAAATAGTCCTTAGCAGCTTCTGGGACTGCAGTATGGATCATATAGCAATCTCATATAGTGTCTGTCCAGACAAATTCAGGGTAAATAAAAGATTATTTTGTTTTGTTCTTGTTTTGTTTTTATTTATTTATTTTATGTTATTATCATTTTATTTTTATTTTATTTTCTTTCATTTTAATATAGTTTTATTATTTTATTTTATTTTATCTATTTTGCTTTGTTTTATTTTATTTTATTTTATTTTATTTTATTTTATTTTATTTTATTTTATTTTATTTTATTTTATTTTATTTTATTTTATTTTTGTTTTGTTTTGTTTTGTTGTAATTCTATATATCACTATTTAATCTGGAAACTTAAGATAGACCCACCAGCTTCTTCCTAGCTACCAGATTAGAATACCTATGGTCAGGTAAGGATTTTGTTAGCTTTGTGTGTGTGTGTGAATGTGTGATCCTCGGTAAGAGAAAAATACTGTTTTCCTTGCATTTATATTAATGAAATAAATGTATTATTGCAGGAGCTGTTGTGTTTTCTTTTTAAGTGATTCAAACTGGTGACACTACTAACATTTTCTAGACTTTTAGTTGTTTCACTTTTCAGATGTCCTTTTTTTTTCTTTTTTTTTTTTTCCTCTTATTTTTTAAACAGATGATGAATGCCTGCTCCTGCAGTACCAAGGTTCATGTTGCTTGTTACAGCTGGAGGAAGAGACTTGTGGCCTTTCTCCAACAACAAATTTCTCTCCTCATCTGGAAAGACCTATTTCTTTGGGAATGACAGATGCAGTTGTATAACACTTCATTATCCATCCTTCCCCCCCCCCCCCCCCCCCCCCCCAAAAATAGAACGTTTTAAATCAGTGTGTTACAGACAAATGCATGATACTGAACCGCTTTATGCAGAGCTGGGTTGGAGATACTGTAGATTTTGTTTGGTCTAAGATGACTGGAGTGGGTTTTCAGACTGTTTTTGAAGGTATAAGACCTAGTGCATTTTTGCTAGCATTACCTCTGTATGTCTTCTCTGACTCCCTTCTCAGATCTTTTATCTATTTACTTACTTACTTTATTGTTTCCTAAGGGCTGGTGAATAGTTTTCCAGCTATTGGGAATTGAAGGTTTGCAAACCAACAAAAAGCAGCTGGAGTATTCATTCACCCAACATCTTTGTAGATCTACAACATGATCCAAAGTCTCTCAACCGTCTGAGTCCCTTTCACTTCAAAAGGATTCAGTAAGGCCATGGTGATAGAGGACACCAATCAGATCACAGAATCGTAGGGTCACAGAATGGCTCGGGTTGAAAGGGACTTTCAAGATCATCTAGTTCCAATCCCCCTGCCATGGGCAGGGATGACACCCATTAGATCAGGTTCCCCAGGGCCTCATTCAACCTGGTCTTGGTCTAATTACAGCAGCAATTTTTTTTTCTTAGCATATATATACACCTTCAAGCCAAAGGACTGTGAAAAGGATTTTGTAAAGTCTACTCAGTATTAGGCTAACAGGTTATATACTTAGTTTTGTTAATTTCTATATATTCTTTCAAAAGTTATAATTACTTATGCTAAAGCTAAATAATCATAACAACTTTAAATTTTGCCTTTACATGTCCTTTAAATATTGCCTTAAATTCTTGTAATGGAGGAATTCCTACAGACTATAAGTTCTGTTAGTCCTCATTAGGAAAAACAAGATACCACATTTCATGTAGTGTGAAACATAGAATCATAGAAGCATAAAATGATTTGTGACAGACCTTAAAGATCATCTAATTCCAAACACTCTGCCATTGGCAGGGACACCTCCCACTAGATTAGGGTCTTGATCTTTAAGGTCCTTTCTTTTGGAAAATAATCATCATCTTAATCTTGGTATCCTTTTCCTTTTCTTGCCTCTTATCCTTAAAACCAATAGATTTTTACTTTTGATGCTGATAGATCCAGCTGTACTCAGATACAAACCAGCATAAAAAAAATCTGTTTCCCATGTTTGAGCTTGATCTTGTTTTGCAGTAAATATTTGTGGTGCTTCACAGGTAAAGTTACAGCAATTCAATCCAACCTAAAGCTAACATTTCTGCATATAAATGATGACCATACCAATGTCTTGTATTTACCCATTAAAACCTTACACCTACTGTAAACAGAACAGGCAAGGAACAAGGCCCCCATGTTCAGGGAACCTCTGTTAAAGCTGCAATTCAGACAGGTCTGCTAGAGCACCTATAAAGAGTTCTCACCATGTCGCAGTTTGTGCTGGAGATGGCTGAGGCTCTGCTGCTCACCTCTGCAGGGAGAACAAGCAGAAAATGTTTTTCTTCTTTCATTTTCCTGCTGACCTTCTTGCAAGTTTTAAGGTTTTAAACATTGTTCTAGAGGACTGGAGCTTGCAGTCTTATAGCTACAAACTCATACCTGCGTAAGAGCAGATTTGACCAAAGACCTAAGATTCCCTCATCAATTTCATGAGCCATTGCATTTCCCCTTTTGTAGTGATTTTTTTATTATTATTGTTATTTTTAAATGCATTATATTAGAGGATATGCAAAAGATTAGCCATGAAAGTGGTTGAATCTATGGTTTTATGCTTTATCACAGAAAAATCACATCAGATAACCCAATATTCAGGGTGTCCATTTATAGAAATTCCCATTTATGGAAATTATGTTAAACCTCCATGTAGCTACGCCTCACTATTATTTTAAAATTTCTTGTGGGGTTCTTTTTCTAGTTCTTATACCATATACTTAATACTTGAGGCATTTTGCACCAGCAAAATAAACTGCCTTTAATGCCTGAAAGAATTAGGATTGCTAGTGTGCTGCTGTTCTGTATGTGTTAATATACTTTTTTTACAGGAATGATGAACCAAGTACTGAATGATGTTCAAAAGTCAAACACAGATATTCCCTGTCACATTGTTTTCTAGGCACAAAATAAAGGGAGAGCTGCAAGAAGAATTACAGCTTGGCTTGTTTTCACTTTTATTTTGCTGTCAGGCCAAATGAGACATTTCTATTGAGGACTCATTAGGTTGGCAAATGGAGTTCAAACAGAAAATATGATCAGGAAAACAACAGTGAAAATTTGTACCCAGATGTGACTCTGAGCAACACTATAATATATGTCAAAGTCCTGGCTCCTATGCAATTTTTGTTTGCCATCAGATAAAGTTGCTAGTGCACAGGAAAGAGAAAGGTGTCATCTACTGAAGTATAACTTTTTTTTTTTTTTTTGACATTAGAATTATGTCAAAGAAATAAGAAAAAATTCTCAAAGAAAATTTCAGGACTTTGTCACTTCAGCCAGGGGGAAAAAAAAAAAAAAAAAAAAAAAAAAAAAAAAATCTAAGCAGGATGTTTTTGTTTTGTTTTGTTTTGTTTTTTCCCACTGCTGAGATGATGAGTCCAACTATATTAGTTTTTAGACCAATTTGTATATAAGCTGCAGCACTTTTTCGGACTTTTTTAATTTCCTAATCATAAAATGATAAGAAAACTAGTTTCACTACTTTTGCCAGATTAACACTTTAAACAGGAAGGAATTGCAATAGATAAGTAAGACTTAATGGTGAGTGATAAAATTGTAGTATGCCAAGTTCCTTGATGGAGAGAGGAAGTTCCTTGTTTCACAGACATGGAACATAACTGAAACAAAACTTTTTCATATCTGTGAAGGGTAAACATATCATCTTTAGTGCAGGAATAGCTCTCAGGCAGATATGGTCTCTGAAGAAGCGATAAACTGACCAGAAAAACCAATGTCATAGTGCCCTGTTATTGCCTTGAGGATCAAAACTCAGGGATCCAGATAGGTCAACAAGCGCGCAAGTTAGTTTCTCTGAAATAACATTTGCCTAACACTGCTGTTGTCTAGCAAAGAATTTTAAAGAGGGATTTACACAGCCTTGCTGATCTGAAACGCAAGGCTGATCAGGCCAGCAATCTCATTTGAGGGTTATGCACAGCAGTTCTAGCTCCCTGTGATGAAGTAGGACCTTTTGATTAACTTCAGTGGGTTTCAGACAGCTCTTTTTAAAGGAAAACATGCCCTGGGTTTTAGAGTTTAAAACTCTTTTAAGGTGAGGGCTTTATCTTATACTATACTATATTGAACGAAGTGGGATTCTCCTGACAAGGATTCTATTTCTGAAATAACATAGACTGAAAATCAGAATTTTCATTCGTTCTGTTCATAACTCTTCCAGTGTTGGAGCAAAACATGGAAAACCAACCAAACAAACAAAAAACACACTAAAAGGTTTTGTAACATATTGTAACATCAATTTATTCAAAACTGAGTAGGATTGACTTGAGTCAAAATAATTGCTGCAGAGACTTGCAGAATGGATGTCTCAGGTAACTATGAGTCAGGTGTGTATATAGAATAAATGTCCTTCTATTTGGACCGATAGATCAAAATGTATCAGGGGATATAAAATTCTGCAGAAGGTGCCAACTCATCAGAATCAAGATTGTCATGAACTTTCCAACAATTACTTCCAGAGCAGCTGCGATTAATATTTTTGGACTTTGAACTAGCTATAAATTAACCATTTTGTCTTTTCAAAATTTAAATTTCAAATCAAATCAAAGTGACACAAAGACTTGCTTATGAGCATTTTTATCATTATTTTCTTCAAATCATGTTTATTAATATAAAATATTTAGCTACTGAAATTCCATCAAATTTCACTTCAGAACATTTTCATATTTTTAATATTTATTATAATTATTCTTATCTACACTTTCCATTCTCTTTTATGCTTAAATAACATAAAATATTATTATTCATTGCAAACTTTGACCTTTTCCTTTTCTATATAACCCAAATTTGCATCAACATACTTAAATGATATTGCACATCTCTTTAATTGATGCAGAATGAATAAACAGCATCAAGGATTGAATTTTATTATGAAAAGACTGTATCATGGCACCTAGTATCAAATCCCCTGTAATAATAAGTTCAATAGATATTCACCCAGTGTCAATCACAAACAAGAATCAGTTTGTTCCTGCTCCATGATGGTCTAACAAATTTATTATTTTTAAATGGGGTTGAAGAATATTTGATCTCCTCTAATCCAAGTTCATCTGTTATACTACAGCCTATTCTATATAGAACTGCATAAAGTTCTCATCACTTCTGTCCTGTAATATGACACTTGCATACGGAATGACATGAAGTCAAACATAAGCAGCTTATGTTTCCTTTTGGGCTGGTCCTCTGAAGAAACAGATCAGTTATGCTGATGTGTTTTGTCTTTGTAATTAGATTTTGTCAAATAAATATATCCACAAACAAATCCACTGCAATTTTGATCCTTCAACTGTGGATGAACATTCAGAAGATTACCTTGAAGACAAAAAGTCAAGAAACTTTACTCGTAATTTGATGTGAAAGGCCAGAGAACAGAGCTCATGAACCGTGACTTGTTCATAATGAGTCTGGCAGCTTTGGAGTTGTATGGGATTTGAAAAACAACAACAACAAAAATAGTATATTTCAAAAATAAAGGATTCCCTTATTCAAAAAATGTTATTTCGGATGTTGGTGTTGTGAAATTATTTCCACTCAGTTCTAGGAGGAGTCTAATCTTTCTTTGAGAAAAGAACAAATAAATACACAAATAAATGGCAGCTTAGTCAATACTTTTTTAAACACAAACAACGGTGTTTCATAAATGCTGACCACCATGTTTATTTGGAGTATATTATTATATAGTGTTACTCTCTAACAATTTGTCCAAGCAATAAGTCAAGAAGAAGGAAAGGAAATAGAAAAGATAAGAAAAATGGTAGAAATACTGGCCAGGTATTTCTTAGCTTCACTTTGCTTCACCTTGGCTGCCTGATCACCTAGCTTGTCCCGTGAAGCCCCAGTTGTTAAAAAACAGATAGTGACACTCTCAAAATCCTAAGCTTTTAAATGACATCTGAATGCTACCTGCAATCAACATTTCTGTGTAACACTGGAAAGGTAAGAAGTTGCAAATAGGAGAACATTATTTTCCTACCTCAATATGCATAGCCCTGCTGTCCATTCTTCCTCCTTTTTTTAACAGACAAGTTGGTTACCTATGGTACAAGCAGATCTCTTACTGAGGTGTCTTCCACCCCCTCAGGAACTCCTGTAAGCTCTGGAATTGTATTCCAAAACTGAGCATTACACTATAATGAACAACACTAAGGATAATGACCAAGAAATTTGATCTTTTCTGCTTCTGAACAGCAGATTTAGTAGCCAAC
>NC_139723.1:81310509-81362200 GCF_964211835.1 Anser anser | reverse complement strand
GCTGGTGGCAGCATTGCTCAGCAATAGACAAACGCTGGTGTGATACCAATGCTGTTCTAGCTGCAAGTGCAGAGCACAGCACTGTATGGGCAGCTGCAGTGGTATTATCACAGCCAGACATAGTATACAATGAAACTGGAATAATTTAAATTAGAAGGATAAATTTAAGAAAACTAATATTAACAGAAGTCAAAAATAGATGAAAGTGGTCAGTAGCTTGCATTAGGCACTTGGTACTAATCAGGATCAAATCTTTATCATATGGTCTATCCAAACAGCAGAAGTAGTATCTGCGCTAAGGTCTTATATTACCCTCCTCGCCCATAGGTGCCTGTAAGTATCTAGGTTGAACTGGTAATTGAAAATAGCAATAATCTATGAAGGTACATGTTTCTGACACTTTTTTTTTTTTTTTCCCTTCACAGTCACAACAAGAAAGACTTTTGCAGATGACATAAACCTGGTGGAGTGTTCCAGGCACCAGGACATGCTGGGGAACCACCCAGCTGAAAGCAGCTTTGCATAAAAGGACCTAGGAATCCTGGGGGACATGAATCCATGGTAGACTATGAATCAGAAATGTGCCCTTGCAGCTAAGAAGACTAGCAGTACCTTTGGCTTCATTAGCAAAGTATTGCCAACAGGTAAAGAGATGTGATCCTTCCCCTCTACTCAGTATTAGTGAGGTCTCACCAGGAATCTGCTACTACTTGAAAAAATAAAAAGAATAAGAAAAAGTAGAAAAAGAAATAAGAAAAAGTAGAAAAGGAATTAGAAAAAAAGAGGAAGAGGGAGAAGAGAAGAGGAGAGGGAGAGGGAAGGGAGAGGGAGAGGGAGAGGGAGAGGGAGAGGGAGAGGGAGAGGGAGAGGGAGAGGAGAGGGAGAGGAGAGGGAGAGGGAGAAAGGGAAGGGAAAGGGAAAGGGAAAGGGAAAGGGAAAGGGAAAGGGAAAGGGAAAGGAAAGGGAAAGGGAAAGGGAAGGGAAAGGGAAAGGGAAAGGGAAAGGGAAAGGGAAAGGGAAGGAAGGGAAAGGGAAAGGAAAGGGAAAGGGAAAGGGAAAGGAAAGGGAAAGGGAAAGGAAAGGGAAAGGGAAAGGGAAAGGGAAAGGGAAAGGGAAAGGGAAAGGGAAAGGGAAAGGGAAAGGGAAAAAATGCCATACTAAATGATGTATGTACACCTGTGGGTGGAACTGTGATATGATTAAAATAGGTAAGAAAAGCTATCTAGGATTAAATACAGAAAAGTGTAACTGTGTACTGTATAGCATGTAAATCACTTGTGTAGGCTGAAGGCATTTTCACGAAATTTTCAAGGTATTTTGGGACCAGTCATGGGACTGGCAGTAATTATTTCAATGTAAGTGTGAAAAAGTTTGACATGCACATAAAATGCCTTTTTTATGTATGGACTATCTCCACAAAAAGCCTGTTCCTTCCAATGAAGTTCTTGCATTACTTGGCAACTTTATGGACAACTATTTCACAGATGCTGTGAGCTTCCCTGCAGCCAACACCTTGAAACTTCTCTGTAGGGATCTGAGAACAATGTACTTGTCAAAGCAGTGTAAAAATATTTTCAGGAGTATTTCTTCAGTGTCACACAGTGGCAGAGGGCTGGACATATTTTTCTTTTCTAGCTTATATTAGTTGTAACTTTCATTGGTAAAAAAAAAAAAAAGACTTTTTGAGAAATAGGCTATGGGTCATATTGTTAACTGGCATAAATTGCTGCAGCTTTACTCATCTGTCTTATCACTTGCGATTCTATCTGAGAGGGAGGGAATCTCATGTTTTTCTGGTTTCACCAAATATCCTTCTATTTCACCTTTCATTCTCCAGAGCACTGATTATCAGATGTTGAAGACAACATGTAATTTGGGAAACGGTGACTTTTTGCCTCAGGCAAATTCACAAATGTTTGCAGTTTTGCTGCAGGGCAGAGGTAGAATGTAATCATATGTGCCACAGGAAAAAAAAATATCACAGTCAAACTAGGGAGTTCTTTAGGCCAAGATTAAATTTGTCAATATCTGTGAAGAAATTAGTCCTCATGTACAGGCTGCTGCAAAGTGAGAATTACTATATTTTTAATATAAGGGTACAGGTTGAGATTGCTCTGCATATACATCTCTATCTGAGCTACTCCTTCATACCCAGTGGGGAAAAATGGGAGCTTTTGTGACAATACTCATCCCAGGCCCACATCTAAGATAGAGGTGTGCCCATAATGAAGCATGCCATTAAAGGGTTTGATTTCCTCCCTTGAATGTAAGAATCATAGTAACTATCTCACATAGACACATCTATATTCCATTCGTCAGAAAAAAGAAATCCCACCCTGTTTTGCATGTGGTGATATGAACTGTGTAGATGTGAAGCTGTTGTGTGAAGTCAGCCTCCAATACATCTAACTTGTATCCAGTGTACTTGAAGCCAGATGAGGTTTGGCATCAATTAATACAGTAAGGAATTTAAAAGTCTTTAATGGGATCTCTTCCCTGGTGTAGAGTGAGCTGAAGAGGCCACAGTTACTTGACTAGCATCCTGTCCAACTCACCTTTCATCATCCCTGTGCCTCTAACAAGAAGCAATAGCAGAACAGCAGTCTTCCTGCCTGCACCACGTAGTGTGAGATGCACCTTCTCCATCACTGGAGCAAGTACTACACCATCACATCATCATAGCCTTGCTCATCCCTTAGCAGAAACAGGCTTACTTCACACTTTTGAACCCTGTGTTTATACGTGATTACCTAATCATACTGTGCATTTTAAAATACATTTTATCCACTCTCGGGATCCTATCCAAGGATTTTGGCTATAACAGGCTGAAGTTATGTGGCTAGTGACAGGAAAGAAAAAAAATATATAAAATCAATGTCTGAATTACCATGGAGTTTCTGCTCATTCATGATGGGTGACTAAGTGCAACACAGTGTACTGTTTTTACACTGTCAGTAACCAGTAGTCTTTATTTATTTATTTACTCTAATGAGAATAGCTCACTACAACAGCAGCTTCTCATCACTTCCATCTCGTTGCTCTTGTTTACACACAGGGCTGTAAAACTTTACCTTTGCAGATTGCTTTAAAAACATAAACAAAAATAAAATCTAATTTATGTTTTTGTTCCAACTGGTTTTCTTGACAGACAGCTGCCCGCAGCTCAGTGGTTGCTCTGTTCACTGTACTTTAATTTTGAGCTTTCAAGTTTTTCTGCAGCCCATTCAGAAGTAAATTCTCAGGGAAAATTGAGCTCTGTCATGGATGGATTAGTACTATAATAGTTGGTCACATATCTTGCATGAAACCTTTCAAAAGCAAGGCAAATGAGAAGGAAATGAAATTCATTTCATACTTCTTCAAGCACGCTAAAAGACTTTCTCTCCAAGTAATCTGTGAAGTACCACTAGTTTATTGGAGGTTCACATAACTACCATTACATTATACCTTGTCACAATCTCATATATTGGGTGACTGCTTTTTCTGAACTGATGGTACCTGCAAAGTGCACTCCACAGGCACTGAGAAAAAAATACTGTTTCTTAGATCAAAATGTATAGGTCCATAAAACAGAATAAATAAAAGTACTTGAAACAAATTGGGACATTATAGGTCATAGGTCAATGAAATCTGAAATGGAGATATATTGAGGAGATGTTGCGTTTGCTATGTGATGAACAAATAAACTGAAAGGGAAAAGGAGGGAGAAAGGAAGGAAAAGAGCAGGCAGAGAAATCATAATAAAGTTTTTTGTTTTTTTTTTTTCCAGACAGCTAACAGAGAAGCTACAGCCATTTCCCCTTGCAGAGGGAGAAGAGGCTATATTGCTTTTAGCAATCCGTTTGGTTTCTTTGTCATTTGCAATGAAAGCAGCACTTCATCCCTTTAGCACATCTGTGTGTGTCTCCAAGAGGATATAATGTGTATTTTATTTCTTCTTAGTGTAAGATAAACAAATATCTGCAGGATTTTGGATAGTTATTTGATTCAGCCTTTCTTATAAAAAACTATCTGCAGGTGAGGGAAAAAAAAAAACTGCAGAGATCTTGTTCGTGCATTGATGGTGTCTCAAAAAATTGTAAGTGGAAATACAGCCAATGTTTCAATGTTGATGCAGGTAGACAAAGAATAGGTGCAAATCGTGATTCAGACCCTGGTTCAGAGAAGCAATCAAACATATGTTTAAAGCTTCTGGAGTACAAAAAACTATTTGCAGGCCCTGATAAATCAAGAGTCGGTAGTGCTCCCTGATTCTGCATAATTTCTGCCTGCACATTTTCTGGTGCAATTTGAGTAGAAGAGGTGATTATTTTAACATATCTTTATTATTGTAGCAATTATGATTTAGTTGTTAAGAAATTTATTTCTTTCTGATAGTCAAATCATTGCAAAGCTAACTCAAATTCAGTGCTTTGGTATTGGTAGAAAAGTACTGAAAATATGGTTTATTTATGCATTTTATTTTTAAATCTTTTTTATTTCAAAAATTGACTATGCTCACACACACACATAAAGGGACATTTTAATTGAGCACATTAAAAGAAAAAAAAAATTAAAGAGATTGTCATTAATTTAACCTTAATTTACTTACAACGATAAGGATGATTTTCACAATTTGTCTACTATTAAGACAATTCAGCTTTCTAGAAATAACAAAGTGTTTCAGCATTAGATAAATCATAAAGTTTATTGTTATTATTGGTCAGTATGAAATTTCAGGCTGGGTTATAGAGGTTTAAACCACCTTAATGTAAAATGGCTCAGCTGACCTTAATAAACCTGATGTTTATTCAACGCCAGCAAACTTTTCTTTTTCAATATAATTTTAAGCTAAAACATTCTGCTATGTGTTTTAGCTTATTCTATATTTATTAGTACAAGAGACTTCTCTCAGCACATATAGGACAAGGGGCACTTTTACAAACCAAATAAGTAAACAAGTTAAAAGGCACTCCAGAGTCTTCTTATGTCCTGCAAATGAATTCTTCAATAAGTAGTATTATTTTCATACCCATTTAGAGGAGTTAACGAATGAGGAGAAGTAGCAGCAAAGTATCTGTAAATATTCTAGTGGAACACAAACCAAATATTGTTATAGACACACAAGCCATATATTGTTTAAGTGTCTAGAGAGGGAGACTAAGTTAATCATTTCCCTGACTTAGGTATCTTGTTAGTTGTTTAAAGAATGAATATGACCATGTTGCCTTCTACGTAGCAGTTGTCACAATATTTAAGAACAGCTGTTAGGTACTAGAATATCATTGTGCTGTCTGAACGGAGATCAAAAGACAAGCTCTGACTTAAAGCACATACTTTGTAAATAAAAGGTAGGAAAAAGATAAAGCTATTTTCAGGCAAAGACAGTACCATAAAAAAGCAGGACAAACCACATGTGACCCTAGGAGGCAAGGCTTTCTGCACATCAGAAACACATCTCTTTAGCAGTCTGCACTGATTTCTGCAAACAGAAATGGTCATTATACTTTAACCAAAGGCAAGTGCTTGGGAATGAAGAGATGAATAAGAGTAAGCAGCAGGATGCTTTTTAAGGATGTGTGACACCACAGAAGGTGAATTCAGTGGAGAATTTCTGCAGCTATACATGCTTATTTCTCTTGGAGAAGACATATAAGTTGAATAAAGAAATTCAGTAAAATGAGTGGGATTCTTTTCATACGTATCCATTTAAAATTACAAAAAAAAAAAAAAGTACAACAGGAAAAGTGACTGCATGTTCATCAAGTGGTCCAATAATCATAGAATCATAAAATAACCTGAGTTGCAAAGGATCCACAAGGATCGTGGAGTCCAAATCCTGGTGTGGGAGTGTGGCCATGGGGGTTGACAAGCCCCATGGTTGGTGATAACATCAGACTCTTAAAGATGAGGCCATCAGGAATATAAAGATTTGAGAAGGAACAAAAAAGGGTGATTCAGGAGACACCTTGCTGTCTTGGACTGCTTGTTACATGGAAGTTGCTGGGTGTTTGCGGTTGCCAGGCAAAGTTGTTGACCAATGAATAGTTAGTGGAAAAGTACTGCTGGGGGGCGAATGGTATAAGAAGGGAGCCTGGCCTCAGTAAGCAGATGAAGTTATGCCCTCAGTATAAGAGTTGAAGTTATGCCCTCAGCATAAGAATGGAAGTTATGCCCTCAATAAGAGGGAGTTGAAGTTACGTCATCAATAAAGTAGTAGCAGTTACTGATCCTAAAAGAACCCTGGTGTCCGAGTGGTCCTTATGCCACATCCTGGCTCCACGTAGGGCCTCCCAGCTCCGCGCCGTTCCCTTGGGTCCTGTTGCTGTCCCCAGAGAGCAGAGCTCAGGGCCTGCCGCCCCACTCCCCTCATGAGGGAGCTGCAGGCCTCCATGAAACTTCCCCTCATTCTCTCCAGCCTGAGCTGAACAAACCACGTAATCTTAACTGTTCCTCATGTCACATAAAATAAATCTCTGTCCAAGAGCAATGTGCAAAATGACACAGCCATCTGAATTAGTGGAGGCAAGCAACATATTGTTATGAGAGTCCTCAGAATCTTCCTCTATTTGTAGCCCAGCCATTGATTAATATGAGTTAATGCTGCAGGTTAAAACTTTCCAACAGCCCCCAGGCAGCCTGACATAGTGGAAGGAAGGAAAATAGATCTAGCAAAAGCCTGGGAGGTTAATCTGCCAGTTCTTTAGTAATACAAATAATTGTTCTGTACAGTAGGCCCATGGAAGGGCAAGCATACAGTCCAAAGCAGAATAGTGTCTGATCACAGATAGGAAAAACAAACGTCTTCTGTGTTAAATTTGTGTATTGTCAGTTAGGAGAAGAAAAGAAGGTAAAGAGCTGCAGTTTGAACTGATGTTGCTTTGCAGGGAGGACCGTGGTTTCTGGGCTTGAGGAAGGATTTATTTATTTATTTATTAATAATACTATCATAAAGGCATGCTGACTTTTTACATATTGGATTACTCATAATTAATTAACGTGAACAGCTTTTGAAGAAATATATCCTCAAAAAGTACCAAATCTAAAAAAAAAAAAAAATTACTGCTTTTTTTTTTAAAATTTTTTTTTCTTTATTTTAATTTTAAAGACCTAGAATATATTTCAGCAGGACTCAAATGTGGTTTAAATGTGAGAATCATCTTTTGTAAGTTCAGCTATACAGTCTGACCGGACTTGGTGAATGAGGGAGAGGTAGACAGAGGGAGGAATTTGTCTCATCCTATGACAAGTGTATGAGAAGGGATGAATTGCGTTCTGGAGTCCTGGTGTCCCTCGGTGGACTAAAGTAGAAACCTATTTTGGTAGGTTAGACTACATAGCTCAATTTTAGATGTTTGAAGTTAGGCAAGATATATATCTCCAAATGCACTCTGACAAACTTTTCCAAAAGACATCTATTAACTGAAAAATCATGTAACTTCTGCTAACAATGTGATTGCTCAGAGAACTAAAACACTGGCTACAAGATTTGACGCTGGAGATACAAGCCAGAAGCACCCAATAAGGCTTTTGAATGGCCAAAAGCTTAGGTGGTGTAACTATTCAGAGACCTAAATGAGTAAGTGAGCAATTTACATCTCTTGAGGCCCTAAAATCATCCATATATCCAATATTGGTGACAGTGTAGTTTGACAAAAGAAAGGTTGGTGTGGAAAAAAAAACAAAAAACAAACAAAAAGCCTTTTGGTAGCATTACAGCAGGAGCCGATGCATACTCTATCATTAAAACAAATTAGGCTCATACCTCGGTAAATCTGCAACCTCCTGTAACACAGGGGTATAAGAAGGTCAGAGAGATATGCTGGCCTAGGACCTGTAGCAAATTATAAAGCTAGCAATGTTAAAATCAATATAATATCTGACTGTCAGCCAATGCAATTTGTTCAAAACAGGTTAAATGCACTCCTGCTATTTCCTCCTTTATAAGGAACTTGGCAGCCTCATTCTGTTATCAAGAGCAAAGTTCTCTCTGCGATCCGACTGGGACAGAAATGAACGCAACTTTGAAATATTCCATAAATGCAGAGTGATATAGGGTCTGTGACAGGCATGAAATCAGACTGAAACTTTTTATCTGCTGTATATCAGGTTAGCAGTGAGATGAGATGACCTTTGCAAGATATTTTTCCCCAAAAAGGAAAACAAAATATAAAACAGTATTTTGCACACATACATCTTCATCTTTCATCTTAAAGAACTGTATGAACATCACAACAATTAATTATTAGTGGATTATCATTGTTAAGGTGGCATAGAAAAAATACTGTGCAAGAATTAGGGCTCTATTTTACTTTATTAAGCTCAAAACAACTCATGAAAAAAGACTCCTTCAACTCAGTGCAAATCCAATGCCAAAGTGGAATGGAAATTTCTGGGCCAAATGATTGTGCAGTAGTTACACAGCTGTGGATCTGAAGCAGCTCAGTGAAGTAAATGGTAGTAGATTAAGGTAAAATTCGTTATAGGATGAGAGCTAGACAAACAATCTACAGGTGTCCAAAATCTATATTTGAACAATGTCAAAGTGCCTGTGTTTTGTTTAACCATACTTCTTCCTCAAAGAATAATGCAAGGCATATGTCTTTTCTTTTTTCTTTTTTTTTTTTTCATTTGTGTTGTGGTTTAACCCGGCTGGCAGCTAAACACCACACAGCCGTTCGCTCACCCTCCCCCCTCCCTCTCTGGGATGGGGGAGAGAAACGGGAAAGTGAAGCCTGTGAGTTGAGATAAAGACAGTTTATTAAGACAGGAAAATAATAATAACAATAATAATGTGTAAGAAAACAAGTGATGCACAATGCAATTGCTCACCACCCGCTGACCGATGCCCAGCCTATTCCCGAGCAGCCGGCCCCCCCACCCCGGCCAGCCACCCCTATATATTGTTTAGCATGACGTCAGATGGTATGGAATACCCCTTTGGCCAGTTTGGGTCAGCTGTCCTGGGTCTGTCCCCTCCCAGCTCCTGCTGCACCCCCAGCCTGCTCGCTGGCAGGACAGAGCAAGAAGCCGAAAAGTCCTTGGCCTGGTGTAAACACTGCTCTGCAACAATTAAAACATCAGCATGTTATCAGCGCTCTTCTCATCCTAATCCAAAACATAGCACCCTACCAGCTACTATGAGCTACTTAACTCTGTCCTAACTGGAACCAGGACAATTTGTTTTATTTTATATGGGTTGTTAAATACAAGAATAATTAAACTAATAGTAATTGTTACTATTATTAGTATTACTACCATCTCTTAGTCTTCTTGTTTATAGCTGAATATTTATGATTTTTATTTTTTTAACAAAATTTCAATTCATTCAGGCTGAGGGTGGAAATAAAACTGGTAGTTACCCACAGAAAATGAATTATGCACCAAATTGTAAATATTCCATTTCCTTTTCTGATCTGAAAGTCCCCAAAGAAATATGAACACTTTATTTAAAATTCATCTGCAGTGACATTTCCTGGCTGCACAGAGCACTCCCAGAAATGCACAAGTATTTGTGAAAAAAAAGATAGCTTTTTATGGGAATGGTACTGTTTTTTGTTTGTTTGTTTTGTTTTGTTTTGTTTTGTTTTGTTTTGTTTTGTTTTTCCGGCCAGTCTCCTTGTTCCTTCCCAAATCAAATGAAATACTTTTCAGTGATGTATTGTAAAAGAATAGACGTAAATAAGTGCATATTTCAAAAATAGGCTTTTACTTATTTATACAGATGAATTTATTTAGACCACAGAATAAAGATTCATTCAGATAAAATGCTTATTACAAGATGCATAAAGGCTGAAGGACAGGTTTGATACACTATCTGCTGACAAGTAAACAAAAAGGCACATGGGTATAACATTCCAGCAACAGAATAGATAATTTCTTCCATAGCCTTGACTGTTTGTTAAGGAAATAATATTCTTTACATCTGTTTGAGCTTTCTGCCTGAAGCACACTATCAGCTCTCTTTAATTAGAGTTGGGATCTTTTGGTTATGACGCACTTTTAAAGAAAATGCAGTGAAAACAAAACCATCACTTTTGTCATTCTCTCACAGAATTTTCAGGTATTTATCGAAATTCGTTTTTTGTCATGTAGTAGTTTTGTCATGTAGTTTTTACTTCTATGGGGGATGGGACAGGGGGAGAGAGAAGTCTGTTTTTCTTGGTACACGCTCAAAACTTGCTATTTGCTTACATATTTTGTTTCTTGGTTAGGAGACCAAACTAACTAAAACTCATATATTCTTTTTTATTAACTGATTATTTTTTGAGAAAACATAAAGTTGAGCTCTGAGTTCTCTGTATTTGCTTAGCTCTGTTCGAACATTTTCTGCAACAATGTCTTCTTGTTTTGGTTTAGTTTGTTCTTTTTTTCCTAAGTTGCAATGAAATTTTGTCAAGTTTACTAAGAATCACTCCAAAAGGTCCATAGAAGGAGAGTGCTGAGTGACCTTCAGATCCAGATGACTCATCAAATGCACCTTGGTTGTATTCAGACATATTTGTGCACTAGCACTGCTCGCCACTTAGATAAACACAGCATCACCCAGATAAGTGTGACTTAGTCATCGCTTGCTCCCTTTCCAGGTCAGCGAGCAGAAATAGGCCAATCCACAAGGCAAGCATTGGATTTTGTGATAAGTGACAAGAATCACCCTTTAGAGCTAACTGTTTTACTGTTTAACTGTTTTAGCTTAGCTAAATTTTGGGGCTCTGATCACCGGGTGTTTGAAGTTCAAAGCAATTAATTTCACTGTTAATTTGTGAAAACCAGTTTCTTCTTAATCAACTCAACAAAATCCTTGACCATAAGGCTGTATGGCTCTGGAAGCTGCAAATTGTATTAATTCCCTCTTCCTTTCCATTTCTTTCTCTCTAACATTTTACTTGTAATATACTTCATTTTGGTCTGTTGGACCATGACTTCTAAAAAGAAAAAAAACGAGAATCAATCAAACAAACAAACAAACAAAATGTAATCTTGGTTTTCTTCTCTGGCACCCTTAAAGTACCATTTCTTAGATTAAAGAGAAAACACTTTGGTGCTGAATTACTTATGTGAAATCCCAGCTTATCTTTGTGATGAAACACACTTAGATCATTTTCCTTTTCTCTTATAGGCTTATATTACAGTTTTCAGTACAAGCTGTATGTACTCAGTAACTCTTTCTTGACACACAGGACTTCTTTTCTGCCTGGAGATTGATGCTTAATAGAGATACCACGCTCTCTTAGACTCTGACTGCTTTTTAAAATAAATTAATAATTTTTAAAACTGTGTATATGTTCCATTAAAGTTAATTAGAAATACCTTGTCAAAATAAATTCAGGCAGGATGTGCTGTTTCAATTTAGCACTTGTCCCTTTTTCCACTACAAAATAATATGTACTTTGATCATTGCTCTCTTTCAAAAACTGTAGCATTGGTGAAATGTAGGAATTTGACTTTGTATTGTGCAGTTAACTTCAAAGTTTATCTTTTTTTTTTCTTTTGTTGCTGTTATATCTTTAATATCTTTAATGTTATTCCACACTTCCTTAGACTTTGTAGTGCATCATACCACAATATGTCCAAATTTAACATGCAAGGATTTTATTTTATTTTATTTTATTTTATCTTTTTATTTTATTTTATTTTATTTTATTTTATTTTATTTTATTTTATTTTATTTTATTTTATTTATTTTATTTTTTAATCATTAAAAGCAATTACTGCTTACTATTGATTAAAACATCCAGTTAGAACTACCTGGGAATTCTCTGATGAAATAGGATTTTGATGTAAAATCTTAATTCATCAAAGTTGAAATGTTTCATAGAAGTATCAGTTGCCACTAACCAACACTAAAACACATTTAGGTTTCTGTTGGATTAGATACTGCTTTTCTTAATATATGTGTGTGTGTGCGTGCGTATGTGTGTGTGTTTTCTAAAAGATTTTTACCAACTTAATTTATTTTGGTTTGGCAACCCAAAGCCAATGATTCTAAGGAGTCAGCAGGGATTTCAGGTTTCAAAGATCCATATCTTCAGGTAAATTATCTTACCAGGTAAATTATCTTGTTGAACCAGCATGCAAGATACCCTGGCTTTCAAAGGCCACGTATCCAATACATCTTATACAGCATGGCCAAAGTTGTCTAGTTTCAAAGTGGTTCAAGTTTCAAAGTTCATTTATCTTATTGAATTAGGAACTGATTCAAAGCTCTTCAAACTAAAACATAGCTTTGGGTGCTAAAAACTCTGGAGGGACTTTGATAACTTTGAGTTACTTGTTTTGAACAGGCTTTAAAAAGTATCCAAATTTCATACAGTGAATCCTAGAACCTTCAGACATTTATATATACATTGATAAATTTAGACATCAACTCTCATCTAGGTGGCACACTTATAGGTAGATAACATCTATCCTGGAAACAAAAAAGAGCACTGAGAAGGACTGGATGATATTTGCAATACAAAGAGACAGTTCCATCACAGAGCTATAGGTTTATTTCTATTTAATTTGTAAAATTCTCCTATGAAGTGATGGAAAATGACCTTTATTTTATTATATAAACATATATTTATATTCATATCTATATCATCCAAAGAAAGATTGAGAATGAAGTTCTGAAGTTCAACAAGGCCAAGTGCCGGGTCCTGCACCTGGGGCATAACAACAACAAAAAGCGCTACAGGCTGGGAGATGAGTGGTTGGAAAGCTTTCTGGCAGAGAAGGACCTGGGAGTACTGGTTCATAGGCAGCTGAATATGAGCCAGCAGTGTGCTCAGGTGGCCAAGAAGGTCAACAGCATCCTGGCCTGTATAAGAAGCAGTGTGGCCAGCAGGTCTAGGGAAGTGATTGTGCCCCTGTACTCGGCTCTGGTGAGGCCACACCTCGAGTACTGTGTTCAGTTTTGGTCCCCTCGCTACAAGAAGGACATGGAGGTGCTCGAGAGAGTCCAGAGAAGGGCAACAAAGCTGGTGAGGGGTCTGGAGAACAAGTCTTACGAGGAGCGGCTGAGGGAGCTGGGGTTGTTTAGCCTGGAGAAGAGGAGGCTCAGGGGAGACCTCATCGCTCTCTATAGGTACCTTAAAGGAGGCTGTAGAGAGGTGGGGGTTGGTCTATTCTCCCACGTGCCTGGGGACAGGACAAGGGGGAATGGGCTAAAGTTGCACCAGGGGAGGTTTAGGTTGGATGTTAGGAAGAACTTCTTTACTGAAAGGGTTGTTAGGCATTGGAATGGACTGCCCAGGGAGGTGGTTGAGTCGCCATCCCTGGAGGTCTTTAAAAGACGTTTAGATGTAGCCCTTAGTGATATGGTTTAGTGTAGGACTTGTTAGTGTTAGGGCTGAGGTTGGACTAGATGATCTTGGAGGTCTCTTCCAACCTAGACGATTCTGTGATTCTGTGATTCTGTAATGCTGCTGATAATTACAAGCGGCAAACAGTATTGCTAATTTTATAAATACGTTACACATATGTTTCCCATCATTCTTCTTCAGATGCAGACACATTTGTTAGTTATCACTCAATCAACTTTTAGTATATGCTTTCTGAGATCATACATTCTTGGATGTTCTGCATTTCAGTTCAAGAAGACTTTAACTGGTTGCTTGTGATTAAAAAATCAGTAAATAGTCTAGTTTATTAGTTGTTAATAATGAAAATTACCTGCTCATTTTCCCCAATAACCCAGTAATTTCCAAGTTGTTGTAAAGAGGAACTTTGTTATTAATACGGCACTCCTACATGGCGTCACCCCTTCTTGTTGCAGAAGGAATTAAACTGAACTTCACAAAGTCCTATGTAAAAAGAGCAGTTATTTGGGGCACATCCCATTTTCAGAAACTAATATGTTGCAGCATATAACTCCCTATTCCCATTTATAATCCATCAGGAATCCAGGATCTAGCACCTGTTTTTGATATTTGAAAGAGCAGTTCCCCAATGTCTTTTAAGTCAAGACACGCTTTTCCTTCTTCTTCAGAAGACAAGTTATTCAGTGAGTGAGAATATCTGGAGACCACCTGAAGAAGAAATGATTTATCATCTGGTATATTTTATCTTTTGAATGCTCCTGCTGGTATACATCTTTGCATAAAGATATTGTCAGAAAATGGTGCCAGAGATTGAGGGATGCCACTACCACTGGGTGGTGGTATGGAAATGTGTGAAGTGAGAAAGTTTGTTTCAAATCATTACTTTTTTTTTTTTTTGTTTTCCTGGGGGGGGGGGGGGGGGGGGGGGGGCGGAATCAATTCCTTCAGTAGTAAGAACCTAATCCCCAAAAGATCCACATTCATCACAACATATGAAGGGACTTTTTAGCATTTTCATTAATTACCACATCTTTAGGCTAGAATCTTTAGGTTTCTTCTTCCATTGTGTTCACTTGCCAGAGGTAGAAAAAAATCACCTGTGTCTTTTGCGATTAAAGCCTCACTTCAGAACTAAGGCTTCAGAAACTCTTTAGTTTTTCAGGTTTTTTGTATTCTACTGCCTGTCTCCATGGAGTTCCTTGAAAAGTAGTAGCAATCAAGAAATATAAGGGAGCGGGGGCGGGGGGGGGGGGGGGGGGGGGGAAGATGAAGGAGAGGCAGAGTGAAAGAAGAAAAATGAGAGAAAATGAAATAATAAATTACTAAATAAGAATTTACTAAATAAGACTTTAGTCTAACACACCTATTATCTCAGAATACATAATAGAGTGTATAATGTTCCTAACTTAGAAGTTAAAGCATACTTTAAAAAAAAAGACATCTCACAGCAAAATATATTTCCTGTGAGTCCCCACCAAATTTTCTTGTCTAACTCAATTTCTTAACGTCTTCAGTCGGGTCAGCTTTTAAACAATCAGGTACATTATGTTTTGCAAATGGTCCCTTATTTAGACAGCCTTTGCTCTTTCTTCTGCACTTTCATGAGTATAAATACTTCTTATCCACGTCCTTTTGCTATGAAATAGAAACTAACAGGCCCCATGAATTTAGACCTAAATTTAGTGAATAGTCTCTGATGTAACATATCAGTTAAGCCCTGATGAGCCTATTGAAATCAGCAGGAAGATTCACATTCAGTGAGTCTCTTCAGTGAGAATTGGATCAAGACCTTAGCAATGTTTAAAGCATTCACTGAGTTCAAGTTCCAGATGCAATATTGTATCCACAATATTGATGGCAGTAAACCAGACAGGCAGAGCTGAGTTAGGGCCAAAATGAGCTATTGGTGCATTCATCTGTTAAGATCATAAAAGTAATAAAAGAATGGAACAAAGTAAGTAGCACAGAGAAAAAATCAGTCATTGCATGCAGTTTTCTATGAGCCATCTGACTGCAAACATTGTTTTTTGTTGTTGTTATTTTGTTGTTGGGTTGTTTTTTTTTGTAGTATCCTTAAAAATAAACAAAGCAGATACACATATTAACAAATAAATAAATAAAAAATCAAAAACCACCAAAGCATTTTATCAGTTACAGAAAAATGTATTTTGAAAAAGGTTGTAATAACCATTTACTTAAAAAATTAAGTCAACATCTCTACCACACTTACACTAAACTTTTTCACACCTAATGTTATTTTCAAAAAGCAATGTGTTTAGCTAAAGGGGATTGTTTCCTGTAGCCTATAGTAAGGGCTAGACATTGCCAGATATCCCTGACATATTCTTGGAGGTTTTTTCTGTGCTGTCTGACCAGGGTGGGATAGATGTTAACCTTCCAGATAACCAAAGTTATTTACATTAGTGGAAAAGCATCTGGTCAATAATTTGCTTTGCTAGGTATTTTTTTTTGTCCAGCTTACTCAAAAAGTTTATTTCAGTATTTATCTCACATTTAAATAGCTAAAGAACATATATTACAACAGGGGATAGACAGCAACTAAAATGAGATCTGTAATTAGCTGAATTTTCAAATCAACTAAAATTAGTCAGAAATGTTTTTATGAGTCTTGGAAGAAAATTTTCTTACTTGTAGGAAAAAAAATGTGCATGAGGGACATAAGAAAGTCAATGTAAGATAAACAGAAAGAAAGTAAAAGAAACAACAACAACAAAAACACATTTTTTCTTCCCAGTGGTTTTGAAAAACAAGGTAGGAAACTTTGAATTAAAATTATAATATATATATATACATTTAAAGATAGAGAGCATATGTCTGTGTTAGTGAAATGCAAGTGATTTGTTAATACAATTTAGTTGGAGTTCAGAAACAATATTTGAAGAAAGAAATTTTCACTGGAATTGGAAAGAAATTTCTGACAATGGTTTAGGAAAAGAAAAGAATAAAAGTTTGCTGAGTATGTCTATTAGACTGAAGATGGGTTTTAAGACACGGGGGTTCAAAAGGAATGTAGAAGAATTGCTGTTCCCCTTGCAATTATCCTGGAATATAGGCACTAAGAAACATTTTATGTGAGAATAATTTTGTGACTTACAAAAGAGATTTGAAGGGAGGTTCTTCAAGACCTTAAGAGCAGACTTTCAGTTATTTTCCCCCTTCTATCCCATCCCATCTTTTCTGAGGTTTTAGTCTGATGAATAGCTTTCACTTTTGATAGAATAGTATTTAAGCCAAAGTGACTCTAAAGTAAGGAACTGCTCATACTCATTGGCAATTTGAGAGGAAGAAGCCCAAGATGAAAGTTGGAACTTTCTCAGAATTTAGTTGAGTACGTGCTGGCGACTGTAGTCTTCACCACACAGTACAGGCTGTTGTGTAAAGAGGACTGGAAAAAAAACACAAGAGCAAAAGAGCACCCAAAAGGAATAATTAAGCTGGTTTTGGTCATTGCAGTGGAAGGAAGCAGCATCAAAAATGCAGAGAATATGTACCCTACATAGATCCCAGTTTCAACTGGCAATGAGCTCCAGAACTGAATTCTTTCCTAATGAGGGGGTTGCAGTGTCATAGTCCAGCTTCCACACATAAAATATAGATTTTCAGCTTAGAAAGCACCCATTTCAGAAAATAAATAAATAAATAAAATAAATAGCATTAAACAAAGCTTTTCTACTTCTTAAATAATGATTCATAACAAATAAGTCATGCAGCAGACTCTTCCTATTGTTCTTAAATAATGGCTGGAGGTGCCTGATGCTTAAGTATTCATTTGTCTTTGAAACTCCATTTTAACAAGGTGGCCTGACTACACCTTTAGTACCAGTGTCCATGCCTGGAAAAGAAATAAAATATAAACTGTAGGCCTTTCTCTTTAGTTGTTCTTGCTGTCTCACAGAGATTTTGTCATGCTTCATGCCTTATATAATAGCTGTTGCAGACTCTTTTCTTCAGTTATTTACCTTTTTTTGACTGGTATGTAGGGAGCACAGGTCCAAACCTGTTCAGTTAGCAGTTAAACTGTGTTCATGGAACTAGACAGCTTATTCCAAGTGATATTTAAATAACTTTTGGATCTAATCTTCAACATCAAAATCAGATAGTTAATTACAGAAAAAAAAAAAAAAGTGCCTTAAAAAAACACTTGATGTGGTAATCAAAACTGGATTATATTATTATTTGCTATAAATAAATCGTAGAATCATAAAATCATAGAATATCCAAGGTGGAAGCAACCCACAAGGATCATTGAGTCCAACTCCTGAGTCCCCAAAGGAACACTCAAAAAATCAGACCATATGTCTGAGAGTGTTGTCCAAACACTTCTTGAACTCCAGCAGGCTCAGTGCCATGACCACTTCCCTGGGGAGCCTGTTCCAGTGCTCAACCACCCTGTCAGTGAAGAACCTTTTCCTGATATCCAGTCTAAACCTCCCCTGTCACAGCTTCAAGCCATTCCCTCAGGTCCTATCGCTGGTCACCAGAGAAAAGAACTCACCACCTGCCTCTCCGCTCCCCTTTATGAGGATGTTCTATAACTAAAAATCCCTGTTCTTGCATCCACTGAAGATCTGATGCACTAAAGTAATTTAATGGGGTCTACCAATAAATACCAGAAGCCTGTGATCCAGAAGAGGTCAGACTAATCTAACGGTTCTTCAGGTCTTAAAATCTTTAAATATGTGAAATCCAGGAGATGACATCTGATCTGTTTAGGTTAGGCTCATAATGTGGTACACAGACAAGAGATGTCATGGTTTAGGTAGTCTGACCGCCTTCACTGGGAATATTAATGAGATAAGAGTGATAGAGGAAAAAAAATGCATCATTAAATAGTAAGTGCAAGATTTAACAACATGGTTAGGCTCTCTAAGCATGTTTAGAATTCTCTTAACTTCAGATTGATTTCCTTAAATCAATTAAATCAATGGGAGGCTTGAAACTCAAACAGGAGTCAGAATTCTAAATCTATCTTTGGGACTGGGCCTGAATTGCCCCATTATGCACATCTGAATATATTCTATGTTGACATGGCTATAGCAAATTCCATTCTCTGGCTCATAAACATATTAAGTCCAATTGTGACTCTTTTTATGGCATTTTGATTTCTGACTGAACATTACCTCCTGTTCAACAAGCTCTGGTGTAATTTCCCATTTTGTTTCATTGAATTAAAGGAAGAAAGGAAACCGTCTTGTGAGTCTTTCATTTTATAGACAGCTGGTCATTTCATTAACACTTTTCATATTCTTGTTTGTCATGATGGCTGACTATAGTAAAAAGATTTTCTTCCCATTAACATATGATGGAGCAGCACTTTTTTCCCAGGGATATATTGATTGGGTGAGCAGTACATTTATTAAAACATAACCGGCATCAACTTGCTGGCTCGTGAGAATGGTGCACACTTTAACCAATTAAATAGTCATGAAGAATAAAAAAATCAATATTTCGTGGATCTTTCTACTCCAGACTTTGCAAGCAAAATGGCCTCTAGATTTACAAAATGAATAAACAAATAGATATAAATCATATTATTTTGATTTTTAATTATGTATTGGGTCAGAAGAGAGTCGTCACAATTATCTGTAGCAAGATTAACATTAGTCAGATAAATATACTTCCATGATTCATAAATTACTATAGTAAGAAAATGAAATTAATATGAATAAAAATCAATTTCATTTTGTTTTAAAAGATTTACAGTACATATTTTTCTTGTTCAGAAGTGACATTTAATATTTGTTGTATCCATTTTTGGAAGGCCAACTTCAGTATGTAACAGAAAAATGAGTGTTGAGAAGCAATTCGAAGTAATGAGCAACCATATGACTGAAGACAGACCAACTACATTACCATATTTAAAGGAAGCATCTCAAAAAGTCCTTCTATTCTCTGCTATTCCTTACATTCTTCAGTTCTTTCTATCTCACTGCAATTTTTACAGTACTTGACACATGAAGGAACCAGATCGCATGCATTACTAACTAAAAAAATAATCATTTCTATTTTTATAAAGATTTTTTTTAGCCCACATTTCTGAAAAACGATATAGAAGGCCTGGAGTATATGAAGAAATTGTAGGAAAATATGAGTAATAATATTAATACATACACAAGATGCATGGATAGATTTTTAATGACAATTTCATCATTTTGGAAAATTCAACTTGTTTTCAAGAGCATGTAGTTAGCAATACTACACAACAAAATCACAAGTCTATTCTGAAATTTTAGACTTTTTTATTTTATTTATTTATTTATTTATTTATTTATTTTAAGAGTTCATTCACAGTTAGTCAATATAACAGCTGGAGTACTGTTTAGTTGTGTGATAATCTCCATAAGTCTCTCTCTCTCTTTTATAAACCTCTTTCACATTGTTTCACTGGTTAAAAAGGATAATACAGCCCTCACATTAGGAGAAAGTTACAGTTTAGATAGTAAAGCAGCTTACACTCTAAAGCTCTGAGTGCAATTGCTCACAACTTTTTACAATTATTTGATGAAATAAAGAGTGACACAACTGTTCCTAAAAGCAGGGTGTTAAAATGCACCATTTCCTCTAAATGAGCCCTTGTTAAGCACTGACAAACTCCAAGGAGATGTAAGTGTACCTGCATGTGCAGCAGACAATTGGTGACCCCTGCGAAAGTAAATGAAAGATTTCTTTACTAAGTTAAAACAAACAAAAAAACAAACTCCAAGTTAGGTGATGACAACTGTACACTTCAGACAGAAGGTATTTCAGAAAGGTAGATAGTAATAGGGGATGTAAATTAGCACTTACGTTATGCTGAATGAAGAGTGCAGGATATTCAGAAAGCTACTAATAGTAGTATACTATAGATCACTTTTTCTAATAATTCCAGAAAAGATGCTGTAGCAGTCACCAGTTGCAAAACTCTGGAGATTATCCAGCTGGTCATCACAGCTGCAGAAAGAAGCCAGTAAGTGGATGAAAGGATGTTTATTAACCAAGAGGATTTGCTGTCACTTAAAGATTCCAGTAGCTGGCTTCATTTTTTATTTATTTTTTTCCTTAACACACTCACACCACTCAAAGCACAGGCTGTACTAATTAAAATGAAATATTGGTGTGTTATTTCTATTGTTAGATAAATTGCTTTGAATTTTACCCTTGAGCATTTGTTAAAGTTGAACCTACACTGAGGCATGCATGCATATTTTATTAAGGGTTAAGAAAAAAAAAAAAAAGAAAGAAAAAGAGATTCCTGAAATTAAGACAATGATTTCAAACTGAACAAAATTCTAGATGGATGATTCAACCAGCTATATTCATACACGCACCTGTTTTGTGCACAGGGCAATTTTTATGCGGACCAGTTAGCTAACAAGCAGCACATCTACTCAGCCTGCAAACTGCAAGTACAAATGCATGGTTATGAACCCAGAGGGACACACATGAAGGACAGCAGGCTTTAAAAGCAACCTTTCATATGAAATGACTTTTGACAAATAGTTCAAGGGCTACTGTTCCCTTGTAGAAACGTTTGTTACTAAACATAAAGTTTAACACTCCAATTACTTTAACCTTTTTAATAAACATTTTGGAGAAACTATTTGCAATACAAGTTCCTGTAAGTAGCAAAAAAGAAATGTTTATCTTTTTCATTTTTGAGTCTGCAAAATGACTTCTATTCAAATTACTGGGGAGACTTTCAGGAGATTCAATGGGTATTGAATTAAACTCTAAAAGAGATCATTATTTTGGTACTATTGCTGCTCATTCTGTTATCAGTATTATTGAAAACATAAAACTTGAAGAATGGTGACCATAACAAAAATCATTTGAGAACCTGTCTCTGTGAGTCTTAAAATTAATCAGCTGCCTTTCCAAGGGGTAAACAGTCCTGAAGATCCTGTAACTAAGAAAGATACTGAGAATGAAATCAAAGCTGAAAATGAAGTCATTAAAATGAAGGAAAAAATGAGAGTCACAAAGAGTCTTCAGATAAAGAGAAAATTCGTACAGAATGAGGATCTTATCTGACTTAAACAGATGATAAATAGAAATCTGCTGCTTTCACCAAGCACAAATATATTTCATGGGTTTGCATTAGAGACAAATACATAGTGCGACTGAGGGGGCAGGAAGAATAGCTAAATAAAGAAGGATTTTCAGTTCTGTTTTTATGCTGAAAGTGTTGAAAAATGTTCCTGAGCGTATTCCTGTGAACAGCTATGTTAAAATACACTTCATTCTCTTTTGTAATTAAAAAATTACAATTGGTTTAACCCATTTAAGTCAACAGAACCCATTACTTTATATGAAAATTAGGAAACAGGCACAGAGATTGAAGTGTTTCATGCACGAAAGTCAACTTTATAAAAAGAATTAAAGATGTGCAGAGCTAACAATATCTGGAGAACAGACAGAAGACATAGCTTCATATCTCCCTTAAACAGCGAAAGGGGAAGAAAACAAGACTAACTTGATGATGATCAGGTCATAGGTGCAAATAATCACTCTGTTTTGTTTGGTTTTGGCTTTGGTTGTTTGTTTTGGTTTATTTATTTTTTTCACGTTCCACTGAAAGATTTTAAAGCAACTTTGGTGATTCTTACAAGAACAGTGCTGAGCAAGTCACTAGATTAGTTTGTGTGGAAAGACTCTGTTTCTATGATTTTGGGAGTGTTCCTTTTAGATTGCAGAGGATCATCCAGTGCTGGAGGAAATATTCACCAGTTCCCCAGTTACTTTTGATGTAACTGAGTATTAGCCTGAATTTAATTTCATGATTTGTAAACAGGTAAAAACAAAGTTTCAAATCCTGAAAAGTGCCTGGGAATTTCACACTCCAGGAAAGGCAGATTCAGACAATGAAGACTGAGATCAGTTTGAGCTAGAAGGAAACACAGTTTTCTGAATTTCTATTTGTGTCCAAAAGAAGTAAATAAAAAATGGGACTATTACTTTGGAAAAATGCAATTCTGTTGTATTCAGTTGTACCATTGGGGAGAACTGGGAAGTTGAGGGCAGAAACTCCCTTTGTTCTACTTAGTTTTCTCCAGTAAAGAAAATGAATAGCTGGGGAGACAAGGGAATTTCCTTGTTATCTTATTATAATATATATAAGTGATTCATTGCACAGATTGTTACAGACCTCTCTGAGTCCTTTATTTTTCTCATAGATTTATAGAAATGCATTTACCTTAAGTCTAAGGCAGCAGGTGCATTTTTGAGAGTAGAAGCAAGTTTCTGTGCTGTAAGACCTACAAAATACCAAGAACATTGCTCTTACTGTCTCTGCTAGACACTGCTTACTACCTTCCAAAAGTATCCTGAGATCTACAATTAAGAAATGCAACAAACACGCTAAAGATGTGAATTAACTGTTGTTGTGTAATGCATTAATATTACCAAGTATTTATTCTTCCTCATGATTGGAGGGTTGGCAAATCTTCTTACCCTCTCCACTTATATGAAGGATTAAATCATTAAACTTTATGTCTAGTTTCAGGAAGAAAAAAAAAAAAAAAAGACAGGAATGTGATGAAAATTATAGCTTATACCCATTTAAACTTAATGAGTCACTTGCCATCAATACATAAAGTGGCTCTGATATTTTGGGGGTGAACAGGCTGTTATTAATCTTGTCCATTGTCTTTAATGCGTGATAGAGCACTAATGGGTATGCAGTAAACAGAAACAATTAAGTAAATTTGCTGGAAAATGCTCTGGAAGGTAACACCCTCCTCCACTTGACTATAACAGCCTTTCCACCATGATCAATTAAGCACCGTTAATAAAACAAGATACTCAGCCAGAAATGTATTTTTAACCTTGTTCTCTGAATGAAACAATTCCAGTCACCATCCCCCTCTTTCACTTTCAGACTTTATATTAAGAAGTTAACAGACATAAGGAGTGGAATTTGTTTAGCCTGAATAAACAAGGATGTAGGAATGGGAGAACAGTCTACATGACCAAGGGCATTTGAAATGTGAAGAAAAAAGAGATAGAAATTCCTTAGGATGGTTCAAGGGTGTATAATTAAGAATAATGGGATGGAAATGGGCAAGAGAAAACGTGAAATAGCAAAAGCCCCATTTCTTGAGTCATTCAAATAAGATTCAACAAAGCATTAAGACTGTAACCAGTAGACACAAAATTAATCCTGTTCATCTCTGGAAGATACTAAGAAGGTGGAGTGAAGTACTTGTGTTATCTTTCCTCTCTCCTCTCTCCTCTACATTCTAAAAAATTTAACTAATCTCTCCTGAAAGGTTTTCATTCCATGTACTGACACAACATTCCTAATTCCCACTCCACCTTTGTGCATATGTGTTTGCAGATTTGAACACGCTCCATCCATTGGGACTTTCTAAATTCTAAATTTAAGAGTTATTATTTTTTTCAGCAATTTTGAAATAATATATATATTTTTTTTCCTCCTGGTATTTTCTCACAGCTTTAGTTTTAATTTTAACTTCTTTTCTCCTTCCCCCGATTACACAACAACCAAATATCCAAGCATGAAATAGCTGAGATATGAAAGTTTGCATTGTGCTGTAATGCACTTTTCATAATGGCCAAGGATTCTATTTGCTACTTACCTGAACTGTATGATTTCCAATATTATGCTGGAAACTGCCTTTAAAAATAAAGTAATAAAGGAAAAAAAATGGTTATGGAAATAAATTTTCCATGTCATGATAATGTGCTTAACAGTTCTAACATGTATAACATTAAAATTTTATCAGCAAATCACAGAAAGGACATTTTGTACACAGAAATCAATTTACCTTGCAACTATCCACAAGACTCACTTGTAATTTATTTTGCCTATAAAACACTTTACTTTTAAACCTAATTTTATTTCTTCAGAGGAGTGCTGAAGAATAAAATGCTGCACATTTTTCTGCCTCCTGTAAGAGGCAAGCAGGACAAGTAGCAATAAAGATAAAGAAACTGGATAGAAAATGAACATCTGTGTCCTTCAGTAAATGAGAAAGTAGCATGGAGTCGCATACTTGCTCCTTCACTGATTGGGTATTTTGTTCCCATCGGGATACAATTGATTTGAGAAAATATATAAAATGAGAAACTCTTGCATTGGTTTGTTATAGGAACATAAGGACAACAATTATGGTTTTCAGGGTCTTTCTTGTCCACAGTTCTCAGTATAAAAAAGGCAAACACCAGATGCCTCTGACAATAATACCTGAAAAGCTGTAACAGGCCAAACAGAAGCAGTCTTCTGACACGGAAACTTTGTTCCTCGTCACCTCTCAGTTGTATGCCAGCCAGATTCATTCATGTTTCTTCTTTAATTCCTTTCCTAATATATGTGTGTATATATATATATGATGATATTATATTGATTATATTATATTATACTATATTATGTTATATTATATTATATTATTATTATATTATATTATATTATATTATATTATATTATATTATATTATATTATATTATATTATATTATATTATATTATATTATTTATAAATAAATGTCCTTTAAAAATAAAAATAAAATAAAAATAAAAAATATTAAGTCGAATGTCGCTGAGCTCCTGGAAACAAAGACATCTTGTGGGAATGAGCTATGCAGACTAATTGTATTCTGCTCATTTCCTTTTATCAAATTTCAATGTGCTATCTTTGATAGGAGCAAAGTCACAATTTGTGATATCCATCTGTGTAACCTACGAATACTGCCTGTGGCTATGAATTGTTAATGGATCTTAAAATGACAGTTCTATGTGGATGTAGAACCTTCTACCTCTTCTGTCATTTTTTTCCCCTTTCTTGTTGGAAGGAGATGAGGAGACAAGGAAGAGCAGGAGTAATAACTGTAATAACTGAGGATCATTTAGTAGAGATGGTCCTCAATTCAAACAAAAACGTTTAACAAAATACACTAACAACTGGGTTGTCAGGTAAGTGATTGCCCTGACAACAGCATCACCTCGTAAGGATCTTTGATCACCTGGAAGAAGACAAAATGGTCAGGCAGTGTATGGCAGAGCCCATGCATTCCCTCACAGGTCAGGCTGTAAGAGAAGGAGCAGTGGAAAGTATTTGCTTATTACAAGGGAAAACTTGGACTTCTAAATTAAGATGAACATCTGGGCTTTCCTGAGGGACTGCTAAGTGAAAAAAGCATGGGTAAGGCTCTGCCTTTGGCAAAGGAGGGCTTAGGAGCTCTGTGCAAAACCAGCATTCCTCCTTACCACTGTCTCTTGAGAAAAAAGACCGGGGCCAGAAGTTGTGAAATGTCTCCTGTGTTAAGTGAAAACTGCACTGAGACCCTGAAAGCACTGCACTGTGGATTCCTCCCCTCTGTGAGGATGGGAGGTGAGGTCTTCCGAGCCCAGAAACTCACCAGAGAGGGCTTTATTAAATACTAGTCCTAAATATAACTAGGGAATGGGATATCAACCTGCTGAGAGACCATTCAGTTGAATGTAACTTTTCTCTCATATAATATTTATTATTATATTTATTATGAAGTAAAACATATGCATCTCTTTATTTACAAGCATTTTTACTCCTTGAAAAGATATGTTTTCCCTAACTTCAGCCATCTAAAATGTCTGTCTAGTCTAAATCAGTTGTAGGATGGGATGACTTGGTTTCCGGAGGTACTTAATTTTCTTTACTATCTGTAGAGACAGCATAAGCAACTGTCTCTTAATTGGGCGGCAAAAGCTGCATGGGATGAATTCCAGCCCTTTGAGATTCACCACTTGAAAATTCATCCCTAGATATTGCTGCTTGAATAATATTAAAGTAAGTGTTAAGAGTATCCTGCATCTAGCTCTTACAGTAACCTCTAACTCTATTGATAAAACCATCTTTTCCATGAAGTACGAATAGTTAAAGCTCTCCCCTGAGCCTTTTATTTTTCTGAACATTTAGATGCTGTTCAATATTTATAGCTAAGTTTCCAGTTGTACTTGTAAACACCAGAAGGTGGGAAGATTTGAAGCCTAAATATAGGTTGCTGAGCCTGGTCAGATGTTATATTTCAGGTGCCAATACAGACATTTGCATATAAACTGTAGTATCAATATCTCATTTCAGTAGGCTAAAAAGCTTGCTGTAATGGATGTTTTATTGTTTCTTGTCCATTTTATAGAGTACATTTGCACTTTAAGATCTCTAGCAGGACACAATGGGAAAATTCCAAATCCTGCGAGAAACAGAATGTTGAACATTGGAACTGCTACTAAAATAATAGAAATAGAAAGAGATTATGTGTTTTCCCCCCTCCTCCCATTCCCACTGGAAATCTGCATGAGAGAAGCAAAACCTATTTTCTTTCTCTCTCTCTCTTTCTTCTTTTATCCACAATTTTTCTTCCAAATGTTGCCTGAAAATTTGAGGAAAAGTGCTTCCTGTACACAAGACGGTATTCTATTCTTGCAGTGTTATTTGTATTGTAATTGGTCTTTGCAGAAGCTTAGTCCAACTCTAAAGTTTGAACTATAACACAGACTGAGACAGAAGCTTCCAAATATTCTGAAGTGATATATGTGAAACAAATTATTTAATTAAAATCTCTCAAATTTAAGTTAATGTATTAAAGTGTTAAGCTAATGAAAAAAAAATAAAAAGAATTTCCAGGAAGTGGTTGTTTGTAACATGAGAAGAGGAAAAACATGAATGCCAAAGAGGAATACGAGTGATTTTCTCTAATTAGTCTTAGAATAATTTCTCTTGATGCAAGAACTGACCCCAGGAATATGGAGAGGGGAGAAAAGAGAAGAGATTGTCCTCATAAACCTTTCAATCCCAAGAACCATAATCAAGCAAATATCTAACACATTGCAACCTTTCCCTCACCTCATTTGAACAAACACAACTTCTGGAGTGCTTGAAAACCCAGTCTGACTTCATGCTTCACTGCTCCATCCCAAACTCAAATGTTAGCAAAATCTTACATGAAGTAGAGATGACTAGCCATTGCACAATTAATAAATGCTATAATACCATTTTCAGTGCTTTGTGTTGTCTAACTTCAATGTGATGATGTTGCTGACAGTTCCTCTAATAAACTAGTCTTATGATTTTATTTTATTTCCCTGATATGTAGCCAGATCCTTTTTTTCCAGATTCAGCCTGATCCGAAACATTTCTTAACTGATAGGTAAAAATTCTAACTTCAATAAGTTTTGAATCTAAGGGTTGGGCTGATTTATAAGCTTATTATATAAGATTATATATAAGATTATATATAATATATATATTATAAGCTACAGCTTATATACTTACTGAGCAATAACAAAATGTAATTATATTTATTTGGACTGTTGCTTTAGGTTCCATATTTCACAAACAAGAGGGAGCTCTGCTTCCCTGAGACGTACATACTTCAGACTACATTTAGACAAAATTATTTTAGAAGATTAAAATTTATTTATTTTCCCTGATATCAAATGATTGGATGATCCTTTCAGACTCCCCAGAATCAAGCTTGCCAGGTTTTGGCTGTTCAGTTTGGAGAAGGAAGGGAGCAATCCAATGCAGTTTATAAACTATCGTATCTAAGCCCTCCAGCAAGTGCCAGCATTATCCAAGATAAACTCACATCAGAACAGACGCCTTAATTTACAACCAGGTTTTATATTCCACAAATAATTTATTAAGATACAGAACATTCATCCATCGGGATTTAGAAATAAGCTCATATCCTGTACAGATTGCACATTTCAGCTTCAAATTGGAATCAAAGGAGTTACCAAATATTATTAACACAGCTGCAGTGTTGTAATAGATACTGAGGGTGGCTTCCAACTGAGGCAGTCTTAGTGTGGTGCCTACTGGCACAAGCAAAAGAAGGGTCCCATTTGGCACAGCTTGTAGAGCCCTGTGGAAAGACAGGAATCTGGGTTCAACGCTTATCTGCAGCAATGTAGCCTGAATATATATGGATGCCTGTGCTTTGGATAAAGATAATATTGACATTTACCTTTCCCATTGAATGAATGGGATTGGAAATTCACCAGACAGAAGATTCTCCACATTCAGTGAATTTGTTCCAGTGTCTATATGATCATTTTTCCAAATGAAATCTAATATGGGACATTAAATCAGAGCGGCCAAAATCTGTTATAACAGTAGTTTATGTGTCACTACTGCCACATTTGTGCTGCTTCCTTCCCGTGTAGGAACAGAGTCCATTTTAATATGACACTTATCATACTTAGGGAGGACTGTTTCTTCTGGAAAATTGATGCTAATATTCCTCAGGAAATAGCTGTAGCAAAGATAGTCTATAAAAGCCCTATGTAAGATTTTATGTCCCAATCTTACGGCTTTCTAGCAGGCATTTGTGGAGTACCTACTCACCAACTGGAGTCCAAGGCTGCCACTGGGTTCCTCTTGGTGGTGAAACTACTATACATCAGTAAATCTGAGGAATGCAGTTGTCTGTAGTCTAAGAAACTTCCAAACTGGTGGTTAATGACTTAGTCTCACTTCAAACAGCATCTGTCTCTAATCTGATTTATATAAATAAATACATCTGATCTAGACATGGACTTGTTTGCATGTGAGCAAGTCTAACACAAAAAGCTGCACCATACTTGCTCAGCACTAGCTGCTGCTACCACTGCCTGCTATGAGAAAATCAAAAATATCCTCAGCTTCCTACCCTGTCCTCCTTAAGAAACCACTTCAGAACTTTTAAAGGTCTTCAGTATCTGAATCAATGAGGTCAACATAATCTAAACGAGTAGCCAAAAAGCATGAGTATGAAGACTGTGTTGGATGATTTGTCCCTTAAGATAATGTGCTTAAAGAATGGTTGATTAAAGATTTGGCATCCAAATGAAATAGAATTTCTAGCAAAAACCTGGAACTGCCTGCATACATAAGAATATAATAAAAGAGAAAATCCTTCCCCCTCAAGTCTCAAAATCTGAACAGAAAACCACACCATAAACAATCAATCAAACAAACATTTTCTATTTTTTTTTTGTTCATGCTACTCCATGGACCTAATAAAAGTATGAACCATAAATGAGAGATGTTAATGTTGTTTGAAAACATGCAAGATTTTCAGGTAATATGTTGCTGAGCCCAGTACATAGATGTCTGAACACATTAGTAAAGAGCTTACAGTTCCCTTCCATACAAGCAAGAGGCTAGAGAGCATGTTTCCTACAGCCACACCAAGTCTGAGAATAGATTTTCCTGTTTATTTTTCATTTGTTTTGCAGCAGAAATAACTGTCCAAGGAATTCCATAGTCACAAAGTCTTAAGCATCATACAAACATTTATTGAGACAGTCACTGTCTGAAAAATTTCTCAGTGTAGCGACAGCAAGGAAGATGAAACAATACTATAATTTATTTGTAAGTAGGAAACTAAAGGTCAGACTGTGAAAAGATTATTTTGTGAAGTCACATGAAAGGCTTCTCCTCAGGGTAGGGAATGTGGGAAGCTCTACTCATTTCATCAGTCTCACCATATGACAGTCCATCCGCAAAAGTCTTCATTCTTCTCACAGGTGTTACAGATTTTTTTATTTTTTTTTAATTTCTACTAAAATATATAATCCAAACACTCCAATGAGTTTATGTAGTTCAAAGTACACAACCACTTTTGTTTTATGGACACTTAAGTAATACAATATCTTTTGATAAGTGGAGAGAACAATAGGATTAATCCTCTTTTGTAATAGGACATTTTCTGTTTCTAGTTGGACAAAGACCTCCAGCATTAAGTATCACTTTTACTGTTCCTCTTTGTTCATTCACTTATTTGCTCATGATTTATTTAAGATGGTGTTTAAAAAGCAAAACAAAACAAAAAAAAAAGAAATAATTGAATTGTAAATTAAAGTACACAGATGTTCTGTTTTCTCATCTCGTCTGAACTTTGAACCATGATGTTCTTCAAATGGAAACAAGTAAATAACAGCACAGAATAATAATTCCATACAAATCTGATGCATTTATTAACAGTCAAGTCCCACTACAAAAACCTGAGTGCTCTGTCATCCAAAAAGGAAAAAAAAATAAAATCTGCTTTCAGTAAGCTGTTAAACAAAAATCTTACCTCATGCCTGAATTAAAGGAGCCTGAAAAGATCTGTTTCTTATTTTTTAATTCTTTGTAACTACCAAGAACACACTTTTCCACTATTTTACATGAAAGAATAGTCTATTGCACATACTATGAGAATCTAAATTTCTATGTTATTAAAGGGGAACAAATAATAAAGCAACTACAGACATTTGAAACTAATAATAAGGATATTATTAAAAGTAATGTTTTCAGAAGGATATATATATATATATATATATATTTTTCAAATCCAAGATCACATTTTATATACCAAACTATTTAGAGACAATTGGAATAAACAGTGAAGCATTTTACCCAGCGGTTTATGACTATCAGAGGTAGTAAGAGCAATAGTCAGGTAGGGTCTCTACACAGGAATAATTGCGTCTCAAATATGGCTTTGTATTAACTTGTACAATACATACTTTTAGTATGTTCCAGATTTCATAGAGACATATGCTGGAAAAGCAGTTGAGAATAATTTCATATGAGGAAATATAATTATTTCTAAAATAATGACAATTATAAATGATTAAACAAACGTCGTTGCATGTTATTCTTTTAAAAGAATATAAATAGGTGATAATGTTATAAAATAATGTGAAGGTTTCTTATCATATTAATGAATCTCATCAGTGAAGACAAATAAAATGTTAAACATGATGTAGCAGAAGATTAGTTATCTACCTAAAATTTACCTATATATATGAAAGAGAAACTTAGAGTTCTCTTCAGCTAAGGCAGACATTTTGTTGAAACTGCTTGGATACTGAATGGACAAATAATTAGCCTGGGATACAAAAAAAAAAGAAAAGTCTTATAGTAATGATCTGATTTTCTTGTTACAGAGGGACATAATTGACATAATTAGTATCTACACTTTAATGAATGCTAGATCCACATTACCTCTTCAGTTTTTGGAGTTGATATTTCACATCTTCAGCTGTTCGCTGTCTATTACACATTCCATCTGTTTGTGAGCATGGAAACATATGGGTCTCCTACCACTACCACCTGTGGGACTTGCATTGCCCTTAGCTTAAGCCTCTGCAATTCATAGCCTCAGATTTGAAAGTCCCTGTATATGTATATATACAAGTCCCCTATACCATCTCCAAATATGATAGTTCTGCATTCATGAGCACTCATTAAACTAGGTGATGTTCAGCCCAAGTTCTAGAAAAGGAGGAATTGTTATGAAACTACGAGGCCACAGCCTTCCCTTAGTCCAAAAAATAGGGTTGTGTTTGTCTGTTCTGCTTTGCATTTGTTGAGCCTTCTTGACTGAAGATCTAAAGCATATTTCCAGATGATAACATGCAGGTGTAACTCATCTATATAGAATTGCTCCAAAATGTATTTGCTATTAGAAAACCTTTACCAAAATCATTGCTGGAAGACAATTTCTTTTTCTCTGTATGAGCGTCCATTCTTAGTTGTCTTTCCCTAACACATCACCTGCTTGAGCAAGATCTTCCACAAAACTGTGAAGATGAATATTAAAATGTGAGTGTCAAGGATTTCCAAACATTTCAAAGGCAAACAGAGTAGGAAAAAGGTAATGAAGGGTATGGGGTGGGAAGAACATTAAGAAGATGTGTGCTGTAAGTGTCTATTGATGTTATGAGACTTACTAGGTACTTTGTTTCTCATGAATGTGAAATTATGTCCTCTGTTATGAGTACAGATATGTCCTTACTGAGATCCATCAGTGAGCTGGAGATGATTAAATATGACCTAAAAAATGTAAAAAAGTTCAAAACAGAAAGCAAATGCAGTTAATGGCAATATGAGCTATTCAGATTCAATTCCTTATTTTGACCTCAGGTTATGTTTGGACGATATAGTACAGACAACTCTTGGTCTTTGTAATGCCTAAGAAAGCAAGCACTGATCCTGATCAGTACAAGAAGGAGTTGGAGCTGTTAGAACGGGTCCAGAGGAGGGCCATAAAGATGATCAAGGGACACTTCTCTTATGAAGAAAGGCTGAGAGAGCTGGGGATGTTCAGCCTAAAGAATAGAAAACTCTGGGTTAGAAAACTCTTTGCTCAGTCAGATAATGAAAGAACAAGGGGGAATGGTTTTAAATTGAAAGAGGGGAGATTTAGATTAGAGGTTAGGACAGAATTCTTCACTAGAGAGTGATGAGGCACTGGCACAGATTGCCCAGAGAGGTTGTGGATGCCCCATCCCTGGAGGTGTTCAAGACCAGGTTAGATGAGGCCCTGAGCAACCTGACCTAGTGGGTGGCATCCTTGCCTACGGCAGGGTGATTGGAACTAGATGATCTTTAAGGTCCCTTCCAACCTAAGCCATTCTATGATTTTACAATTCTATGATAGCTTATCCAGACCACACCTTGATGGTTTATTTCAGAAGCCTAATTCAGGCTTGTCAGCATCAGAAATGTAGGTGCCTGGCACCAACAGGATGCTTGAGTGTGTTCATCAGATGCACAGGCTCTTTGTACAATGAACAGAGAGAGCTTGGTGCCTCTGAAGGATGATTCATAGTGTACTAGTTAAATTATATTTCATTATTACCTTTTCATTATCTGGGTAGGAGACTAAGCATTTCTGCTGGGTGACTGAATTTTCCTAAACTGAACTACCTAAAAAATTGCTAGTAGAAGTTATAGGCACAGGAACAGTGGAAGAGATTATTAGTTTTGAGTTTTGTAGCAATACATTTAGGATTCAAATCAGATGCAATTGTTTGGGCATATGGCAGAAGACCTTGCAACAGCCCAGTGGTTATGGTTTATGCCAAAATATGAAATAACTCAATTCTGTACAGGAGGACAGGGAGAATCACAGATGATCAGTTCACATCCTCCAGGAAAATGATTTTACCATAGGTCAGGCTACCAGAAGCATTGTTTTGAACTTCTAAAATTGTTGTGTAGCACTGTATAAGTCTAAAGCACAATATAGCTTGGTTACACCCAGTATTGTAAATACATAGAATTAATCAGGTTTTGACCTTTGGTTTCTATCAGAAAGCATCAGACATCCCTTCCTTAGCATTTTCTTCCACATACATTAAATTCCTTTAAAAACTGAAGACCTAAAAACAGGAGATGGGAAGCAGGTAGAGCTGGAAAATAAGCAATGCTTCCACAAAAGCAATTCCTCTGCTAAGAAATGGGAAGTCTTCCTTGCCCTTGTTTGGACTGTAGGGGATGGCTTATAAGGGATATTCTGGGATATCAATCCATTGCCAGTTAGCACTGCTTATCTCATGCTGTGTGCATGCTCACTTTGTATCTACCATTGTGTAAGAAAATGAAGTTTATCATACATATTCAAGACTGAAAATATTTCACTCCGAATTTGCTTTGGGAAACTGTCTTTCCAAAAACAAAACAAAACAAAACAAAACACTTTCTGCTGGTTTGTGAATCTGACTACATTTTTAATATGGTGAAAAATAACAGTTCTAATTTAACCTCTCAAGATCCAGGGTTTAAAAACAGCCTGCTGATGATCACTCCCTGTTCAATGTACAGAAAAAAAAAAAAAGAAAAAAGAAAAAAGAAAGAAAAAAAAAAAAGGTAGCGTTTGTTGGTTGGGTTGTGTGTAAGGGGAAAATATGCTAATGGAAAGAGTCAGGTTTAGCAAAGATTTGGTTGTTGGGTTTTTGTTTTTGTTTTTCTATTTTTCTCTCTCTCTCCCCTTCTATTTTAAGGAAAACTGCTTTCATCTTTGTGGAATGTAGTTAGCAGCTCTGTTTACTTCAAAAGTAATCACTTCTTGATTCAAACTGCTTCACCAGTAAATAGAATATCTTAGGACATTAATTATATGAGAGAGAAGTCTGTGTGAAGGAGCTGTTACAATTCATTACTGTACAAGAACTACCCAGAGAAGAGAGAAAATGTAAGGATAGAGATAATTGTTATTGCCTTAGCTTCTTATAGTATTGGGATAGATGGATTGGAAATGGGTTATCTTTTTCCCTTATAATAAAGTGAGTACATACACACAGCACAAACAGGGAAGTTAGAGAGTAGCTAAACAGCATTACATCAGCAGAGCTGCAGACTGTCTGCTGGGAACTCAGAAGGGAAAGGCAATTGCAGGTGTGATATTGTGCTCGGGGATTAACCTGTTAGCAGCTGGTTTTCTCCAAAAGCAAGAAAATAAATCACATGATTTCATAGCTGGAGAATAAAACTGAAGGAAGCTATTCCAAATTTCAGGTAGCTATTCAAACATTTCCTTCCCCCCCTCCCCCCTTCGCTTTTAAATTTTGTATTTTTATGCAATGCTTTACCTCTCTGTTCATTCATGTGTTCGAGTGTAAGGAATGGGATATTACTTCCCCCTTTATAAGTAGGTGTGGATGGCTGGATTAATATGTGACAATGACTTCATTGTTCATTGTTCAGCACTGAAAGATCAGTATTTATGTAAGGTCTTTTCACGAAACATTTTCAAATATCAACAAACGTCTGTTATTTAGAGCACTACTTTTAGACAGGACAGAATAATAAAATAATTGTACTGTTTATATAAGTTTTGCTAATAGAATCAGTGTGGTTCATAAGTTTGTGTGAATTAGCAAGTGTAAAAGAAAGAGGAGAGGAGAGATCATGTCTGATGTATTTAATTATTTTGAAGAACGTTTTTCATAGAAAATACTGAGTTAAAATTAAAAATCAACCTTTCCTTCCCAAATCCCAAATAAAATTATTTTGAAAACTACTGGAGGGGAGGGAAATTACAGCTTAAAACAAGTTTTTCAGTTTCAAAATGCAAACTTTCATCTTCTCCCCCTCCCACCCCCCCTGCTGTTCTGGGAAAAATAAAAATAATTAAAATAAAATAAAATAAATAAAATAAAATAAAACAATAAACCAAAAAGAATATATATTAAAACAAAAATGCCATGATCTACTTTTCATAAAGCTTCTAGGGAAAATATTTTATTCACCAAAATACCAAAAGCTATGCTTGTAAATCATGTAACTATATATGTACAACCAGGCATACTCTCTTTCTCCAGCATGTTTTGGACTGTAGCACTTAGACTGCTAAAGAATTTGATAATGTCTCTTCACCTGACAAATGTACTTCCACATTCAATGTCTTGTACCTTATTCCAATGAATTTGCAGATCAGAATGAAGTATACTCCAATTACCCTGCTCAGTAGTTGTTTTCTGTTTGTTTATTATGGTAATGATAATTTAAAAAAAAAAAAAAAAAAAAAGGTGCTCCATGTCATAGAATCCTCATTTGTAAACCCATTCATATTTAAAGAACAATGTTTCATTCCAAAGCTGATCAACGATTTTCACTTAGGTTCTACCCTCCCATTTAGGCCAATATTTAGAACATGCTTCTACACTGAAGTATTCCCACTGGAAAACTTGCAAGTCTAAAAGTGTGCAGTTTATTTCAGTTTAACTAGGCCATAACAATGCCCTCAAATGGATACATATCTGTAATCTCTAGCTGTTCATCAGTGCTGTGTTTTCAAACTGAGAGCTGAATTCTCTAAGTTGTCTAGTTTTGTTTCAATGTGGCATGTCTTTAAGCCCTTTTCAGTCAGAGCAGGAACTGATCCAAAATTTTATCCCGTAACCATGAAATAGTCTGTGAAAACCCTGCAGCTATTTCTGAATAAATAAATCTTGGTGACTAGATGAAATAATTTAGATGGATTTTCAGGTTTCTCTGGAAGGAACAGAACAGTGGACAGCGATCTACTATGATGTGGGCAAGATCAAGGTTGGAAAATGGCATCACATTCAAAAATGCCAGCACATTGAGGAAGGTGATCCTGCCCCTCTACTCTGCCCTGGTGAGGCCTCCTGAAGTACTGTGTCCAGTTCTGGGCTCCCCAGTTACTAGTACATGGAGCTCCTGGAGCAAGTCCAGCAGAGGGCTATGAAGATGATTACGGGACTGGAGCATCTCTCCTATGAGGAGAGGATGAGAGAGCTGGGCCTGTTTAGCTTGGAGAAGAGAAGGCTGAGAGGGGATCTTATCAATGTATTCAGATATCTGAAGGGAGGGTGTAAGGGGAAGGGGATGTACTCTTTTCAGTGATGCTCAGTGACAGGACAAGAGGCAATGGGAACAAACTGAAACATGGGAAGTTACGACTGAATATAAGGAAACATCTCTTTACTGTAAGGGTGACAGAGCACTGGAACAGGCTGCCCAGAGAGGTTGTGGAGTCTCCTTCTTTGGAGATATTCAAAATACCCATTGGGACACAATCCCATGCAATGCGCACTAGCTGACCCTGCTTGGCAGGGGGGTTGGACTAGATGATCTCCAGAGGTCTATTCCAATCTCAACCATTCTGTGATTCTGTGTAATGCTGGCAGACACAGGTGTTTCAAACATGAGTGGTGATGATAGCAACAATTCATGGTTATAGAACTTGCATGAAGTTTAAATAGCCAACGGTTCCTAGTGCATCCCCTGCCAGTGCTCTGGACTACATGAACAAGACACCAAAGGGTTTGCTGGGAGTGTGGATTTGTGTTGGGTTCAGAGTCGCTGCATTTGGGGAATGAGTATTGAGATGGTACTTGGATGCAAAATATATTCCTTCCAGATAATGTTCTTTGGCTAAAGTTCATTATTTTTTCTTGGTTATGTACACATTGTCATATTCTATTTGGCATTTTCTAGTTCTGCCTGCCCTTTATGATGTTATTGTAATTCGATTTTCAGTAAATACTACCCAGGTTGGCCTGTTATTACCTGTACTCATAACTTCTTAGGTCTCTGGACTCGTTTTTTCAGATATTGAGTTCATTGTACTGACATTGTCCACTTCTCCTTCCGTATTTTATATCCCTATACCTTCTTGGCAGTAAAATGAGATTCCCAGGACTTTTCTTCTGTTGTCATACTTCACTTTAGCTTAATTTTTCACATTCTTATCCAGTTTTTTTTTTTTTTCCCCATAAGTTCTACAAATTACCTGGTAGAAAACATGGGGTGCTTTTCCCTTCCCACTTAGTATCTATCAATCTTATTCCCATCTCTTTAAGTATGTCTGAAGTAAATGCCAATTTTTTCTGACTTTTCAGGGAGGTTTACTGTTTTCCCTTGGTAACCGGCATATGATCGTCTTTTGACTGGCCTGAAAATGCCCCAGTGCATTGCAGCCTCCTGCAGTGCTGACTGAACCAGGTACATCCTGCGTTTCAGAGATTTCAAAGAAAAGTTAATGGTTGATGGTAACACAGCAGGAGTGGCAAAGGAACTGTGAACCTTTCTATAAATACTGAGGCAAAGACACAGACAAACAATTGAAGCAGTAACAGCATTGGAAACAAAAAGGTTCTTTAACAGAACCAGAGTTAGCCATTATTTCTACATGTTTTGTATTTCAGCCCTCTGCACCCTACATATCAAAAGTAAGATGACCCCATCACAGAGATGAAAAGGAGAGTTTAAGGGCCATTGAACACTGTGATGTTTCCCACTGTATCAGAATTACATAGAACCTGTGCTAAATAATATGATGTTGGTTTGCTGTAAAAATTCACAGTATTTGTGTGCTAGCTACATTTCTCGCTGCCATTTTCTTTAGGTGCTTATGGTTTAGCAGCCTTTTTGGATTGTGACACTCATTCATGTACAGAGAGGCCCAAGGTGTCTCTACTATGCACCAATGTACCTTATACTCTTTTGCATCGCACTAGACATGGCCCCAAAGCAACTCAGCAGACACAAGCCTTCTCCTAGAATACCTGGGAACTTAATATCCAGAACCAAATATGAACTTCATGGTTGACTGACCATGCACTGAATTAAGCATTTGTATCTAAATGTGATAGATGCTATCTTGGCCAAGATATTGAGGTCTGAACTAGGAAACTACAGTTCCCAATAAATGCAGAAAATACAAAAGATGTTGCAGCTTAAGGAAATAAATAAATAAATAAATTGTTGTGGTTTAACCCGGCCAGCAGCTAAACACCACACAGCCGTTCACTCACCCTCCCCCATCCCTCTCTGGGATGGGGGAGAGAAACGGGAAAGTGAAGCCTGTGAGTTGAAATAAAGACAGTTTATTAAGACAGGAAAATAATAATAACAATAATTAATAATAATAATAATAATAATAATAGTACTACTAATAATAATGTGTACGAAACAAGTGATGCACAATGCTCACCACCCGCTGACCGATGCCAAGCCTATCCCCAAGCAGCCGCCCCCCCCCCCCGGCTAGCCACCCTTATATATTGTTTAGCATGATGCCAGATGGTATGGAATACCACTTTGGCCAGTTGGGGTCAGCTGTCCTGGGTCTGTCCCCTCCCAGCTCCTGCTGCACCCCTAGCCTGCCCGCTGGCAGGACAGAGCGAGAAGCTGAAAAGTTCTTGGCTTGGTGTAAGCACTGCTCTGCAACAATTAAAACATCAGCATGTTATCAGCACTCTTCTCATCCTAATCCAAAACATAGCACCCTACCAGCTACTAGGAGGAAAATTAACTCTGTCCTAACTGAAACCAGGACATAAATTAAATAAAATCTATATTGTGTCTTGTACTACACTACTAAGTGGCAGACATTTCCAAAATTAAAGGCCAGGCTTACCTGCATTTCATCTTGATTTCCTAAGCATTTTAACTTCTGTGTCATATAAAAATCATATTACACTGCATGGCAGAAAATACTGCAGAACTTTTCACTTCAGGAAATCACTGTTGGAAGTATTAACTAGTGCCTGAATGTGACAGAAGATTCTCCAGTTTTCCGCATACAGAGGACAGTGTGAATCTTTGAAGGTGGCTGCAAGGAAAATTTTAAAATTCTTCTAGCAGTATATTCTGAAAGAAGAGCCTAGGACCTTCTGCATCATAAGCACAGAAACAAGAGAAGCAGAACTCATTTGTGAGATGCAGATAGATTTATAAGAGCAGAAAACAGTATTATCATGATCTAGTATAACCACTGATTTTCACTCATTAGCTTGTACAGCAAATACTTATCTGGTGGATGAATTATAGGGTGGGGGGAAATGAAATCTTGATGATGTGACATTAGGTAGTTGTGAGTCCATTATTACTCTAAGTTATTTGAGTTCTGCTGTTACAAATGTGCTGGATACTTCCAGACCCTGAAACCTGTTATACTTCGTTTTCTAGCTTGCAGCAGCCTCTGTGAAAAATTTTCCGTATGTATTGACTACAATCAAATCACTTCTTAGTCTTCTCTTTAATAAGCTAGGTAGACAGAGCTGCCTATAAGCCATGTTTAGAAGGCATGACTTATCCTTTTAGCCCTTTTTCTGAACCTTTTCCAATTTTCTTTTCATCTCTATAGCAGAAATAATAACACTCTCCCTATCGCATAAGATCAGGCCCTATTATTTCCTTCTAATTGCTAATCTCTGGGATTATGTTAAAATAGAAACATGAAATAAGTATATTGTTATTGACAAGCATTTAAAAAAGCAAATGTTCTGTTTGCTAGATTTAATTGAGTTAGCTATTTATTTTCCCTCTTAGAGAAACCTACAGTGGGAGAGAAAGACGAAGCTGGGATGATACTGGTGGTGAAAAAACTTTTGTCTGTACGCTCTGGATGCTAACCAAATGTACCCCAACAAGCATCATTGTCTGGACAGTTAAACAGATATGTCTCCTCCCATAGCAGTGCCATTTGCTGTGACGCAGCAGGCACTTTGGGGACTCTTTACAGCCACTGTGCAGGTGTAGGACATTATACGAATGAAGTGAGGACAGTTTGTGTGATGATTGCAGCTGCAACAGTGACAGTCATTGACCCTGGTTTGCTGAGAGTTATTTGCTTTGCATTAATCGGTAAAGCACTTGAACTATTTATTTTTTTCTCCACTTTGCTATCCAGACATTAACACCAGCTTTGGAATGATTGCCAAAATAGGCCATTTCACTTGTCTTTTCCACCTTCTCTCCGGGATGTTATTCTAAGTTAAATATATCTCTTGCTACAAGCCACGCAGAAGGGGCAGTGCCATGGCTCTGCTGCAAGTTTGGGCTAGGAACCAGCTGCAATTTGAAGGATGACAATGACACAGGCATTGGCCAGCACAGCTCTGGCAGTGAACGAGTGCCAGAGATGCCATTTCACTAGGGAAGTGGGAAACAGGAGGGAAATAGACTTTTACCAGTTTAAAGTGTTTCACTCATGGGGAATCCTCCTCCTACACTGGTGCAAAGAGCATTTTTACAAGTATAGCTGTATCTGGACTTGGACAGTCAAATACCATACAATAAAAATACCCAGCTGAGGTATAGTCAGAAAGTCACAAATTGAAACATGAGCTTTTGATTTCACACAAAGTTTGTTCCACTCCTAAGATGAAGCTGGAAGGATCAAGGAAATTTGTAAATTATTAATTTCTTACTAGAGAAGGCCAATACGGTACGTGAAGTTGTAAGGGTCTATAGACAGTGTCTGCTCCTTTAAAGGTATCTGCTTAGAGGCATTTTCCATTGCAACAATGGATAATAAGATATGGAGGCAGTCATGGGAATCAAATCTGGTCAGTTGTACTAACTGATAAGGGAAGAGATGGAATCTGTGAATGCTGATTCAGGCAAGGCTGTCTGATTGAGGATTTCTAGATCAGGATGATAAAAAGAAGAGCAGGGGGAACAATAAACAAAATACTGAGACACAGACTGAACAAAGCAAAAATGGAGACAATGACAAGAAACAAACCTTGCAGTCATGCTAGTTGATGGGCTTTTTGATGGGCTTGCTTCCAGGAAGATCAGCCTGGACTTTGCAGATGATAAGATGTGAACCAGGAGGCCCAGACCGGGAGGGTGCAGAGAGTACAGAGCTCTGCAACCATGGGGGTGTGCAGGGGCAGGGCAGCAGGAGGATCAAAGGAGGGTACGTGGAAAGGGAGTGGTCAGTATGCTTGTCTGGTCAAGCCCCACACCTGGTCACCACAGTCTGTCCTGTCTTTTTATATTTTTTTTCTCATTAACTCTTTTCTCAAGTCTCTCTCTGCTTATTCACACTCTCCCGTGTGCATGTGTGCTGAAGAACCAGGTGCCAGCTCCTGGTGGACCTGTGTGTGTGCGAGTGAATTTAATGCCAGCTGCTGGAGTTGGGGGGGGGGGGGGCGGTTAGGCCATTGGCTGTGGTGCGAGCCCCGGGAAGCAGCGGGGCCCTGCCATCAGCTGCTGGAGGAGTCGGGTCTTCTCCTCCTAGCCCCAGGGTGGGAGCGGTGTGTGTCCCAAACCAGCTGCTGGTCCCAAACCAGCTCCCAAACCGGGGGACCGGTGTGAGGGAGGAGTGAGGGCTCCAGCAGGGCCATGGGTCACAGCCCCTGTGCCTGGGGCTGGCTGCTGGCACTAAAGCCGCTCGCAAAACCCTGTGTGTCCCTGGGGTATGTGCCCAGCTTTGCAACTGTCTGGGCATGCAAAGTGGAGAGCAGTAGCCCCTGGCCTGGGCAGAAACCCTGGGTCCCAGGCACCAGGGTGGGCCCCAGCAGCTGGGCAGGAGCCAGAGCTGGAGTGGCTGGAGGAGGCGACCACGCTCTGTACTACCTTGCCTAGCAGAAATCTCTGGTGCATTCCTGTTGCAGCTGTCTATGAGCTGGTCTGCAGAGACAGTGAATGTATTGTACATTCACCAAACCTACACTTATTTTTTAAAGATCCAGCATCACTTCAGGAGTCTAAACAAGATGGTGGTGAACACCACTCAAACAAACAGACAAACAAACAAAAACTTTAAAATATCTCTTTTATTATTACAGCATATAAAATACTTTAAGATTTAAGATACTTTTTTTTTTTAATTTTTATTTTTCTGAGGACCTTCAAAAAAAGTTAAGCTTGTCTATTATTACCGTTTTCTTTGATAAATAATGAAAATAATAGTGAAAAAGTAATAAATAGGAGACCTAACATGCACAGAGTTACTTTTCTTATGGAATCTAAGTTATTTTGTATAACTTGGTAAGTTTTTTATCAACATGCAAAAAAAAAAAAAAAAAAGTAGAAATGTGAAATGATTTCAATGAGGTTATTACCTCACAGCTAGTGACAGAGAAAGGTCTTTCTGGGCTGCTGAGTTCCCGTAAGAACACGTTATGAGTTGTCCTAAGAAGCATCTTGTTTGACTGGAAACTGCCAATATTCCAATATCTTAAATCAACTTCTTAATGATCATTATAATCATCATCATCATCTCTGTATAATGGTGATTTTGTGTGACTTTGTCAAACCCAGGGTTCAATTTCTGGTCATAAACAAGAAGAAAAATAAAGTGCAAACATCCATTTGCAGTAGCCCAATGTGAGAACAGTCTCCTAAGCTAAAGTATTCCTAGATTTAATTTTCTCCTCTGCCTCTCTTCCTCTTTTTCAATTCACTTTTACAGGAAAAAAAAAAAAAAAAAAATCCTGAAATCTTGAATAAAGATTTTGTTTTCTGGGTGGAACTGCAGAACTGCTGATATGTTAACTGGGAACAGGAAAAAAAAAAAAAAAAAAAAGAGAGAGAGAGTGGTACACAACAAACTCTTCACAAGTGCAACATTTAGGTTTCCAGAATTGTTAGTAAAGAAGGAGCACAAAGCACAATTCTGCTAAAATCTCATGCAAATCTTCTAAAAATCTTGGAAGAGCAGTGTGTTAAATTGCTGGCACTGCCATAGTTTCATGCACATCATGTTTTCTGCTGAACTGATGTAATAAGAGCAAGAAATGAACTTCACAGGAATGGTATTTCATATCTGCTCTTTTGTATCTTGCAATATCCTTTCTGATCAAGTGCCCTATCTCTGGAGCATGTATTGATTTTCACAGCTGAAATACAATGTCTCAGCATGCTAACCCCCATTCACACACACTTCCCTGTTCCAACACTTTCTGCCTGTCTTATAATTATAAAATGTTAAAGGGACCGCTGTGCATTTTCTCTAAAGTGAAGACATTTCTTAAGAAAAAAAAAAAAAAAGAAAAAAAAAATTCAAGATCCTTTGTGCACTCCAGATATTAACACAGCCATTTTGTATCTTTCTAGTGTTATTTTTTTTTCTTTCTAAAAAGGAGGGAGTATTTTGAATTTCTGCTTCCCATCTTTCAGATATTTCAATTCTTGAGCAACTGTGTGGTTGTATGTGAATGTTACCTCCCATGTATTGTTAGGGATGTGAAATAGATAATTTTGTGCAGTGTGAACTATACATATGCCTTCTACTATATGCCATTAAAGAATGACATAAGACATTCGCCTACAGAGAAACAACTTAGTTATGCCCGTAAATGATAGAATTACATTGTAAACGTGTTACATTTTTTTGAATTAATATGCAGCCTTCTGCCCTGTTTTTGTTTGTTTGTTTTGTTTTGTTTTTTCCTCTTCAAATAAGTCTGTGGCTTTGAGGAATGGTGCACATCTTTCTTAGGCCTATTTATCTCCTATTGATATCCATGTTGTTAATGACAAACTTCAGTGAGAAGGAATTTGATTTTCAGTAGCATCGGTCTTTTACAGTACCAATGCCAGCTGGAAATGTTCAACAATGGATCCATTCAAACAACTCCTCCTAAATACACTGAAAAAAAAAATCTCTTTGTCTAGGTAGTTCATCAAGGATCAATAACTGGGCATCCCCCAGGCTAAGGCTCATTGAATGAAATAGTGGACCTATTTAAACTATGCATATTCAATGATGTTGTGCTTTCACCTGTCCTTTGTACTGGATCATATTCTGCTCCCCATTACAACACTGTAAAGCCAAAGGGACACCATGGACGTCACAACATTTATTCTATTTCTGGGAAAATAAATAAATAAATAAATAAATATTAAGTGACCCAGACTTCATTGTTATAGAGCTAAGGTGGACCTGTGGTACCTAATGGCCTTCCAGAATGTGGAGAGTGCCTAAAATTAATCTTCTGAAAAGCAAGTAATGAAGCGTTCAGGTACATGCCAATCTGACCTTAATTCTTCCCTCCTTGAGCGATGACCCAATACACTCATAATACACAGACTTACACTGTGCCTTTTTGAATAGCAAAGAACTTTCAGGGAACAAGGCATGTGTAGGGGAGGATGTGATATAAAACCTTTTTTCTACTAAGAAAATCTGGTGCTTCTGTGTAAGTACTGAAAATGAGTTCACTCTACTTTCTCTACCCAAAGGTGCACAGACCCCCAAGATGCTTTAACAACTCCTGCTTGTGCTCATGCCTGACATGGTGTGCCTGTATGGCCCTCATGAACACAAGTTCTGTTTCCCTTTTCACTGCTGACCTTCCCTGCAGGAAGGAGAGACATGGATTTTTTGACTATGGCATGACTCAGCAGACCACATCCTTTCAAGTATAGATTTAGCATATTCATGGAGTGTAGGAAAAGCTGGGACTCACAGCTCCCCAGATTACAAAAGCAAATTTGCTTTGCTTGTCCAGTTAGTCTCTCCTCTCTAAATATGGTTTTACAGAATTCAGCTGGAAAACAGATAATTCCTGGGGGCTCTTAAGAGCTCCCAGGAACTGCAATTGTGTTTCAACTGCTTTGGGCCTAACTCTTCTTTTCTTCCTCCTCTTGTCCTAATCCCCTCTGTGGTCTCTCCCTCTAATGTTACAGCAGTGCTCCTGTCTACTTGTAATTTATCCAACCACCTCTATTCTAATATATTCTACATCATAACTGATATAAAGGCAATGTTTCTCAGTCCAAAAATGTAAGTTTCTCCTATTAAGGACTGCATATTAGCAATGCTTGACCTTAAGCACATTTGGGTCCCCTGTTCAGTAAACACGATTACATTATTCTCACTGTCTTTCATCTTCCCTTCTAGTTAAACAGAGCTGGCGCTTAGCTATAATAATTCCCCATGTCGAAAACGAGCAACATGTCCAGCAGCCTTACTCACATATCCGCCTTGAGAATGTGTAATTTATTATCTTTCAGAAATGGTTAGAATCCCTTCTAAATTAGTTCTACAAATTAACAAGACACCTTTCCAACAGCTGTTTTTGTTGTGTTTTATTTTTGTTTTAGAAAAAGAAATCTTGAGTCCTGTGAGGCAGACAAGATCAAGGTGGTAAGATGTCCACTTCTAGAGGACTTTAAAAGCAGTTAAGAGAAATGACTATGAGGAATGATTTGGGTAGATGTGACTTGACTTGCTGTGCTCTTTTTCAGTCATATTTGAACTTGCCTATGGGGTGGTTCTTAGATTTTTAGCAAAAAAAGGTTCAAACTTCTAGCTGGTATAAGGTCACCTCAGGGCTTAGGGAAAGCAGAAATTTGTTGAGGAAAACAAACTGCAAGCAACAGTATACTACCCTTGGCTTCCCTGCCTTGTTTCTTCTGCCAGAGTATATGAATGTGATTTGGCATCAACATGCCTCCTAGAACCACCAAATGGTTGCCACCACAAACTATCAGCAACCCTTCTATTTAGTCTTGCTTTGGAGGAATATTTCTGCATATGCTTTTACAGAGAGCTGCAGTCATCCTCCGATAACTTCTCTAATATTTTTTAATCTTCCCAGAAGTAGGAGGAGCCATGCTGTACATGAGATAAATGGAAAATTTGTCAGAAATTGAGCCATCATTTTGAATTTCGAAAATGTCGGGGGGGGGAAAAAAAAAAGAAAAAAAAAAAGCAACAGTTCTAAAATGATAGGGCTGAAGTACCACATCTAAAACACCAAATATCAGAGTACTGAAATGTTTTCCCAGAGGCAGAGCAAATTTCAGCCTGACAAAGCATATGGACTTTATATAGATGCAAAGTCTGGTAGGAATGCGAGGATGGATAAGGATCTGAGAAGGAGAGGGGCTGTTCAGCCATGTGTTACAGGAAGTTCCACACCAACATGCAAAAGAACTTCTTCACAGTGAGGGTGACAGAGCACTGGAACAGGCTGCCCAGGGCGGTTGTGGAGTCTCCTTCTCTGGAGATATTCAAAGCCCATCTGGATACCTACCTGGGCAACCTGCTCTAGGGAACCTGCTTTGGCAGGGGGTTTGTACCCGATGATCTCTTGAGGTCCCTTCCAACCCCTACAATTCTGTGATTCTGTGATTCTCTGTCTTCCATGGTGCTGTGTGATGCTTTTAAAAAGAAAGTGGGTTGCAGACATAACTACAGGACATTTTAACGTCCTCTAATGTAACAAGAGTTACAAGTGTAATTTCCTTACAGTTTTATTATTTTTTTATTAAATTTTATTTTCCAGTCGCACATTTTCTTTTCATCAGTTTTTGCAAAACCATATTTGAGCTCCTTTAAATATATTTCGGTGGTCCTGCCTTAAAATGGTGTGAAAATCCTAGTGCTTTGGAATTTGGAGAAACTCCCAGTGCGCTCCAAGTGCATTGCCACCTTGAATAGGGCAGATTTTGAGGAACCAAGACAGGTATTAAAATAGGTAACTTTTAGTACATAACAACTTCAGAAAATAAAGCGAAGCATTAGAAGCCACTGTTCATTTAATGAGTTCTCACACAAGAACTAGAAATACCTCTGAAGTTAGAGAAATATGTACACGAAACATAACTCCTTATTCTCTAGCATTGCTCCTGATTGTTTTTCATTATATATGCCAACTTTACTGATGAAAAAAAAAATCATTTTTATGAACTTCCCATTGCAGAATCAATACAAGTCTGTACAAGAGTGCTGGATTCTTCTCTGCCTCATGCATCATCAACAAAATTGTCAGCAGCTAAGCTCTCTTTGCAAGACCCTCATTGCTGGTGATGGCGCAATGACAGAAGAACACGGCTTGATTTTCATATCCCAACTTGCAGCTGTACTACTAGCAGTCAAGGGGAAAAAAAATTGTGTTTTGACATGAATCAGGCACATTTGATCTGAAAGTCTCAGTAAGAGTCTAAAAATGGCATTTTCTAGACACTTTTCAGATACTTTTTTTTTTTTTTTTTAGTTTTATACTACAGCTTAAGAGAATTCATTCTTAAACTTTTTATGATGGATGATCAAATTGCTAAATATATTTTTTTCCTGTTGGCATATTACTATAGGTTTTTTGCTTGCTTGTTTGTTCTTTTTTTATATACTAAGGGAACACTATTCCTAGAGTGAACACCTCTCTTCTCTCTGACATTAATTTCATTGCTTGATATGATTATTCCAAGAAATCAAATAGGAAGTTTATCTCTTTGAAAGTAGCTAGCTTTATATAGACACACACACATATATATAAATACACTGTAAGCATGGAAGTTATTAATTTGCTATAGTAAATAAAAAAATGATATGTTAGGATAAAAGTCAGGAAAAATCCTCTGCCAGCATGTTCATAATCTTATTATTAAACATTCGTGATATGTGATGGAGAATTATCCGTTAATCCAAAATATCCATACAGTGCTTGAAATACCTGCTATCCCCAGATCAGATATATCCTTTCAAAGCAGGTCTTTGTTCTGAATGTAATTCATCAGTTATCACATGTCACAAAGTGTTATGCTGTGTCATTTTACATTGAGACGTGACATGACATGGTGTAATTAAGGTGTAACACAATGCAATAGCTCCTATTACCAAAATAAATAAATAAATAAGTAAAGGGAAAAAAAATAAAGGAAAAAGAACTTATCTTCCATATCAGTTCATAAGTCTCAGTTCCAAAAGTGTCTGTGTGGAGAAGAAAATCATACTGATTAAAACTGAAGAAGGGCCTTAGGAATCTGCAGATCAGAAAAGCATTCATGATTTTATTTTTATTAAAGCATGACTTGAAGATCCAAATTTTAAATCTGGATTCATAGAGCTAAGGAAAGGAATTACCAGTGGGATTTCTTGATTCTTATGAGAAAAACTGATGTACCATTGCCATTCATTATTAATATGGTTCTACAGGGACACAGCACTATAAGGTGCATTGGTTTGGTCCAGAGCGGAAAGATAAAATAAACAAATTTCATTGTTCCCTACAGTAAAAGAGCTTATAGGCTAAAGACACAACTATGGATTGTATTTCCTTTGTCTTTGACGTTTATTAATCTTTGAAGGGGTGGATTTTCACCCAGTGTCTAATGTATTTCCAGTTTAACAGATACTTTAACAGTTCATTATACTTCAGGGTGAGTAGAGCATTTTCAACTAAAGACCAATATTGGCACAAGAACAAACGGATATAAACAGTCCATGAATAAATTTAGTCTTGAAATTAGGAGGTTTTTTACCATCAGAGTGGAGTTCTGGAACAGCCCTTCAATAGGAGTAGTGAGATCAAACAACATAACTAGTTTAAAAATAGAGCTTGATAAATTTATAAATGAGATCATATGCCATGCTTGCCTACAAGAGGAGGCGGCTTGATTTTAATGGTCCAGGAAGAACCTTCTAGTCTTAGAAACATAATTTTCTAAGAAATAGTGGTTAAATTTGCAGTGGAGAACTCCCAAGTGTTCAGCTTGTAGCGAGTCATGCAGAGATGCAAATTTTCTGATTTCAAATTTGAAGATATTGCTCCAATCACCATTAGTGACGTTGTCAGATTAAGGAGAAATTTCTTTACTTTTTCTAACAGGGATATGTGACTTTGAATCTTCATCTGGAGTTCTGTCATGCAAGTGGGCTTCAGAATAACAAATTTTATCAGGTTCTAGGATGTTGTTTTTTTATTATTTTGAGAATTTTTTTTTTTTTTTGTTATAACAGGGATTGTTAAAATTAGTTGCAGTACTATTAGGTCTTCAAATATAGTAATTTAGATAAGATAACCTGAGACCTTTAAAGTCTTTTACAGGAAAGATAAATAAGGCATAGTGATAACTTTAAGTTACTGTGGCATATATGATTTCATTTCTTTGTTCCTCTTTTTTTTTTTTTTTCAGATTGAAAACCTGAGCAGATTTATTTATTTATTTATTTTTCATTTGAAACACCATCCTGTGGAAATTATATTGACTGAGGAATTGGAGGATGTGGGTTTCATTCTCAACTCTGTTACATACTTGTTCTATTTTGAATAATAACTTCATCCCACTTTTCCAGATTTTTATATCCAGGATTTGAACTGTTTGGATAATGGCATTTTTTCACAATTTATTTAATAGGTACCTTGTATTGTACCTGCTACAGTTGGAAATAGGAGAAAAAGTCTGAGTAACTGCTGTTGGTATGATAGAGATCGTTGTAATGGTAGCGTGGAGTAGTTTAATGAAATCAAATGTCATAAAAAAGTTATGACCGTTCAGCAGAGACATAACAAATGCATGCATGTGTTTACTTCATTTTTCCTTACAAAGACTTAAACAGACTCTTGGATGTGGTTTAAACTAATTCACTTTTAATACATATTTCCAATGAACAATGATTAATTCTTGCATTTCAGGTGATAAAAAGTAGCTCCTAAATGACATTAGCTCTGTCACTTGGGATCATTAGAAATGCAGTGTATCTCCAATGACCAGCAGAAGAAAAATGTGGAAAATGTGGAATTTATAGTTAGCTTAAGCCAAATGGAGCTGTATTGTTAAGAAGTTTGATCTATAACATGGGGTTATTTTTGAAAAAGCTCTCTGCTTGTTTTCCTTTTTTTATTATTTTTTTTCTTCACAATTTTGTTGTGTGCCAGTTCCAAAGACCTTTAAAAATTGTATAGCAAGTCTAAAATATTATTCCAGAGGAAAAAATAAAAATAAAAATCAGAACATCTTTGAGGTATATATGGCACTTTTTTATCATGATGCCTGATGAACAGATGAAGTTTTTTTAAGTCTTTTTTTTCCCCTTTATCACTTTCTGTATGACCTCAGTTAGAAAATACACTAGCAGCTGTAACTGAGAAAGACTCTGAGAGACCAAAATATCCTGATACCATTTTGATAGCACAGTTTTCTCTCTGCTCTTATGGAAGGACGATCTGATGGCTAACCTGGAGACTGCTGTATCACAGATTCCTTATGTCCATCAGTTACACATTATTCATTCCAAATAATTGTCCAAATAAACTGGACAATCTGTGGTGGATTTGGGCAGGTTCTCTTGTGTATAAAATCAAAACAAAGACAAGTGATGTAGAATTAGACTTAGCCATATCTAGTCAAGCAAAAGTATCATTCATCTAAGACTTCATGACTTCTCATTGAAGGTATGACAGTGGGCTAAATCATTTGGTTTCATATTTACCCAGATCTGACAAAATTATTGTGCATTTGGCTTCGATTTTTCTTGTTATTTTTAATATTTACTTCCAGATCTGAAATATGGGGATGTGAGCACTTCTTTACTTGGTAGGAACTTTTCAGCTTAAGTACATTAGCACTTATGAGATACTCAAATATTGTGAGAACACAGAATGCACTGTAGTTAGGGTTTCAGCTCAGTGAGATCTCATCTATCTCCATCAGCTACACCACTGTCACTTGCCTTTGGCAACCCTCCTTAGACTACTGGCATGTAACATCCTTATTACAGCCATGGAAATAGAAAGGCCTTTCCAAGTGAGAAGAGCAAAACCACAGCATAGTGCTGCTGCTGTGACTTCAGAGTTTGGCTGGATATAGAAGCTACTGCAGAAGTCCTGTTCTCTGAGCTGCTTGTGTTACGATACGGTGAATTCCCTATTTTTTGTCAGAAAACAGAAAACAGACGTTTTTAGTTTGCACTGTAGTGTGACTTTTTTTTTTTTTTTTCTGGTCCCCTTCTTTTTCCTTCAAATATAGAAGACTTAGTTCTACAAGCAGTTTCACATTGCAACTAAGAAGAGGAGGATGGACTTCTGACTAAAGAGCAGCAAAAGGAAGATATATTTATTTTTGTCTCCTAAATCCTGGCTAAGGGCCCATAATAGATCTTTATTTTTCTGGAAACAGTAAACCTTGCCATATTCAATATGTCTCTTTTGTTTTCACTGTGTCCCCCCAGCAAGAGATGTAGGAACACAGAAGCCAGTCTTCACATTATGGTTTCTTTTATAGCTTCTAAATGGTTAATAAATGATTAATAGAGGTTTTGATAAATGGTTAGAGTGGGTTTGGGAGTATAAAAGGTCAATAGTTGGCTCATAGCTATCTATAACACATTTCACTTGTGTCCCTCTAGCCATCCATAACACAGATTTCTTATGTCTGTAGCTTCTAGCAATCATGTTTTAGTTCTTTGTAAACTGTTTATAGGTGGGGCCCTAGTATAAAGTATGACAGGGAATTGGATACTGTTTGCTGAAGTGCCTCAGGCCAAGTTCAAGGGGGCCTCTCTCTATGGTGCCTAAATATTTTTGATCATTACAGTCTGCAGGACTTCTGAGCTCTTTGAGTAACATTTATTGATTTGGGATTCCAATATTATTTTTTTTCCTTCTTTTCTTTTCTTTTCTTTCTTTTCTTTCTTTCTTTTCTTTTCTTTCTTTTCTTTT
>NC_139723.1:81263202-81310309 GCF_964211835.1 Anser anser | reverse complement strand
CTCAGTGGACAAGATTTTCAGAGTGGCCTGCTTACTAAAAAGAGATTCACTCAGGGGTCCCAACATGAGTGGCTTTTTTTGTTTGTTTTATTTATTTTTTTTGTTGTTTTTTTTTGTGTTTTCTTGTTTTGTTTTGTTTTGTTTCCCTAGGAATGAGACACTGTGGGGGCCTGGCTCTGGTGCCATCACAATAAAGAAAATAAAGAAAAGCTGGGGGGAAGGTATTTTTTTTTTCCTTTTTATTCTCTTCAGGCAGAGCTTTCGTATTTAATAACAAATTTTCTTACTCATCCACCATACCCAACCCGTAGCCCAGACATCCTCAGACATTGCACAGGAGGAACAATATCTACTCAGAAAGATTAATGAATGATAGCTTTCTTTCCCATTCACAGAAACTATTTCATCTTCACATGGCAGTGCTTTAAGCATTTTTTTTTTCCCCAGTGATTTTATTCACCTCTGTAAGAATAATTTTTGGTTTTCTTTGGGGTTTCTTAAGATTATGTTGCCTCTCTCAACTTTGTGTTGACTTTCTTCTTTGTAAGACAGAATCACAGAATGGTTGAAGTTGGAAGGTACCTCTGGAGGTCATCTGGTCCAATTCACCTGCTCAAGTAGGGACACCTAGAGCAGATTGCCCAGGAATGTGTCCAGATGGCTTTTGAAGATCTCAGCTCCGGGAAACCTGTTCCAGTGCTCAGCCTCCCACACAGTAAAGCTTCCTGATGTTCAGAGGGAACCTCCTGTTCATGACCATTATCTCTCGTTTTGTCACTGGGCACCACTGAAAAGTGCCTGGATCCATCCTCCTTGCATTCTCTAGGCAAAGACCTGTAAGCAAAGCCCTAAAATTTAAAATAACGTATACAGTCACAGAATTGTGTATGCTTACAGGGAGGAGGTCCTCAAATGCAAACTCCCGCTCAGAGCTGATCCAGTCAGAGCAGGTTTCTCAGGCTTGTCCCAGCTGACCCCTTAAACTCTCAAGGGTGGAGATCCCACAGCTCCTCTGAGCCCCTGATCCAGCATTTTCCACTTTCAGATGATGATGGTGATTATAATAATAACCTTGTATTTAAGTAGAGTTTCCTGTGTTGTAACCTGTGTTGCTTTTTTTCCTTCTTTTTTACACCCCTTGGAAGAGTCTTGCCCTGTCCTATATTTCCTTCCCATTAGCTGTTTCATAATGTTCTCCATTGAAGAACTGAATAAATCTACCTCTTTCATTCATGAGAGAGGTGGCCCCCTGCCCACCTTGATCTTTTTCCCTGGAATTGCTCCCATCTTTCAATGTCTTTCTTGTCCAGAGACACCAAAGCTGGACACGGTAATACTCCCAATACAGTCTCAGGTGGGTCAAATATGGAGGAATTTACATTTCCCATGAACTGATTATGTTGTTGCCTATGCAGCCCAGGGTGACTGTCATCACTTTGATCCAAGGACACATTACTGGCCATGTTCAACTTGTCAGGACTCCTCAGTCTTTTCTGCAGAGATTATACTGCAGAAAAATTATGCCCAGTTTATACCCAGCTGGCCCTCAGCCTCTGCTGTTGTATGATGTCTGTCAGTCTGATGCAAACGAGGTGAAAAAAAGCTTCAGCAATGGATGTTTCAATATTTATTTTCTTTTCTCTACCATTTACAATTTGAGAAATTAAAATCTGTACATCTATGTACTATGGCCCCTATCACAACAGCTTATCTTTTCACATGTATTTTTTTTTCCAGCTCCACTATAAAAACTCCACTCCTATTCATTGTTTATTCTTCTTGAAATCATAACAAGTACATTCAGGAGAGAAAGAGGGAGTTGTACCCATAAAATAAAAAAAACTCTTAAAAAAATCTAAAAACCAAAACAAACAAAAACAAGAAACATCCTTTTCTAGGGGCAAAAGAATTTCACACTGCTCACAGACATAGAGTTTATTTTTCTCTTCTACACAAAGAAATATAGATGGGTTTATTTATTTTTAAAGTGTGAAAGATCACTTGCTACGGTTTTCTTTTTCTACATTTTAAGAGGGAAGAAATATCACCTTGGGAAAAAAACGAAGAAATAAATAAAATTAATATAGTCTTATACTCCATGATCTTCCTCTGTCTGTAGCAAAAAAAAAATATATACTAAGAGAGTTTGAAGGTTAAAAAAATATCAGTTAGAGAGCTTCAGTGCTGGAGCTACTGTACAATAGGGTTAGGGTTAGTTAGCTGCTCAATATCTAAAGCCAACTGAAAGGTATCTGAGCTATAAAGGTAACTGAGGGTTATTACTGCAAGTACACAAAAGTAACTTAGCTAATGTGGAAGAATTGCACTATATTCATAAGAGTCAGTCTTGTCAGCTGTGTATCTGAAACTATTTTGGATCTTACTAGATTTAAAATTAAGAGTATAATCATAAAAAAAAAAAAGTAAAATCATTTCTGTGATTTTGGAGCACCTTTCAGAGTGTGTTGGACCATTTCCTGAAATTGCTTGCCATAATATTATTATCCTACCATGTGATTTTTCCTCAGAGCAAAAATATGGACTGATATTATTCAGGCATTCAGATTCTCCAAAATGGAAAATTCTTTCTTCAGCACATTTAACAATTGGATCAATAGTTAATATTGCTAATCCTACTTTTTCTTCTTTGTTTTAGACAGAGTTTTGACAGTGACAAGTAATATTTCTCTAAACTGTCATGGGGTTAATGGAAAGTTATTGTACTATATATGTTTTAAAAAATATGGGGAAGTTCTTGTGACACTGTAATCCAATGGAGTTTTGAGACTTAATTTCAGTACTTGGTCCTTTAAAAAACATTAAAGAGTTGAATAATGGAAGAGAGATTATGGTTATTAAATATGCAGAGGATACCAAGCAGGGAGGATCTGCAAGCACTTTAGAGGACAGGATTAGACTGTAAAATGATCTTGACAAATTGGAGAAATGGTCTGGAAAAATATGATGCAGTTTTAAAAGGACTTATGCATTTAAAAAGAACTAACTGCACAAATACGAGATGAAGAACCAGTGACCAGCACAATTTCTGAATAAAGCAGATCTGATGCTTTTTGTGAGTCACATTGACTCAACAGTTTCAGATTGAAAAGAATAAATAAATAAATAAATAAATAAAAGCAAAAGGAAAAAAAAAAACTTAGATAATGAAACATATGCAAAATGTCACATGCAAGATATTTCTATTTTTCTTATTATTGTACACTTTACACCTGAAGTACAACAGCTGGTTTGAGGTCCCACATCTGAAGAATGTGAAAATGAAAGATATTTATGGGTCAGTTTCCGAAAGAGAAGAAAGTAAGGAGACTTTCCAAATGTCTAGAGAATATGAGCTAAGAGGAGAAAAAAAAAATTTGTTTATTATATCAAGAAAGTGAAGAAACACACTTTGAATATATAAAGGAAAAGTTGCAAAGGGAAAACCTACTTTCTGTGTTCGGTACAAGCAACATAATGCACCATGAGGGATTTTACTCAGAAGTTAGAAGAGTCATTGTAATGACAAGAACATAAAATTTCTTAACTAGATTTCCCAGAGAAGATTGGAGATTTTTCTCAGTTCAAGTTTGTAAGTGCTAAGCTAAACAGATATCTTTCAGGTATAACACTGCAGTGGTTGATCCTATTTTCAAACAGAGGGAAGGACTATCTGCCCCTCTGAGGATCCTTTTAAGCATTATCATCAATGATCTTATCAATTAGTTCATTATCTAATAAAAGAATACCAATAGCAGAAAACTGGTACCAAAATGATTTTCTCAGAGTGAGAAGTATTGGTTCTTAAATTAGCTTTATAATTTACTACAATTTATGATCAACAAGAAAATGAGAACTTAACTTTTGAAAGTCTACTCCTAGGAAAGCGCTTTGTTCCCTATGGATGGAGACAATTAAAGGAGCTCTTGATTTTCTTCTTGTACTCTATTTCTACAAAATGTCTTTCAGGTACAATGACGATCTCACTATCAATCAGATTTTCTTTTATTTCCTGTAGCAGCATCATTGCAGAAAATACTTGGTTTGCTCAACTTTTGCAAGTTTTTGCAAGTTTTGAAGACCTACGTACGTAAGGACTTTGAAAGCAGTGGTGGTTTTGTTTGTCCATTTTTTTCATTAAGAGATTGGGGGACGGGGGAGCACAGTGAAATAGGTAAATGGATATGTGATGTTCATTAAGAGACAAGGACACAAACTGATCTCCTCCTTGTCTCACTTCAAACTGCAGTTGGCTTGATTTCTCACCATGTTTTCGCCACATATTTGGTTTTCATTGATATGTCTCAAACTGATTGAGAATTATTGACTTTCATCATGCGATACACAGATATTCAATAGTCTACCAAATTTTCCTCACTTAGTCAGTAGTCCAGTTTCTCTAGCTGTCCACTGAGTTGATGAAGATATTTTCAGGTATACATTGTTTGATTTAGAGCATGAACTGATGCCTCCATTGTCCTAATTCAGTATTTTAACTACCAGAATACTTGTTATTCTGGAATTAAATTCTGAGCATTTTCAGCTGAAACCAGTTTACTTCCTACAAATATTCAGGAAGTCTCAGAGGGAGAAAGAGGGTAATCTGTCATGCTGGTAGTTGAAGCATGGCATTCACCTGCTATGTTAAAACATAACCAGTATTCCTATGCCAGATCTGGTAGTTATTTGAATGTGTATCTTTTGTACCTGGTATAAGTGAAGCAGTGTCACTAAGCTATTGGAGGGTCTTTTTTTTTTTTTTTAGAGTAAAGTTTGAAAGTTTGCACTCACTGAGACCCGCAGTTAAAACCTTGCTGTTGGCATTTTTCACAGAACAAAAGCTTATCTTCCAGCCACCTTAATTTTAGTTCCTTGGACCTTCAAAACAACAATTACTTTTCTGGCTAGTCATGCAAACCAGTATAGCAGATAGTCATTTGATCACTTTAATCTCACACAGAAGTCAGTAACCAGAACTACACTATATTCCTTTCTCATCATTTCTGGCCAACATTACAGAAATGCCCCCCAACCAGGGCTGAACCTTGAGAGGAAGCAACAGAAAATCAGATGGAAATCACAGTTATGTGTACCACATTCTGCTTTCCAAAACTAAAGAGAAAAATTAAAACCTAGCCTATTTCCTCGGGTTGTTGGAAAGGAAGTTTAAGTTTCACTATTGTTACATCTGAAGTGTTATTTTTGGATACCTTAGCAGAACTGGAAAAATAAGATGAGAAGGCACAGATGGCAATTGACCTATCCAAAATAAAATATGAAAACAGTGGCAGAGGTGGAAAATACAAGTCTGTTTTGCTCTATATCAGTATCCAAATCCCTGGCTAAAACTCCAATTTGCATACTTACAGAACATCTTAAGAAGAGCATTACAAAAGGATTGCTTAACTGATATTCCTGAAATGAGAGAAGTATACAACTGAACTAAGAACACAGTGTCCTTTCCTTTTTGAAAGTTAATATATAGAGGTGTAGATAAAAAATGTCACCATCAAAATGAACACTAATTAGCAGACTTACTGGCAGTCTTACGAAAGAGGCCAAGAACCGAAATTAGAACTCTCCTTAAAACAGAGTGCCTGTCCAGTAAAAATTCTGGTATTTCAGTATATGTTTCTATTCTGAAGCACAAAGAAAAGTCATACTAATGAACATGTTATAGAAGAAAAAAATTCTGAAATGTGTCTCTTGGGAAAGGTCACAATTCAAAATTCACTATTTTCAATCCAAATGCAACAGCTCATTGATCATTTTGACTTCACAAAATTGTCAATTCCATCAGGATGTTGCATTACTATCTTTCACTCTGTTCCCTTGCTTCTCCAGCAAATCGAGAGGTTAATAGAAGACAAAGGAGGAAGGATTGACAATGATGACATCTCTGTTAAAAAAAAAAAAAAAGTTTTTTTGAGGAGTTAAAGGCAAGTCAGACAGCTTTATTAGCAATGTTATACTTTTTCTAGAGGAAAACACACTGGTACTAAAACGTATATCTAAAAATGCTTAAAATATTTCTTTTTTTTTTTTTTTCCCACATAAATTCAAAAACAAACCAAGGATTTTTTTATTATTATTATTTTTATTTTTTAAACAATATGAGATGGATCCTCAGCTAGTGTGGCTGCAAAAGTGTGGTGAATTAAATGGAACTACATTGATTTATACCTGCTGAAGGATTTGACTCTGTATAAAAAGCCAAAGAAATTAAGCATTTATTACATTTATCCACTGTCTCATTTCTCTGAAAAAGAAAATGTATTACGCCATAGTTTGCTATTGCAAGGGAAGTTAGGAAAGAGTAAGCAGAGGTAGGTGAAAGCTTATTAGTTAATACATTCATGTCTTTATGGAAGTGACACATAGAAGGGGAAGGAAAAAAATGGCCATGCTGAAATCTACGAGAGTACAAGAAATATCAGAGATCCCAAGGTACCATATGGAAAGCTCTCTGCAAGACAGCGTCTCCGTTCTACTACAAACCACAGTAGAGAAGAGATGTTTTTTACATTTTTCTTTGGTGTAAAGCTTAGACAGTTGAACTCTATTATAATGTCTTCAGGAAGTATATGATCCATTCCATTATCACTATGACAAAGAGAAAGAATTGCTTATGATTTCAGAAAGGTCACACTAAACTGATGTTCTGCCTCTATGTGCTCTAGCTATGATGATGATGATAATAATAATAATAATAATAATAAAAGTTTAAAGATGAAGTTTACAGTCAGACATACTGAGGGAAAAGAAAAAAGAGAGACAAAAAATTAACATTTAAAAAGAAACTCTTATCTGCAAGACATTTTCTAACCCTCTTATTTTTCTTCAGCATACCTGCTGGCAGTTATTATATTTGTACATGTACAAATAAACAGGGGACAAGATTCTGATATCGGTTCCTGGAGGGTAAATATAATGTTGTAATAAAAGCACTGCAACAGACCGTTATTATTAACAGTTATGTATGTGTTAAGATCTATCTGGCTGGCTGATTTGGGGCAGATGTGAGATAGTTCTGACCATGGTGTGAGACCCAAGCCAGCTCCAATTTAAAAGATGTGTGGCAGAGTTATTGTGTTGTTCAGCCCAAGATAATTCAGTCTTCCTCCCACCAGAGCTTATTATTTTTAGCTCTGAGCTCAACAGCAACTCCATGGCTTAGAGCAAGGGCTGACCAAATTCTTGCATGTATTGTGAATATATAGTATCATGTTTAATATACCCCCTGTATTGACTGGAAGACCCTAGACAAAGGTGGACTCTTCTTGAGCTAGATGCTTTGCACATACATTACAAATGACAGTCTCCCTACCTAGAACTTCATACCAGGTACCTAGTTATTAATAGTTTCTTTGGTAATCTTTGTAATAACATTAATCATGTTGAAATTCCTAGGCTTCTAGAGTGTAAAGGCAAGAGGAGATGAACAACTCCATTTGAGCAGGTCTCTTTGTAAACCTCAGATCCAGTGAAATCGTGAAGGCAACCAGTTCGTGTTGAAAATGCACAGAAAATTATTTCAGTGGAGCATAAGGAAATGAACTAACATCACTGGACCATGAAAAGAAGAGAGAAATACAGTGTGATGAGGCAACTCCTATAGGGCCTGGATATGTCTAAGTTATGTGGTTAAGTGCTAAACATCTATCTGGAGTCTGGGAGCGGAACAGAAAGCAACACATAAATGAAAAAGACACATAAGACAATAGAAAGGCTTTCTTGATTATTTACATGAGTTTATTAAAAATAGTATGGAAAATACAACTTTCTCAAGTCACATTTCAGAGATTTTGGAGCTTGAAAATTTTGCAAATGTGACTTCAACAGAAAAACAAAACAAAACAAAACACACACACATGTAGACAGTCATTGACCTATAATAACCATCAGTCTAAAGGGAAAAAAAAATAAAAATCAAATATAAAGTAGAAAGCACTGATTCAGAACTCAGAAGATTCTTTAGCATAATTCTTCCATTTCCATTTTGCTGCTTTCATTTTCTTGTTGCAAATATAGCTCTATAAACCATAGAAATAAGCTGCATGCAATTAAAATGGCATAATAGCTGAAAGGAATGCATTGATAATTATGTTTAAATCCATAACATTAGAAGAGTCTAGCATTGCTCAGAGTCCACACATTGTCATCTGTCAGTAGTTGCAGTTCCACTGTAACCTAAAATTAAAGCTCTTTTTCTCCTGAGATAACTTGATAACTTCTCTTGCAGCTGGCGGGTTTGTGTTAGGTTTCTTTCTTTCTTTCTTTCTTTCTTTCTTTCTTTCTTTCTTTCTTTCTTTCTTTCTTTCTTTCTTTCTTTCTTTCTTTCTTTCTCTTTCTTTCTCTTTCTTTCTTTCTTTCTTTCTTTCTTTCTTTCTTTCTTTCTTTCTTTCTTTCTTTCTTTCTTTCTCTCTCTCTCTCTTTCTCTTTCTCTTTCTCTTTCTCTTTCTCTTTCTCTTTCTCTTTCTCTTTCTCTTTCTCTTTCTCTCTCTCTCTCTTTCTCTCTCTCTCTTTCTCTCTCTCTCTTTCTCTCTCTTTCTCTTTCCCTTTCTCTTTCCCTTTCCCTTTCTCTTTCTCTTTCTCTTTCTCTTTCTCTTTCTCTTTCTCTTTCTCTTTCTCTTTCTCTTTCTCTTTCTCTTTCTCTTTCTCTTTCTCTTTCTCTTTCTCTTTCTCTTTCTCTTTCTCTTTCTCTTTCTCTTTCTCTTTCTCTTTCCCTTTCCCTTTCCCTTTCCCTTTCCCTTTCCCTTTCCCTTTCCCTTTCCCTTTCCCTTTCCCTTTCCCTTTCCCTTTCCCTTTCTCTTTCTCTTTCTCTTTCTCTTTCTCTTTCCCTTTCTCTTTCTCTTTCTTTCTCTTCCTTCCTTCCTTCCTTCCTTCCTTCCTTCCTTCCTTCCTTCCTTCCTTCCTTCCTTCCTTCCTTCCTTCCTTCCTTCCTTCCTTCCTTCCTTCCTTCCACCACTGCTATATAGTCCTCAATTCTTTTACCATTTTAAGGTTTTGAAAACAGACAAACAAACGTTCAGCTTTAACTAAATATTTTGTGATATATTTTTTTTTTTTTGTTTAGAGAGTCCGTAGTTCTTTCATGATATATCCTGTGCTCTTTTCTGTGGGAAAACAGTTCGGAAAGTAAGTTTCAGCTGTACTCATATCAGGGATTTTGTGAAAATACTGTCCCCACACTTTATTTTAAACTCGCAATACAAGAGAAACTGTGCAAAGAATCTGGAGAACTGTAACAGGCACTGTCTATGTTGAATCAGGACTGGATCCAGCAACGAATTTAGCATAAGTTTATGATCAGGGATTTAGGGCCTGATCAAAATGCTAGTGAAGTCAATACAAAAGCTGATGTCACTGGGCATTGGATCATGCCCTTAATGAACTAAGCAGAACCTGCAGTACTGAATTTTAAGGGCCTAATCCAATATCTCTTAACTTAAATGCACACCAGATTTAAACATTACATAGTGATGTAGATTTTGATTTTTAAAAACATTTTAAATGACACTCGTCTAAAAGAACATTAATTTAAGATTAGAATGAAATAAGTGTATGTCTTTCTGTCAAGTTCATTCAGATGTTAACAACTGTGAATACACTGCACTTTAGACTTCAGCATGGAGTAATAACCACAGCTCAAGACTGTCAGACAGGCTGAATTATGCACAGAATGGTAGATATTCACCTCTACTTTTTCACTTCTATTTCTTCACTCTAGCTCTGTTAAAGACATAGTCAGGATAGGTCAAATAAGTGCCCCCATTGCTCCTTCAATCACATTTTCAATTTTACATGAAAATGCAACCTATATAATTAGGAGTTACTTATTCCATGAACATTCAACCAATTCCAAAATTCAAAGACTTATACCCAGTGAAAGGAAGTAATTCTTCTTATCCTAAAGAAAGTTTTCATTTGAAGAGTCATCTCAAGTCTTTTCTATGAAGCATAATATGAGATTCATCCTATTTCATTTTCCTAAGGTACTTATTGCTGTATGTATAAAAAAGGATCCTGGGATCAGCACCTTGCTTGATGCCAAAATGTAGACGGTATGAAGGTCTGCCTCAAAGTCCACATTTCAAAAGAAAAACTATCCCAAACTGCAGCTGTATTCTCTGAGAGCATCTAATAACCAGGGATGCATTTTTATTTTTATTTTTTTTTAATATAAAGTTTATTGCTGCAATTCTGTCCATGCAATGGTGGAAAGAAAGATATTATGTCATTTAAAGACTTATTGTGCACTTGCAATTTAGTCGATAATAATTATGATTAAGACGACTACGGCTATTTCAGGAGTGACCATAAAGATTCAATGCCAACTTTCATTTTCTGTATTTTTACTCTTTAGTCTCATCTGTTTGCTTCCATTTTTCTTCTTCACAATTAAAGAAGCTGCTCATATGTTATAAAGGACTACATAATATGCTGCTAAAAACACAAGCGCATACACAGAGAGGGAACAGGATTTAAATAATAGTAAATAAATTTGTAGTAAGAATAAGCACATTTATTCCAGCTAGAATAGTAATAACTGAATGCCCTTTAATACATTAAATGAAAGGCAATCATTTTTCATATCTGAAGTGAATTGCCCATTTCAATAAGTGTTTTTATGTTTTGGGTCTTCATTTCTCAAAATGCAGCCTTCTTTCCATTATAAGAAGCTAATTAAGTGCAAAGCTTGCTTGTGAAAATGCCTAACAGAAGGGGTGTGATGCAATTCTCATGTTTCTTCTCCTTAAATTGATATTTAAGAAGTTTCTCCAAATTTTGAGGCAGTAAATTTCCCATAGATGGTTTGAACTGTGCAGTGAAGAATTCTGAGAATGATTAAAAATCTCTCTGGAAATTATTCATGTGTGTTAAATCCTATTGGACTAACCCATAAGGGTTCAATTAGTCAAGATCATTATTTAGAACCTACATTTGCATATGCAGATTGGGTAATTGTGCATGTATCTGACAGTATCATCTCTTTGACCAACAAGTAATTTAAATGGCCTAAGGGTATAATCCTCAGATTAATGTTCCTGATATAGATATAACTAGTGATATACCTTTAGAAGGCTGTTGGTCCCCAGGGATATGAGAAGGGCTACAGAACACACTGAGGTTCCACATGTAGGTCACGGATGAACCCAGGTAGATAATATGTCAAACGTATTAGCATTTGAGCACTGTTCAATCATTTATTTGTTTATAACCCATCTGTGACTTTAAATTTATGCTGAAAATGTAATTCATAAAATTAATGCAGATTGGAACCATGAGTCCAATGTAAAAGCTTCCCAAAGGAAGGCTCCTGCTTGTGCAGATTCATCTTTACAGCTCCTAAGTCCTCAAATAGCCTCATAGATACTTTTTTTATTTGTCCATCTAAAAGTTAGCTTTTGGAGTAATAGTAGTGAATGATATGAGTGTTTTTGTTTTGTTTTGTTTTGTTTTTCTGTGAAGAAAAATGAAACTGTATAACTGTATGCCTTCATGAAAGAACACTGTTCTGATAAAAAGCAGCAATAAAACAAGGATATGCAGAAAGAAAAGAGTATGCATAGGTCTTCATGCGCTGCTGTGAATCCTGGGTTGTACTATGTACTTTGGTTTCACAGAAGCTCAGTTTTACTGTCTTTCCTGCTCCTGTGAAGCCAATGTGCATATGTGTAACTGCCAAGACTTCCTGAATTTCTGTGTAAGCTTGGGTAACTCATTTAATGTTTTTCTGCCTTAATATTCACATCCACAAAAGGAAACTGTCGTGCCATCAGCCTCTTTATTAAAGAATTTGACTTCTTTGGACAAAAGCTTCTTTAATATGGAAGCATTAGGTATTATTAATGAATAACAAATGCTGTTTTAATTCACATTAAAAATGAAACATGAAAAAATAAATAAAACCCCAACACATTCTGTTAGAAGACCTTACTGCACTGTGAAAACTTTTCTTGATGTTGTTGTTGAAATTTAATCATATCTTTGCCATCTTCAACAAACCACAGGAACTGCATCTCCCTGTGGACACAGCCTTAAAGAAACACAACAAAGCAGCAAAGTTTAAAAAGAATTTAGTATAGATTTTTTTTTCTTGTCTAAACATAAAAGGTCCTCTGTAACCAGCTCCTTAAGAAAGAAAATGAAAAAAAATGAAAAGCTGTTGCTATTATTTTTGGCAGTCTGCTAGCACACAGCACCATGCTGGCAGCACTGTCTTTCAGTCACATGTACTTCTTTCCCCTTTCCAAACTCTGCCTGGGGATCTTATTTTTATCTGGGAATAAGGTCCTGTTTTGCCTGGATTACCTGCTGAAAGCTGAATAACAAGTGCCTGGGAAAACAGAAGTATTCTTCACTTCATATGATAAAGAGAGATGTAACAAACAAACAAAAAAAAATAGTTATAATTATTCTGAAATTCATTAGGAAGGCAACAAAAGAAATAATGCACAATGACACAAAATTCTCCTTAATTCTTGTTGTTTGTAACATACATCCTATCTCTCTCTCTTGCACCACTTTACTTAAAATCAAACTTTCTCTCTCTCTCTATCTCTGTCTCTCTCTTTTACAGATGACATTAACCTGAAATCAATGTCTTAGGAGTTTAGCTTTGAGAATCGTAACAGTGGGGATGATTTTCCCTAACTCAGCTGTCTAAAAGCTGAGTTTTGGGCTGGGATCATTATCTAGTTTGTCTCTGTAGTTAATGGAGAGAGGTGGAAATTGGCCACCTCTCTTAACCACCGTTTTAGGATGAATCACCTTCTGGAGGTATATAGCTCCCTTCACTTATCACAGAAAGTCTTGAAATCTAATTTGAACAGGAGGCTAAAGTTTTAGGCAACCAGCGCTAGGGAAGATGACTCCCACATTTAGCTGTAAGTGTTAGGAGTCAGGTTTTAACACCTAGATTTTCAAAGCTATTTCAGCCTCAGCATTGTAAGACCCAATTCATTTAAATAGCTAAGATCCATTTTCAAAAGTAGTTTAAACACTTATATAGCTATTAACATGCATAGAGAGGCAGCCAAACATCAAATGAGTATTCCAACTGTTCACATATGCCTAATTCCCATCAAAATCAATGCATAGATGGTTTTGAAAATCTCACTAGGCATATACCTAAATACCTGAATACTCTGAAGAATCTAATCCTTGGTCTTTCACCAGGTAATAAGGAACTAATGTGAAACTTGCTAACACCTTTTCACCCAGATGAAAGCCTCTCTCTTACTTGCACAGCTCAAAACTTTTTGTCTTTACAGTGCATCAGAAAGGCAATTGGCTACATCATCCATGTCCATGAAATAAAACCTCTGAGTATGCAAACAAAAGTGTTGTATTTCTATTGTGTTTTTTTTTTCCTATTTATTTATTTATTTATTCTGTCTGCTCCAAGTAGTGTATCACATTGCCAACTCGCATCCATTCTGCTGAACAATGTTGATTCTATTTTTTTTTCTCCTTTACTTTCCAAGTATTTCTCTCTCTAGTATATATTCTCTGCCTGCTTTTCAGCCCATGATACAGCTTTCGGTTGTGCATAGTTGTTTTTTTTTTTTTTTTTTTTTTTAACACCATGCCTCATAGATAATTTTACACTACTCTTCTCAACTCGTCCAGTTTTGCAACACTTCCCAATTCAGTTGCATCCATTAATTTAATAACCGTGCTATTGACTCTCATTTGCAGATCATTAGTGAAGATAAAGATGGACCAACACTAGTCCTTAAGGCATGTCATTAGATACTTTCCCACAACTCAATACACCACTATTTATCATCACCTTTAATTTAAAGTCCTGTAACAACTTCCGACTCCAAATCTATTCATAGGCATCTGAATTTAAATGAATTACAGCACTCACACATTGTGAAACAAATGTGTCCAATATGCAATGTCAAGTTGTAGGACACCACAAAATCAGCAGAACCAGTTGCAATTCACAAGCATTGTACTGTCAGACACTGGTAACATTCTCCAGGCTACAGATGTGGAGATTTACAATCAGAAGCACTGAGTTTTGACCCATTCTAATATATATGATTTGGTATGTAAAACCTTGACAAGTCTAGGAAGTCCAAGTCTTACATGTGACATGACACATCAGTTTATGCTTTATTCTGGCTACTCCCTCCCACTTTTTATTCATAAATGATTCATTTTTCTTGTTCTTATTCCCTTTCTCTGCTAAAAGAACAGAAGGAAATACTAAGATGCTCAACAGAAATGTCAGACTAATGATTTTTTCCATCCATATTATCACATGCTATTGCCAGTGCAGTCTTTTTGCGCTGATTCCCCTATAGATTTTACAGTGCAAACAAAATGCTGTATTCTCTTTTTATTGCTAATCACCCCAGTAAAGTCCTTCCTCCTTTATATAAAATTTCCTTGCGAGAAAAATGATGTGGTTTAAAATGTTCAGCCAGTCAAGACATCAAGACAAAAATTTAGAATGGAGTAGAGTAGAGTAGAGTAGAGTAGAGTAGAGTAGAGTAGGCTAGGCTAGGCTAGGCTAGGCTAGGCTAGGCTAGGCTAGGCTAGGATAGGATAGGATAGGATAGGATAGGATAGGATGGGATGGGATGGGATGGGATGGGATGGGATGGGATGGGACGGCACAGGAGGGGACAGGTGGGGACAGGACAGGATAGGAAGAAAAGAAAAGAAAAAAAAGAAAAGAAAAGAAAAGAAAAGAAAAGAAAAGAAAAGAAAAGAAAAGAAAAGAAAAGAAAAGAAAAGAAAAGAAAAGAAAAGAAAAGAAAAGAAAAGAAAAGAAAAGAAAAGAAAAGAAAAGAAAAGAAAAGAAAAGAAAAGAAAAGAAAAGAAAAGAAAAGAAAAGAAAAGAAAAGAAAAGAAAAAAAAGAAAAGAAAAAAAAGAAAAGAAAAGAAAAGAAAAGAAAAGAAAAGAAAAGAAAAGAAAAGAAAAGAAAAGAAAAGAAAAGAAAAGAAAAGAAAAGAAAAGAAAAGAAAAGAAAAGAAAAGAAAAGAAAAGAAAAGAAAAGAAAAGAAAAGAAAAGAAAAGAAAAGAAAAGAAAAGAAAAGAAAAGGGTAATTCACTTTGAAGAGACCTACAAAGATCATCAAGTCGAACTGCTTGACTACTTCAGGGCTAACCAAAAGTGAAAGCATGTTACTGAGGGCCTTATTCAAACACCTCTTGAACACTGAGGGGTAAGTCTGTTCCAGTGTTGAATCGCCCTCACAGTAAAGAAGTATTTCCTAATATCCAGTCTGAGCAACCCCTGGTGCCGCTCTGTGCTGTTCCCCTGTGCCTTGTCATCAGCTGCCAGGGAAGAGAGACTGGCACTACCCTCCCATTTTCCCTCAGGAAGTTGCAAAGAACAATTGTCTCTTGGCCTTCTCTTCTCCAAACTAGAAAACTAATGTGGCCTCAGCTTCTCCTCATAGAACATGCCTTCCACACTTTTACCCACTTTCTTGCCCTTCTATGGACACTTTCACGTATCTTAACATCCGTTTTATTTTGAGGAGCCCAGAACTACACACAGTATTCAAGATGAAGCCTCACTAATGCTAAATACAGGGTTACAGTCATCTCTTTTGTCCAGCTGGCTATGCTATGTTTAATGCATCCTAAAATGCACTTTGCTCTCCTGGCTGCCAGGGCACACTGCTGGCTCATGTTGAGACTGCTGTCAATCAGCACTCCCAAGTCCATTTCTGTAGAGCTGCTATCTAGCCACTTGTCTCCCAATCTGTAACTGTGTCCAGCATTACTCCATCCTAGGTGAAGAACCTGGCATTTAACTTTGTTGAAGTTCATGCCATTTACATAAGTGTTGATTGAAAGCTAGCCTTTCTTTTTCACATGCAAACCTAGGAAAGACCCATCTATTTCATGGAATCAGCTGAGATTGTGAAAGAATACCACAAGTCTAATGAAAACTTTTTTTTTTTTCTTTTCTTTACATTCACTTGTTTTGCTTATCTTAACCCTTTGTCTGACTTCCACTAGGTCCAGGTGATCTGGACTTCAAAAGGAAATCTTTTTGGCGTTATTTAGAGACATTAATTTGTTTATCCTCATTTAACAGCAGGAATACTGAAGAACTAACAGGTGAAATAACTTGCCAAACGTTGTTGAAGAAGCTAGTGCTATCAGTTAAACACACAAACTGGATTTTTTTGGTTTCAGCTTAGTTTTCCAACACCTCGGTCAGTTTTTCTCCTATAAGTGATGGATTATTATTAAGGCTGTTGAATGTTAAGCTTTGAAGCTTAATTCCCTTAAGATTCTGGTGAGAACTGAGTTTACATGTCTCAGTAGACAACCTTGGTAATCCTTCCCTTTATATCCTCAGGTATAGCTTGGGACTCGTTTCAGTATTACCTGTAGCACAGAACCGGATAAATTACTCATCCGCTCTATATTGTAGTCAGGTAATAGAGTTTTCATTTGATACTGTATAAACAATAAAGGTCAAGTGTATCCTTCCTCCATTCTTTCTTTAGGAATAGGAGGTTCCTTCCTTCATGTTCTGATGTAAGACCAGAAAAAAATGGTAATAAAATTTGACCATCATTCAGTAGATAAGAAAATGTTAGAACATAGTATGCTGCTGAATGATTTCCTTACTAGACTCTTGCTGCCCAAAGCTATTAGTGCAAGATATGCTGACTGAATTAGTGTTAAGTTCCTATCTGCCTCCCACGCAATATTTCAACACCAAGCAGAAGGAAAGAACTAAGAATAAATTAGGTGGGCATGGCTTGAGTGTTTTCAACCTGAAAAACAAGAGTCCACACAAAGGAAACCAACTGGTCAATAAGTGCCATTCTGTGCCCACAAAAGGAATTAATCTGTTCAACTATATCAACCTGATTGCTTAGTTCTTTAGCAAAAATCAGAGTGATGATTTTTTTTTCCCCTAAGACTATAACATTGACAAATCTAGTACTCCTGCTGATAATAGTAGCCACAAGAAAGATTCTTCTTTAAATACAGTTCTTTTTGTTTGTTTGTTTGTTTGTTTTTTCCTTTATACAATATTCTTTATGGATCTTAACTAAAGGTAATCAGAAATGTTATGTAAAAAGGATGGCTCTGTGGTTAAAAATGCATTGTCATCATTCTGATTTGCTCCTTCCTGCTCTCCCTCCTCCCTGATTTTTGAATTATAATAATAAAAAATGCAGCTTAAACAAGCTTGTTCAAAAAGTAAAGCAATACCTTAGAGATATGTGTGTTGGTTCCTTGTATTTAACATCACTGTTGTTATTCTGTGAATGGATTACAGCCCTTACAATTGTGGTGTTTTTACCCTGATGGGCAGCTGAACTCCACCACAACCATTCTCCCTCACACCCCCTCCTCAAAGAAAAAGGGAGAAAATAAAATGGAAAGGGCTCAAGGGTTGAGATAAGGACAGGAGATCACTCAACAATTATTGTCACAGGCAAAACAGACTCAACATAGGGAGATTAATATAATATATTGGCTATCACTAGCTGAAGAGAGCAGTGAGAAATTAAAAGCAAATTAAAACCACCCTACCACCCTGTTACTCTATATCCACCCTATATCCTCTCTGTGAGCAGTGCAGGGGAACAGGTAAATGGGGCTGCAGTCAGACCCTAACACTTCATCTCTGCCGCTCCTTCACAGACACTCTCTACCCCTGCTCCACGTGGGGTGCCTCCCATGGGAAGCCATCCTTCCCAAACTGATCGCGCAGCTAAACTCCACCATGGATGCTCTCTCACTCCCCTTCCTCAAAGTAAAAGGGGGAGAAATACAAGGGAAAGGGCTCCTCAAGGATTGACATAAGGACAGCGAGATCACTCACCAATTATCATCACTGCCAAAACAGACTCAGCATAGGGAGATTAATATAATACATTGGCTATCACTAGCAGACTAAAACAGTAAGAAAGTAAAAGCAAACTGAAAACATCTTCCCCCTCCATCCAACAACTTCTACCTCCTCCCCCAAGCGGTGCAGGGGAATGGGGAATGGGGGCTGCAGTCAGTCAGTGCGGACACTGACTCCACTGCTCCTTCGTGGTCACTCCCTGCCCCTGCTCCACGTGGGGTCCCTCCCACAGGATGCCATCCTTCCTGAAATGTTCCTGCATGGGCTGTCCACATCAGCAGCTCCTCAAGAACTGCAACATGGGTCCACACCATGGGGTCCATCCATCAGGAGCAAACTGCTCCAGCATGGGTCCCCCACGAGTGGCAGCTCCCCCCAGACCCCTGCTCCTGTGTGGGTTGCTCTCCACGGGCTGCAGCTCTGGCCCAGGGCCTGCTCCTGCGGGGGCTCTCCATGGGCCGCAGCCTCCTCCAGGCCACATCCACCTGCTCCACCAGGGGCTTCTCCACAGGCTGCAGCGTGGAGATCTGCTCCATGTGGGACCCATGGGCTGCAGGGGGACAGCCTGCTCCCCCAGAGGCCTCTCCACAGGCCACAGGGGAACTGCTGCTGCGTGCCTGGAGCACCTCCTGCCTTCCTGCTGCACTGACCTTGAGATCTGCAGGGCTGCTTCTCATTCCCCTCTCTCCCAGATGCTGTAGATTAGCAGTTTTTTTTTTCCACTTTCTTCGATCTGCTCTCCCAGAGGCCCATCCAGCGTCGCTCATGGCTCGGCTGTGGCCAGCAGCGTGTCCCTTTTGGAGCTGGCTGGAGCTGGCTCTACTCTGACGTGGGGCAGCTGCTGGGCTCTGCTCACAGAGGCCGACCCTGCAACCCCCTTGCTACCAAGCCCTTGCCACAGAAACCCTATGCAATGTACCAAACAATACACCCATTTAATTGACTAAGTGATGAGAAACAAAATGCTGTATGTTGATTGATTTCCATTCATGATGAGAAGATGAATCCCACAAGCTTCCAAGATCATACAAAGCCGTAGTTCTGAAGGTACTATGATGGGTACTGACAAGCAGGGCTCCTACCACTTCTCATCACCATCGAAATCCAGCCATCACCATCGAAATCCAGCACATAATAAGGCTGGCCCTTGTCCCTGCTGAAGAACTATTTCATCCTGACAGAAGCCAACCACACAAGAGGCTTCAATTAAAATTCACGTAACAGTGTCAATGAATGACAAATGAGGGAACCCAACCCATGTTTGAATCCTAATGGTGCAGCTTCCCTCCACCTCCCGTTTTATTTAACATGATCACTGATACCGTCTTTTCAGTTTTTACTCATTTTAATTGTGCATGATTTATTTCCTTGTTTCATCAGCTCCATCTATCAGAGAAAAATGAGAGTTATGAAAAAGAGTCTGAAGGCTGCCAAATACTGACTTTTTTATTAATTTCTGCTATATATATGATTAATTTCTTCCTTGAACACTGGACTGATGGCTACATACACTCTGACTCATGTTTAAAATAATGAAATTATGGCAGTATTTAAAACAATATATACACTTATTATAAACCTCCCCTCATTCATAAAGGTTACATACTGAGTAGTGAAATGGCTAGACCTATAGACCCATTTTATTTTGCAAATCTTAATTGTTCTGTTCTTTTACAAAGATACTAGTATTTAAGGCATATTATTTTAGAATAAAGGTTTCACTTTCCCTAAGCATTAGGACTTAAAAAATAATAATAATAATAATAATAACTTTGACATTTCATTTATAGGCATTTTAATTATCTGGATGGTTTCCTTTAAATGCTAGAAGTAGGCAGGGAGAATTTGTACTTATAGAAGGAGAAACTGCTTCCAGGAGTTCCTAATTTTCATGTGTTTTGAATTTTAATATCTTTTCTGGGTCAGGTTTTCACAGACTTAGAAGAGGGTATACATTGACCTTAAACTATTGTACAGTTTTAATAATATTTTTAGTCTCTATTGGTTATTTGCGAGAAAGAGCTCTAGTTTGTTTATGCTTCTTTTTCCCTCTACTTTCCTTCCACAGTAGCAGAAAAGCCCCAAGGCTTCAGAGAACAGGCTGTCCCTTTTTTTTCTTCTTTTCCCCACCTTCTAACTTTTAAAAAGACAAATACAAGGAACTGTGAAATCCACTAGTCCATGGGGTCAGGAATTTTTCACCCACTCCTGTCAGTTTGGACTGCTATTTTTGAGATAATGAATCCCTGAACTCCCCTCTTGCAGTATCTCCCATTAATGAAGCTGAATTTTTATAGAGCTTTCTTTTCTTTCCACCTCACATCCCTTTCCCCCTCAGTTTCTTTTAGCTTCTTACATTGTTAGGGATGTAGACAAGTAATGACCCCACTGGGAACATTTAGAAATATTTTTACTTACTTTCAATTTGGTGTTATTTTTGCTTCTTCTTCACCTTTGCAGTCATTGTATACCTGTTTGACAAGTATAAACAGCAGAACCAGCTCTAGGAGATATAACCAGAACAAGGTAATATCTGAAGTCTCATCACCTCAAAATGTGGCAACATGATTTTACTTTAAGTTATAATGATGTTCCTCCTTGAGGCTCAGTCAGAATAAAAGTGTTTTTGGCCTAGTCCCGGTCTGAGTTACATCACTGTAAATAGGGCACCTCTCTCTTGAAGAAGGAATTGTAACTGCTCTGGCAAACTGCTGTAGCTGAAATGAATTATCAGGCATGTAACTACAGACAAGTGGGACCCAATAATTTTGTTGTTGTTGTTTGTTTGCTTTAAAAGGATGGACAACAAGACATTTTTTGTTTTGTTTTTGTTTGTTTTGGTTTAGTTTGATTTTTTTTTTTTTTTTTTAATCAAAGGCATGAGAAAAGGACTTGAGGGTTGGTAGATGATTTTTTTATCTGAAGTACCCTATACAAGTTTCCATTCCAAAGAGGTGAAATGGGGATTCCAAATGTGCATGTTGAGATGGGGAAATTTGTCCTTTCTATGATTTGTCTATCCTGATTTTTTTATCGTTTCAGCCCTTCAGAACAGTAGCTTCTTTAACATATCTGGCATGGTAGAACACTGATCTTGTCTGAAGCTCTGAAACTCGTGAAATGTAAATAACAATGCATTTTAGGCTATATCACTTTTGTAAAGATCCACAAGTACAAGTTAGCTTCCCAGGCCACGAGTTTATGACGTTTCAGGTTCTTCTGATTCTAGTTCAGACAAATCAGTTAAGTTTAGCATTTTGTTGTCAGCATGAGCTTTTTCTTTCAATTTTAAATTTTCTGTAGCATATTCTGAAAATGACTCAAGTATGCACCTAACCACACATTTCACTTTTAGCGCATGACTAATCCTTTTGACTTCAGTGACTATAATAATGTTTTTAATGTTATAAGGAGCTGAAATTCTTTTGCAAATCAGAAGCAGGCATCCCTGAACTGAACAAGCATCGGTCCTTCACATGCCAACCAATCTGCAGTTTTAAAACCTTCAGGAAAATATGGTTTTCAAGTCTGATGAAAAAAACACAATAAGGACTAAATTTGGAAACAAATCTGTTCTGCCATTTTTCCCAGCTACATTAAAGGCTGGTGACTATGTTTTTGCTTGGTTTGATTTTATTGTTCTCATCATATAAATTCTATATAATACAGATGCAAAATGAGATGGGGGATCGGGAGGGGGTGGGAGTTTTATAATTGAACCTCAATGAGTTTCAACAAAATATGGTACTTACATGAACTATGAGTCCAGGTATGGTGCACAGAGCAAATAATAAGTGAGAGTTGAATAGAAAGATGACCAGCAAGCTAAATGGAACTAAGTAGTTAATAAGCAGAGAGTTAATGAGTTTGTGAGTTAATAATCTATTGAGTTTAGGTTCTCTGCTTCAAGGTGATAATATGCAGTTTTAAGTTTGTGGCTTACCTATTTCTAACTTCAGTTATACATTTGTGTAACAAAATGTCAAACTTCAAAATCCCTTCTTGTCATGCGTATGAAAACTAGTATGACTTTTCCACACCCGTCCACAGTAACTGAGACCATAGAGAATGACTTGGGCAGAGAAGAGTTTAGACAAAAAGGGAAGTAATATATATATATATTATTTTAACAAATTATATTTTTTAACCTATATTTCTTATGACACAGTAGCAGTACAATAAATAGTGCTAAAACTTAAGCAACATCTTTACCCAAACTGCAATGAGCCCTATAAAAATCAGTAGACCCAACTGTGAAGTAAACTATTAGCCATGTGTGCCATGGTTTCGTAACATTCTTTTTAATTTTTCTTCATCCCCATAAAGCCTCATGCTATGAAACAGAAGACAACCACACAGCTGAAAAGGTTTTAAAGAAAAATGTCCACTTGAATACTTTTATGATAATTTTTAACCCGTTTGCAGCATGATCTGATTAATAATAATAATAATAACAATAACAATAATAATAATAATAAACTATTTATTTATTTTTAAAATAATAATAATAATAAATTAAGATTATTGGATTATAGGTTCATAAATTTTTGAAACTATCCACTCCCTTTTCTAATGCCAGTTCATATGCCTTTCAGATACTTTTTATCCTCATATTTATGAAACTGTCCTTTCAGGTAAGCTAGTATCACTCATAATTTATTTATTCATTATTATTATTAATCTATTTATTATTATTTATGTACTTATTATTTGAGAGAGGTTTTCAACATTATAAAATTGTTTCATAAAGCTGTGTGAAAAAACATGGCACAAATGTATTCTTTTTCCTGTTTCTCTAGTTGAACTGCTGTCCCTTCCCCTAAATATCTCCTGGCCTGTTTCTGATTGGCTGTGGCAGAGGGCTCTGAGATCTCAAAAACAAAACAAAACAAAACAAAAAAATCAAATCAAATCACAAAACCACACTAAAGATATTAATGATAACCATTGTATGAGCTCAATGTTAGCACAAGGATGATGAATGCCCTAGCAGAGGGGAATTTGGATTTCTCATATTAAAAGAATGATGAGACATGCAGAACTATAAGGAAATATATATATATATATATATATATATATATATATATATATATCCTCTGTTAACAGAAGAGCTGGTCTTGATAGTCCTATAAAAGTTGGGTCTCTGATCATCGATTGTCCCCACTGTGGTCAATGGAGAAAGTCCAGTATCTCAAAAGAGATCTCAACCCTTCTGAAGATAATATCTAAACTAGGTGGAATGATTAGCTGTCCACGCGTTCTATTTGGGGGGGTATCTTATGTGGGACATGCACCTGGGGCACAGTTTATCTCTGTACATCATTTAGTGGTTTTCAGAATGAATTGAGTGACAGAGTGTGAAAGGAGACGAGATGAAAAACAACAACAACAACAACAACAACAAAACTTATAAGGGAAGAGTAAAAGAACTCAAGGTTTTATGTTCAAGAAGCGAGGGACATGTGGGACACTGCTGCATGCAGGAAGAGTCATCTAGTTCTTGTGTTTGGAATGGTAACTGCACATTATGGAAAACTTGAGGCAAACCCTTCAAACCGAGGTTTTAAAACACTAAAGAGACTGTCTGGGGATGATACAGAGATAACTGAGACCTGAGGATCCTGGAGATGCAACTGATCCTGCTTTAAGGTTGGGTAATGCACTTCATAATTTCTCAGTGTAATTTCTTACCTTGCTTTCTGTATTCTGTGAGGACAACATATGCACAAATAATTTAAGTGTGAACAGTGGCAAACTGCCATTGATTTCAAAGGCATAATCAGATCCTCAGTTTCCTTGTTTCTTAAGCGCTATGCAAGAAACACAAATGCTTTTTAAACTACCGTATTTTTTAATCGTAATTTTAAAAAGTGGAACACTAGTCTTTTTAGTAAATATATATATGTGATATCCAGGATATGAGAGATTCACTGAGATGTCCCTGTCCTTAATGAGAAATCACAAGGAAGATTACTGCCATCGCTTGCCTATATGCTCTGACTTATCAGTTGGTCTGGGAGTTTAGGCTCCTGCGATATTGAATGAAGATTATAAGCCAGATGGGCCACAAATTCTGTCAAGCCTTCTTGGCAGCTGCTCTCATTACAAAAGCCAGCCAGCCTTTTCCAAAAATAAGAATGTGAAGCAAATTGGGCTTATAGACCCTTATAATGCAATTGCACGCAGAGATGGGGACCTGAGCGGGCAGGCAGAAATATTATTGATGGCTGCTGAAAACAGGGAATAAGATGTTATTAAGCCAAGTCAGAGATAGATATCGATAGCTAATATAAAGCCTTTATTGGTTTACAGGCTCCAGGAAAGAGGGTTCAGAGCTTCGACCCTTTGCTTTGCTTTTAATTTCACTGGAGATGCAGGGTTTATGAATAAAACATATCTTCACTCATGATTCTGATATTAGTCACTACTTTCTGTGTCACTCGTTCTCTCAGAGCAAGCAACATTCACTAACTACATAAACTTTGAAAGCTTTATTTTATAGAGGGGGGAGGGATGCAAACTGACAAAGAGGGAGTGACTGTAGAGGGAAGAAAGAAAAGGAAAAATAAGACAAAAGGCAAGAAAGTGAATGTGAGACTACAAACAAGAATAGGGATGTGAAAGAGAGGAATACAAAGGAAGTTTGGGGAGAGACGACAAGATAAGAATGGATAAAAGAAAATGGCTGGAAGAACTGGTATTGCCTCTCTCGTACAACAAGGGGAGAAGACATAGTTGTTCTGCTCCTGCGTAGGTGCTCTCTAGGTTTGTACAGAAAAGAGAAGGTCCCCGGTAAGAGACATGGGGGATTCTTATAGCCATACGATACATAGATTGGCTCTACATCCCATTTAACTTTGTGTATCTGTTAACATATATGCAAATATGGACAATGATGGTTTTGTTCCTTTCTTAGACTTCTCTCACACTATTCTGAAAATCTACCAAAACTCCCTAGAGTGAAGTACATTTCAGAACAGTAGCAAGGACTGGGAGACAAAAGAATATGTGCTACAGAGATAATAAAAGTAATTTATGATAATCTTTTCATATCATTATCAGTCCAGGTCAGTGAATATGTCTCAAATGGCCTGGGCTGTGCAGCAAAACACACACCAAGATCCTGTTCCTCCCAGTAGACTAGACTAAGATTTAGTTGTTAACATACTGTCAGTGATGCTAGCTCTGCTCATACAGCTTTCTTTTCTGTGGAAACAAAAATATAAGATAAGGACCTGTAGGACATGGCTAGTTCCTTCTGATGAAGATCTAGACCTTGAATGGTCTATACCTTGGATTCAAAAATTCAGAGTGCTCCAATTTCCCCCTGTTTAGATGCGGACAGTGTAGTTTCAGTATCTGCATCTCTTCTAGTCTCATCTAGGACATGACTATTTAGATGCGTGAAAACAAGATTAAACTCCTTTTCTCACAAGTTAAGCTGTTCAGAACATCAGTGTGGTTTCCACAGAGCCATACTAATGCAACATTATATTTGATCTAATGAATCCTGCTCTGAATGTGATGAGTGGGGAAGGATATGACATTGAAGTATTGTTTAGAACCAACAAATGTGTCCCAAACGACAACGAATCTGATGACTTCAGATTTGTGTAAAATATTGAGAGTGGATATAACTAAAGAGTTTATCAGAAAAATATCTTCTAAAATAGACGTTTTGGGGTCCAAATTTGAGCCTGTCTATATGTTTTCCAGCACAGTGTCAGCTATGAATTTCACCCCTCCTGAAGATAATGATGTTCTTTTGGATAAATGTTTCACAGAGCACCCAGTTCCAACCAAAGGGCTTTACCATAGATTTGATAGGAGTAGAGAAGATGGAAATGTCTAGTTGATTGACAAATGGCACAAAGAGTAACATCATTATAATATTGTTAATAATCTAGATGTATTCCAGTGATCTAGTAATGGAAGAAATAACCTGGAATACCCATATGAGATTATGTAAATTATGTAGGTTATTGGCCCTGTTTTGAATGGATGGTTGCAGATAAGACATATATATATATCATTTCAAATCTGAAGTATTGAGTACTTTTGTGATTCTGTAATCTTCTAACACTATTGGCACAGTTATGTCCCAAGTTACTAGGAAGTAAGAAGAACCACTTCAGACATTAGGGTGCTCATTTGTAAAGTGCACAGGATAAAGGCAGCAGTGTCATTCATCTTCTGCTTCACAAATGAAAATAATAGCTGAAATGTATGCCAAATTGACTAAACTAATCAACCACCCTTTTGATGAGGTTATTATGTAATCACTACACTTTCTTCCAGAACATTTATGAAATCACAGATGATGCTATCCAGTTTTTATAAGTATTAGTTCAGAAAATAGACTTTAATTCCACCACCACCTCCCTCTTTTAATTAATAATGAACCTCAGCATTGTTTTCCTCTTCACAGCTTTGAAGTCAGAACTAAGGCTGCTCTTCCATCTTTCATTCACTTCATAAATTTTGTGGAAAGACTACTCATATGTTAAAACAATCATCTGGGATTCAGTTTCTGCCTCCTTACTCTTTAGTCTTCCCATATTTCTGTGAAATAGGGTTGATAACATCTTTTCTCTTTTTATCGCATGTGTCCTTTAAAAAAAAAAGCTATCTATGACCCTTCCTAAGATATTGAATAGCAATATCTGGAAACAATTGGCTATCCAAATAGACTAACTGGTCCAGCAAGTTACATATGCATTTGCCTTACTATGAAATAACAATAACAATCAAATTCAAGCAACAGCAATAGCAAGCATCACAGGAGCGTTCCATGCATCCTAGACAGCTTTGGTGAAGCCAGGGAGAATTTGCCAGTTTTAACATTAGACTGTATATAATACACCCTCTGCTTTCTTACCGTTATTCTAAACGTACATCTCTTATTTCTAACAGTAGTAAATAATTGTTAAAAGTTGTTCAAAGACTAGTATATACTTCCGTGGAACATTAATTGTCTCTTTCTGACAGCATATAATAGAGGTTTTCTACATGTTATCCATAAGCTTTTAGTGAATGGTCCTGTGGCCACTCTTCACATATTTCTGAGTGTTATTACAAACTCTACATGGAAAAACATTGGTTTGACCACTAAATTTTATAGAATGGACTTTGCTTGAAAGAGGAAGATTGGTCTTACAAGTAATATGAGTGAACCTTATCATTCCAAGATCTATCACGCACTCTGAACCTAAAGAGATTCAGAAATGAAGCTTTCCAGCATTACTGCAAAGCAACCCAGTAAAACAACTTGTAAGATAAGAATTTAGCCTGAGAAAAAATTGTAGCATTTGCTGTGTAGTGTGAACAAACAATAAAGGTACTGGCAGGACTTGACCAGTAAGCATGACCTGGGTTGTGTTTTTCACTTGTATTCAATTATTTTAAATGAAATGCAAATGCATTAGGAAATAATAAAATAAAATAAAAATAAAAATAAAAATAAAATAAAAATAAAAATAAGAGATGAGAACCGTGCAGTCCCACAGAAAACCATCTGCTGTGAATCTTCCCAGCATGTGGCACTGTATGCCCTCAATGCTGATAGCTCTTCTCTTTACAGCAGCAGTGACTAAATGTTTCACTGCCACAGCTGCTTTTTGGCTCAGCTGCTGCTTGCTGGTTGTACTTCAATTTCTCTTTTCATTTTAGATTTCAGTGGCCCCTTTTCCCATTATACTGAGTAATATATGAGTCTGAATGATGTGTGTAATGGGAAACTGATGTTATGTGTGTACTTTATTGACACAACTGACAAGAAAAGCCTTAGCCTACATCTCTAAGTAGTGTAATTTATTGTTCACTATCCCCTACTCACCCACATATAATAGTAAATGAAAGAAAAAGAAAGAAGAATTGTAATATTACTCTTTCCCTGAACACTTACAAACAAACAAACAAAAAATCATTAAACCTGAAACAAGTGTTTTCTGCCTCTCATATAGCATGACTAGAGAGTAATGCCTAAAATTTTGCCCCCAGACAGGGAGGTGGATGAAGACACACTATTTTTTCATTACTCTAAGTCTCAAAATGGTTATCTGTTTAGGGATGGATGTCATCTGTTTCACTGGAGTTTTCTTTCTCTGCTCCACAAACACTGTACTTGTCCATAGAATATGATTTTGAAGTGGAATGAAATTCCATTAAATCCAATAATTTGAATGAAATTCAGTGTCAGAGACATCGATATCATTGTGAGATGATCATTAACATGATTTCAGCAAGTCAGTCAAGCTGTAATAACCAAAAATAATGCTTCACTCTAATTCATTATGTCTTTCTAAGACACCTTTCTATATATATGGTCATCAATAAGAAATTTATTATAGCTTTTTCCAAAACATCTCTTCTATATGCCAAATGATTGACAACATAAAGAAAACCTACTGACACTGTCTAGGCTCTCTGCATTCTAGACATCCCATACTGAATAACTATAAAGGTTCAAGTAAATCATTTTACTTTTTATTTGCAACAGGCTGGAAACATGCATGTAGTCCATATCTCAGATGGTGAGTAGTGACTCATCAATGGTTTGAACAAGCACTGAATCATGAAATGCTTTGTGATTGTTTGTCCCATTGTATAACCTACTGTGAAGAGAAATATAACTTTAACAAACATCAGGCAACATCGTGTTGAGGATTTGTATCTTGTGAGTTGAATTATATATTCCTATCTTGCAAAGTTTCATTTGTTGCTTCCCAATTATAGGATGTCCAGGATAGCAGCAATCACTCTTGGCCTGTAGTTACACTGCCTCTTTAATGATTTTGTACAGCAAAACAAGTTTTTGATAAAGTAAAATCTGGTTATCAATTGCTGTGGCAGGTGACATATAAACTGCATTAATGCAACATCTTATAAAAATAGTCTACACTTCTCTGAGCTTCTAAATTAAGAACATCTCCAATATGTGATATGTGTATGTATATGCATAGGAAAATTAGAATATTTTTTTCATATTTTCCCCTTCCGAGACATTTTTGTTATTTTATATTTCCGTCGGTAATTTATAAAACTGTTGGATTTTTCCTCCTCTGCTTTACCTCCTTTCTCACCCATGTACTTTTACACCTTTATATATGATTATTAGGTTCATTGGTTTTACAACCACAAAGGACCTTGTGGATAAATAATCTGACCTGCGTGAGTCATAGCATAGGCTTTCACCGTCCCTATACATAATCCTAAAACCTGTCATTGAACTAGAACACACAATGGTGAAAGGCACTTAGTTCTGATAAAGATTTCAAGATTTCGGTGGTGAAGAATCCATTTGTTATAATGGGTGACTAGAGACACTATGCAAACATGTCTGGGGATTTGCATTTAAAATAAGAGTAAAATCTCTTTTTTACAGCTGAAAGATTGAATTTGCTCTCCTGCTTTGGCATAATAGCATTCAAACTGAATTTTCTATGTTCTTTGATTAGTAAAAGAGTCCGTGGTTTCTGCATAGAAAACAGAAAGAATGTTTCCTTCGTGAAATTATTCTGCTTTCCTCAGGTTTCTTTGGGTTTCTTTTAAATTGCATCTACTTAGAAGACCTGAATATTTCCCATATTTCCCCAATTCAAGATGCTCTTTTCATGTTATTCTACTTTTCTAGAAACTAGGAAGAGGTGGTACTATTCCTTTCCCCTGCAGTTCCCTCATGCACACACGCTTTCTTACATTGCTGGAAAGTCATTAGAAAAAATGAGAACAAATATCAGTATTGAAACTCTTACTTCATAAAGCTTTTATCCTCCACATGCTTTGATACTGAGTATTTTGGAGGAAATACACACAGAAACGCACAAAAAACCTACCACTTTATAAACATGTTTTCATGCAAAATAATAAATAAATAAATAAATAAGAATTCAGTGAGATACTAGTTTTGGATTAAAAACAATAATAGACATATAATCCATATTTTTTACAATATATGTTGCTTAGGATTCATTTGACAATCCCTCCAATAGAAACTAAATTTGGGGTATTTAAATATTGTAGGCCTTTCTTTAGCTTATATAAAGGAATACAAAATGTCACCAGAGAAATCTAGTTGATAACAACCCCAGTGATATTTCCTTACTAATGAAAGGGATGCAGTCTGCAAAATTTTCTCCTCAAACAGTCTTTACTGGCATGATTTCACAGGACCTCAAAGGATGGTGATGTTACAGATTCTAGTCCTGTAACATGAAAAGCTTACTGCCACGACACAGGAAACAGACCCTCATGAATCTCATGGATTTAAAATCCTGTCAGCTAACAAGCCAAAAAAAAAAAAAAAAAAAAAAAAAAAAAAAAAGACAGAGAGAGAAACCTTTTACTTTTCATACTTTTCACAGAGGGCTTCCATTGTCATGAAAAACCATAGACATTTGTTCTGTGCTAGCACTGAAAATAAGGTTTCTTAAAGCTTCTCATGGATTCCACACTCAAATCAACCAAAGGAAAACACCAGTCTGTCATACTGATCCCTGGGCTACTAATACCTTTATTTGAAAATCACATACTCTAACTCATTTCTTTTGAGGATCATAATAAGTATTCTGAGTTTAGCGAAACAATTGTAGAAACTCTTTTGTGCCTTCCACTGGCACTTTACATCTGCACTCCTGCAGCATGGCACAGACCTTATTGGAAGGAAAGGTCCAAAGGGGAGGGAGGATCTGAGGCGGGGATTTGGAGAGGACAGAAGACAGGAACTGTTTTGGTGTGGAAGCTGCCCCACAGCTACAGAGAGAGACATCAATGCACCCACCATACAGGAGGTGGGCAGATTAAGTACAGTGCTTAGGAAAACAACATGAAAGAAATGGAGTTACAACTGCTGTGATACTGCAGTGACTCACACAGCTTTAGCCAGCATGGAAATCATATAGCATTGGACCATGCATTTCCGTGTACAGGCATGAGGGAATTATGTTGCTTAGGGAACCTTGATTCTGACACATCCTAATTTTGAGTAAATTTTACATTTCAAAAAATAATTAATATATATATATATTAATACAAATAGAGAGGTATAGACATATGCTTATGGAATAAAGAATCATTCATAGGACATAAGGAGTTAAAGATGTGTGGAATGACACTGAGTGGTTTGCATATGATTGATTTTAAGGGGATATGTGGTTATAATGAAGCCAAAGCAGACATAGGTGAAACAAAACATGTCTGATTATACTCTAGTGATCACAAATCAGTTCCTTGATTCCTTTAGCTTACTTGAAAGTAAAACAAAAAGTAGGCTTTTTTTCTTTTTTTTCCTTTTTTTTTTTTTTTTTTTTTTTTCTTGTAATTGTCATTTCTGTTTTAACACTCTTGGTTTTCCAATCTCAGCTTCTCTCACTCTGACTTTTCCATCTGCCTACTCATAAACATCCTTTTGAACATATTGCCATTTTTACTATTAAAAGAGAAGCATTTCTTAGTATTGAATTATTTGATGTTATTGCATTTCATTCCTCTAAGGTATCACAAAGTATAAAATATATAGGTGTGAAACACAGGGTGCAGTACAGAAAATAATTGAACTTTGTGACAATGTAATATGACCCATTTCATTGAGATGTAAATACTTCCTACAAAACTCACTTCACTGTGTTCATTTAGAAATTCAAAGTTAGCGAACATATACTTTTCAGATATATTTAAGTAATATGTCCTTGCAAAGTGAGAAAACATCTCTCTGCCTGAAAATTCAACATTCTGTTATAGTCAGGACTACTTAACATGACATTTCCAAGACAGAAAATAATTGGCTTTTTTTTTCTTCTTTTTTCTTAGCACGTAAATATGTTAAATAACATTACTTCAATATTTTTCTATGAACATATTAAACAAAGAAAGAAAAAAAAATACAAAAGCAACTAAAATGTGCACACACTACTCATCATTCCTGTGAAATAAAATATTAAATATTTAAGGTAAATTGAAATACATCAGTGAAATCAAAATATGTCATGCTGACTTCAGATTTTAAAAATATATACTTTGCCATTTTTAAATTAAAAGTAACATTGAATTTTAAAGTCAATCTGAAATGGAAATTTGAATTCCAAAAAGTCTAACAATTCTAAAAATTCTGGGAATGTTTTATTTGATCTTTGTTTCACTTTTAATGATATCTCTGAAAAGAAAAAAAAAAAAAAAGTTTTTTGTTTTGCTTTGTTTTAGTAAGTTATCAGAGTAGCTCATTGTAATGATGAAGCTGGATGTCTCCTGAGAAGCAGAACAAGGAGGATAGGTGGGACTGAGAACTACAGCTCCTAAAGTGGTGGGTCATGAAGCAACAGGAATCAAGTTGAGCCTAGGCATAAAGGAAACATATAGAAGTAGATTTGAAAGTGGCCAAATTCCTTGAACATTGAATGTTTGTATTTACTACTCAAACAAACTCACTTGTAGTGTTTTGAAGTAATGTTATGACCTCATGACCTATGACAATTAACTGCTTATATTACTGAAAATTTTTTATCTTTAACATTTTTCAACTATGATAGTTCAATAAGATAAACCCTTCTAACTACTCAATGCAGAAGTATACAAAAGCTATACTATGCTTCTCTTTTATTTTTATCACAACAGTGGCTTATTTGTCAGGGTAATGGAGACTGACTTTCCAAAAGTCTCAGCTTCTTACCCACATCACTTTATGATGTGACTATCTTTTTGGTTCATTTCAGATGTCTCTTAAAAGCTTTTACTGGGCTTCATCTCATGCCTTAAACTGCTTAAATATTATGTATATGTATTCTTTACTAAATGGAGAGCTCACACTTGATTTTTCTTTATCTTTGTAACCAAGATTTAGATATGTTTTGCTGTTATGCCTCTTTCTTCAGCAGGGATCATTCTCTATTTAATTGATAACTGACATTTTGATTCAGGGCTTTCAGTCACTAAGGACAATCTTACATCCTTGCAAGCAGTCCATATCACCCACAGTGTAATACTGGACATCATCTTTTCAAGAACTAAATAAATCTCTGAAGATCAACCTGCAAGGATGTGTTGAATTTCTCATGAAGTATTTTCTCTGATAATGTTTTGACTGGGATAGGTTTTGGATGGGATAGAGGTCATTTTCTTCCTGGTACCTGGCATGGCATTGTGTTTTACATGTAAGATGAGAATAATGCTGATAGCACACCGATGTTTCAGTTGTTGCAGAGCATCACTCACACAGAGCCAAGGATTGTTCAGCTTCCCGTGCTGCCCTGCCAGCAAGGGGGCTGGGGTGCACCGGGAGCTGGGAGGGGACAGAACCAGGACAGCTGGCCCAGCCTGGCCAAAGGGGTATTCCATACCCTGCATCATGCTGAACAATAAAACTGGGGGCGTTGACCAGGGGAGCTGCCATTGCTCAGGGACTGGCTGAGTGGGCATTGGTTGGTGGGTGGTAAGAAATTGCACTGAGCATCACTTGTTTTGTTTATTCTTTTTGTCGTGATTTTTTTTGTCTGTTTTTTTTGTTTGTTTTTTCTTCTTCTTTTCTTACTAAACTGTCCTTATCCCAGTTCATGAGTTCTTGCACTTTTCTTTTCAGTTTTCTTCTAGATCCCACTGAGGGGACAGGGGAGTGAGTGAATGGCTGCATAGTGTTTGCTGCCTCCAAGTTAAACCACAAGGTGAGGTGACCTTGACGGCTGTCTCTTTGTGGAAAGCCCCTTAGCTATTTTACTCACTTGCATCCTGGTGCTGAATCTATGGCACACCTGTGAATTTCTGTGAATCCAGAGCTAGTTCTGCTACTTTTATACCCATTTTGTATCCTGGTGAACCATCTGTGCTTTTGTCCTTCTCCTCATTCCCTTCAAATAACTTGCCACAAGAACTTTTAAGTGGGAACCTCATCCAGAATAGGTAAGAAAATGATCTTTTGTGTTCACTGGTTTCATCCAAGGAAAAAATAAAATAAAATGTTAATGCAGAGGTGACCAGGCTCTTTTCTGATATTGGAAGAGTACAGTGAAACTCCACTGTGATACTAGTGGCTACATCTATCCTAAAAAATGAAAAGCACCTGAGATTTTTCTGGGACAATGAAAACAGCTGAATGACCCTGAACATTATTAGCTTAACTTGTTTATCCTCTGAAACCAAGTAATTTTATGTGAACGTACAATGTATGAAATCATCTCTGGATTAAGCTAACTCTTGATCCGTGTCTGAGAATTATTTCAACGATTTCACATTGGCTTTGGTCAAAAATATGCCACAGGCTGGTCTAAATAAATAACATGGTAGCTGATCAGGTTCCCATGCCCAGATATATTCCATAGCACTAAACTAGTTCAATTTATTTGTACAGATATTCCTACAGGATCCTTGATAAAAATAGATTAATTATTGCACTGTGATAGTCAAGTGCCTCATGCTGTCATATGTCTTTCACTCCAGGTGCTTCTGAAGACATTTACCAAGCAAGAATAAAACACTCTTTTGTCAAGTTCCCCTTAAGTCCCTACAAATTCTGTGGATATATTTGAGAAAAGACTGTAATGTACTGGAGCAGAGGATTGCTCCAATGCAGTCACCTTTGAGGTGGAACATGGGCAGCTCCCAAAAGAAAAAGAGAAAAGAAATCTGGAACCAGCACTCAGGCCAAATTCTTTTCCCGTGGCCTGACCCGGTTTCTGTCTCATTGTATTAATGTTGTCTCAGCTCCAGATAGTGTCAGTATCAGTTACATTCCCTTCTGTGAGCCACAAAAAAACACCTAAAGCATTTTGTGCACTCAACCTGGAGGCAATCTGCTAACACTCAAGTGCTCATTGAATGGAAAATGATGCAACAGTTGGCTAGCTGGAAACATTATACTATGTAATAAACAACATACTTTTCTGGTTTCTCCTCTCTGACCCATCACAGACAGGCATCCTTCTGTGTACCTCATTTGTGGGAGACTGGACAATTAAAACTCAGATAAAGTAATAGAGGAAGAAAAAAAAACTGTTGAGGATGAACAAAACCAGCTGAATTGTTCTTCCTTAGGTTTTAGTGCACCTGATGTCCCACAGATTGTGACCCTCTTAAGAGAAAGCAAGATAGTCTGGATTTTACCCTCTTCCCTCACAAATTGCCAGTATGTATGGGACATTTTTTTCAACATTTTGAGGACATTTATTAATGGATTGAGAGGTATAGTGCTTGGTTTTCTTAGAAAGCAAAATAAACACAAAGAAAAATTTGCTTATTTTTCCTCCAAGTAATTCTTTTTTACATGTTTGTGCAATTTCTTTCCACCTATAAAAATCCTTTCTATCCTATTGTGTGCATGTGTGTGGTGGTGGTGGTGGCAGGTTTTCCAATAATAACAGTAGTAATAATAATAATAATAATAATAACAACAACAACAACAACAACAAAGAACAACCACCACCAGCAACAAAAAAACAACCAACCAACATTTTTAAAAAATAAAAAATATGGCATTTTACATCACTATTCCTTTGGGGGTGGGGGGGAACAGGGGAGGGGGGAGGTGTGGGATAGAATATGCTCATCCAATATCAAGAGGATTCTTCTTAGTAACAATCACGTCAGTCATTGGTCTTACCATTTCCCTAGGGTGCTACATTCATTGTGGGAAAGACTGAAATTTGTGACTTCTTTGTAAGGAAGTTACACCAACAATGTTATCTTCTGACATGCACTACTTTTGTAGATATTAATGATTATCTTAATGTAACAAGTTCAGTTTTCAATTACAGTTATGAGTCTTATTATTATGACAAAAAAAAAAAAAGGTCAGCAATTTCAGCAAGTGGAGAGCACATTAGAGATAGCTAACAGGAACTAAGACAATAAAAAGTAATCTTTGTTTGCGTAGTCCGATAGCAACTTATTTCCTTGTCCTAGACACTTTCTCTTCAGAGGTACAGCTGGGAGTTGCCCTTGCTCAGAAAATGTCATGTTTAACCCCATGTTCTGAGCTTTGGCAACTTTTACTCTCACTTTTCTCTCTCTCTTTTGCATTTAAGACAAATAACAGTGCAAGTCTTTAAGATTGTGCTAGGGCTTGCTCAGGTGACAAGTACAGTGGATTGTACAATGTAGTAAACAGCACTGCTACTGAGCTTTGCAAATAGCAATCAGATGTTCCTGCCCCATATGGTTTGAAAGCACCTGCCCCAGAACAGATGGTTTAATCAGCATCTGATGTGCAGTCTCACTTCTCTGACTGCCATAAAAAAGTGACACTGTGGATTTCTCATGTGGAGCCAGGCTTTGAAGCTTAAGGCCAGCTTACAATGCAGAGAAGCCCATGGCATATCAAAGACGCAGAGCTAAAGGCAAGAGTTGTCTCATGAAAGTCAAGTCAACTCAGCGTTGCTCTCTGTGTGGAATATGCTGGAGATACAACTTGAAAGAGATGCCTAACTGAATATTTGAACAGTGGCCTTGCAACTCCACAGAGTGGGGAGATTTTTTGACCTTGGAAAGTGAACTTCAAGTCTGCATACACAAAGTTTTATGACTGCGCTATGGAATTGTCTATGGTACATCCACAATGGAAATGTAGGATTCCTGCAACTAGGAGTTCATGAGATAACTGAGATTAGCAAAAAGCAATTTGTTATGAAACAAAAATGCCGTTAAAGTCCTATGGCTCTATTAAAGCACTGACAAATGGCTGGCCAGCAAGGCATTTCAGAACACACTATATTTGATGCTCCAGACTTTAAGCCTGTTAGAATCATAGAGGGTGACACTGTGGCAGCTGAAACTCACTGGTCCAGTCTCACCTCATCTGCGTTTTAACACACCCAGTTATATAAACAGAAAGCCTAAACTCCTGTGCTACTTTTTCAGAAAACTGAGAAAACTGGTAGTGTCTCGAGCATTTTCAGATCCTCAGTGAACTTCAGCTGGGTGTCAAAACATTAGGTGAAATGTATCCAAGCCTTCATACAAGGCTAATATACAAGTGCCATTTCTATATTAAGTCCTGTACAGTGTGTTGATATAATTCTTTAATTAATAGCCCAGTACTAACTGTTAGATAACTTCAGCATCTGTGTTAAATTTGAACTTTTAAATGATGAACTCAATAGTAGACAGGATCCCAGCTGCATGCCTGTCACAGATGGATTTCTAAGCAAAAGCTATATTGTTTCTTGTCTTTCTTAGATCTTTATGACCTCACTGCTGAGGACAAAGGTGACCCCTCCACTAAAGGCATCTAATCCTCTTGTCCCAACTCTCAAACTACAGAAATGCAAGCGTCTTTTGGCCCATTCAGGTATATATGTATATATATGATGGAGATATGTATGATATGATATATATATGATAAAGACTCCACTGCAAAGAAAGGTAGCAGTCTTTCTCCTTGAAGATCTTCAAAAGCCTCATGGACATGGTCCTGTGCAACCTACTCTGGGTGGCTCTGCTTGAGCTAGGGGTTGGTCCAGATGGCATCCAGAGATCCCTTCCAACCTTAACTATTCTGTGATTGTGGTATTTCCTGAAAACATCTGTTCATCTGAAGTTTTAAAGTAGAAATGATCAGAATATAGGATACAAATATGTATGTGTATGTGTATGTATATGTTTATGTTTGTTTGTTTGTTTTTCCTGCAGTCCACATTAAAAACAAGCTAGAAATAACAGCCAAGTGACTTTTTCCGTATAACAAGTATAAAATGTACTCCAGCCTAGGCGAAAGAAATTGTATGCTCAGGGGTGAAAAAATACAATTAAAAACACCATGAGTAGAAGTAGAAGGTATCTTGATATTTTTTTAACATTTTCATTTTTGTTCTATAAAACATCTTATAAACCATTCTTAGTGTTTCACCAGCACATCTTTCTCTTGATTTATGTATGTTTACATATATACATACACATATATATATGTATGATTATATATATATATAAATGTTAGATTGCATTTAATAGATTTAGGATAGCATCAGTGTTCTAGAAGAGCACCGTAGGGTAATGCTTCTCCGAAGATATTACATCATAAAAAGGATGCTTTTTATGCAGATGGATATTGATCCAGAGATTGTTTCCCTTCTCTTTAGTGATCTGAAAATGTAAGACCAGATGATCTCCATAAACTCTCCAATCTGTATCTCTCCAATTTAGTTAGCACAAGTTCCTCTATTAACAATGGCTGCATTTTGATGGCCTAGGGATAGTTGTTCTTAAACACTGACACTATTCACTAAACTGTACACAGCACACAAAATCAGCAATACAGGAACAGTTAGACTGGGTCAAAAAAGCTGCCTGTTTGGTCCAGAATTCTGTATATAAAGAAGTAGTGATGATGGTTTCAAAGAAGAAAAATAATAATAATTGAAATGAATAATAAATGAAATGAATAATAATAATAATAATAATAATAATTGAGAAATTACAAAATTGACAATTACAAAAAAGTTCTGTTGGTAGATCCTGGCATCCACTCAGAAACAAGAGGGTTTTTATTGGGACTGGTTGGACAATCAGATTTCTAGCAATGACAGTGGAGAAAAAATGTGTAAATTGGAGATAAAATGTACTTCTTGTTAAAAAATGCATTTTAGCAAGCCCCCGTGAGGTATGGAAATACATTTATCTCCATTTTACAGATAGAAGATGAGGAACAAAAAGAAGTGACTAAATCAAGGTCATAGCAGATTCTTACAGCAATGGTAAATTCAGTCTTGGATGCCAGATTCCTCTGAAGTAGGGCTGCCATTTGACTGAGTTTCCCAGACATATTTCCAAGGAGTAGAAATGAAACAAGTGAGGAAATAAACAAAAGCATGAAGACTTTGTCCTGACTGAGTAATTGGTTGTAACAGACTTATGGGCACCTGGAGTGCTGGCCAAAATGTCACTGTGTAATGTTTTGCACCCTAATCAATTTTATGAAGCTTGCACAACACAGATGTGCCTTGAAAACACTTACCTTGGGTGCACAAACACTGCAAGATTGCCTGCACAGGTGTTGCAAGTCCAAAGGCTTTCCAGATGTGCCAAGCTTTCTGACAACTATTTTATCAACTGTGCAGTACATACATTGGGAATGTGATGTATCCTGGAGCTCTAGATTCATTGTACACTTATTAGGCTGTCACCTTCTACATGTGCCTGTCGTATAGCCAACATGTCCCAGTTGCATATGGGAGTACACTCCCATTACGTTCATGCAGTAGATTGGACACCTTGAACTTTTTGCACAGTTGGTGCATAAATCTCAGACAGAAATATGGGACCCTTTCCCAACAGATATTCCAGCCCTGGGTCCAAACTATGCCTAGAAAAAGTAATGGAAGACAAAAGCAATAATTCAATATAAATGATCCCCACTTACAGAATACCTTTCTTTGGAGCATATTGCTATGGAGAAGTCCCCAAAGACAGACTGTGCAACCTGTGCTTACGGACACATACTCATTACTAGTGAACCTATATAATAGGTGCTGTGAGTTGCAGGAATTTCTGGATTTTATAAAAAGTTCTCATTATTCCCTCGTGCTTCTCCTCTAAAAATTAAAAGTTATTTTGCATTCACAGCTGTTTATAATAATCTTTTGTTGTTGATAAATCTTACACAGTCATTGTGTTTCTGATATTGCATTTCTGAATTTGGTCTCATCAACTGACCTTTGTGGAAATGATGCCTGTATGACCAATAAGAATAAGAGAGAAGTTGAAGCCTGGAAGCACAATTACTTCTCTATGAACAATTTGTTAGATATAGCCTAAAATATGCAGTAATCCAAGTACAAACACAGAGGCTACTTGATTAGAGAAAAAAGCCAATTCATACTTTGAAAGGGAATAAAGAAATAAATTAATCTGTGTAGCCATCTGTGCTGTGTATATCAGACTGATTTGAGGAGATATTTCTGCAGAGCTCTCCAAGATCATTCAGCTGCCAGACCTGTGACTTGTAACACTCAGTCCGACATGAACTAAGAAACCCATAGGTAAATTCATAACTGGCATTGTGCCAATATGAAATAGTTCGATGATGGGAGGTTTATATTGTTAAATTAGAATCAGCACCTATTGCCAGTGGGAAGAAATAACAGGACCACCATACACTGTGACTAACATCTCCCAGGGGAAATTTTTCTCTTTTTCCTTTCATCTGCAAGACAACTCCTTCACATACTTTATTCTAAAATGCTGCACAGACAGAAGTTTTGAAAGGTAATGATTATTAGTGCTATGCGATGATTTCCATGCTAAGAATTTCCTAGGGGTTTTAAGGTCTGTCTATCCCCACTAGAGATTGATAAAGCACCATCTCAGAGATAAACAGCACAGAATAATTAGGAAAACATCAGCTCCTGGGATCCCTGTGAAATATTTCACTGACACAGACTGCCACCTCTTCTTGCCGTAGCAAACTGAAAAAAAAATGCCTATCTAAGAATGCCTGATGCACTATCTCATACAATGTGTGTTGTCATGCAGTAGGAACTGTTTTGTTGAGGAACACACAGCTACTTCTGCAGTGAAGTGGATGAGCAATAAAGTTAGAAGGAAGAACACTTTTGTTGTTGTTCTGTAAGAAATCACAAGATGTTAGCTAGTTTGGATGTAGCCAAGAAGCTATTTCATTTGGGCTTTGCATTGTACATGCCATGTCCTGTAATTGATGTCATGTAACTTAACAGATAGTTATCAAGTGTTATCAACACTTCTCAGAGAATACAATCATTTAAATTATAGCGAGCCTTTTAACACTGTTCTGTAACACTAGTTTAGTAGTAATTTAAAAACAAAAAGTCAAGATACTGGTTATCCCTGGAGTATTTTCAGCTGAGGTCTAATCTTAACATGGCTTAGTAGCTCTGGTTAGGAATTCTCTGGTGCAATTTGGGTTTTTCAGCTTTCTGTCTCTGTTTCCTCACTGATATGCAACCTATTTACTTTTCAAAGTCAAAACTTTTCTTTGTCAAAGGTACAGTGTTTCCTTTGAAAAATTGGTTAATATATATATATATATTTAAAGTAGACTGTTTCTTTTAAGTAAATATTTTTATACAGAAAGCAAAATGAATTAAAAGCAATTAAAAGGTCACTGTTCACAAACAGTGATGGACTGGTGGGAGATGTGGTGGTCGAGAGCTGTCTTGGGCAGAGTGACCACGAAATGGTTCAGTTCTCTATTCTTGGCGAAGTCAGGAAGGGGACCAGTAAAACTGCTGTCTTGGACTTCCGGAGGGCTGACTTTGAGCTGTTCAGGACACTGGTTGGCAGAGTCCCTTGGGAGGTGGTTCTGAAGGGCAAAGGAGTCCAGGAAGGCTGGGCACTCTTCAAGAAGGAAATCTTAATGGCTCAGGAGCAGTCTGTCCCCACGTGCCCAAAGACGAACCGGCGCAGAACTAGACTGGCCTGGCTGAACAGAGTTGTGGTTCGAGCTTAGGAGAAAAAGGAGGGTTTACAATCTTTGGAAAAGAGGGCGGGCTACTCAAGAGGACTATAAGGATGTTGCGAGGCTGTGCAGGGACAAAATTAGGAAGGCTAAAGCTCATCTGGAGCTCAATCTGGCTACTGCCGTTAAAGATAACCAAAACCGATTTTACAAATACATCAACACAAAAAGGAGGACTAAGGAGAATCTCCATCCTTGACTGGATGTGGGGGGAAACTTAGTTACAAGGGATGAGGAAAAAGCTGAGGTGCTCAATGCCTTCTTTGCCTCAGTCTTTAGCGGCAAGACCAGTTGTTCTCTGGATACCCAGTACCCTGAGCTGATGGAAGGGGATTGGGAACAGGATGTGGCCCTCACTATCCACGAGGAAATGGTTGGAGACCTGCTACAGCACTTGGATGTACGCAAGTCGATGGGGCCAGAAGGGATCCACCTGAGGGTACTGAGCGAACTGGCAGAGGAGCTGGCCAAGCTGCTTTCCATCATTTATTGGCAGTCCTGGTTATCAGGAGAGGTCCCAGTCAACTGGCGGCTAGCAAGTGTGACGCCCATCTAAAAGAAGGGTCAGAGGGTAGATCCAGGGAACTATAGGCTTGTTAGTTTGACATCAGTGCCAGGGAAGCTCATGGAGCAGATTATCTTGAATGTCATCACGCGGCACTTGCAGGGCAACCAGGCAATCAGGCCCAGTCAGCATTGGTTTATGAAAGGTAGGTCCTGCTTGATGAAACTGATCTCCTTCTATGACCAAGTGACTCGCTTGGTGGATGAGGGAAAGGCTGTGGATGTGATCTACCTTGACTTCAGTAAGGCTTTTGACACCGTTTCCCACAACATTCACCTCAAGAAACTGGTTGCTCGGGGCTTGAACTGGCGTACGCTTTGTTGGTTTAAAAACTGGCTGGATGGCCGGGCCCAAAGAGTTGTGGTGGATGGAGCCAAATTCAGTTGGAGGCCGGTTACTAGTGAAGTCCCCCAGGGCTCAGTGCTGGGGCCAGTCCTCTTTAATATCTTTATCGATGACGTGGATGAGGGGATCAAGTGCACCCTCAGTAAGTTTGCAGACGACACCAAGTTAGGTGCGTGTGTCGATCTGCTCGAGGGAAGGAAGGCTGTGCAGGAGGATCTGGATAGGCTGGAGCGATGGGCTGAGGTCAACTGTATGAAGTTCAACAAGGCCAAGTGCCGGGTCCTGCACCTGGGGCACAACAACCCCAAGCAGAGCTACAGGCTGGGAGATGAGCGGTTGGAAAGCTGCCTGGCCGAGAAGGACCTGGGAGTACTGGTTGATAGTCGGCTGAATATGAGCCAGCAGTGTGCTCAGGTGGCCAAGAAGGCCAACAGCATCCTGGCCTGCATAAGAAGCAGTGTGGCCAGCAGGTCTAGGGAAGTGATTGTACCCCTGTACTCGGCTCTGGTGAGGCCGCACCTCGAGTACTGTGTTCAGTTTTGGGCCCCTCGCTACAAGAAGGACATGGAGGTGCTTGAGAGAGTCCAGAGAAGGGCAACGAAGCTGGCGAGGGGTCTGGAGAACAAGTCTTATGAGGAGCGGCTGAGGGAGCTGGGGTTGTTTAGCCTGGAGAAGAGGAGGCTCAGGGGAGACCTCATCGCTCTCTATAGGTAGCTTAAAGGAGGCTGTAGAGAGGTGGGGGTTGGTCTATTCTCCCACGTGCCTGGTGACAGGGCGAGGGGGAATGGGCTAAAGTTGTGCCAGGGGAGGTTTAGGTTGGATGTTAAGAAGAACTTCTTTACTGAAAGGGTTGTAAGGCATTGGAATGGACTGCCCAGGTGGTTGAGTCACCATCCCTGGAGGTCTTTAAAAGACGTTTAGATGTAGAGCTTAGTGATATGGTTTAGTGGAGGTCTTGTTAGTGTTAGGACAGAGGTTGGACTAGATGATCTTGGAGGTCTCTTCCAACCTAGACAATTCTGTGATTCTGTGAATTAGGGTTAGAATATATTGATAGGAAAAGGTTTAGAATACTTTACTGACGTAATAGTTAGTCTTACTAGGTTTATGGTAGCTGTAGTAATGACAGTAAATTTTCAGGGGCATTTTTGAGATTCTGACTTTTGATTTGATTTCAAGTACCTTGAACAGGGGAAAAAAAAAATATCAATTCTTGAAAATACCTGTAAGAAGGAAAAAAAAGAAGAAAAAAATAAAAATTCCTGAAGCCTATCAATGTATTGCATATATTGAGCCAAAGAATTCTTCAGTAACATGTCCATGGGTGATATAGGCTAGGCAACAAAATCCTAATTTTTATTATTATGATAAAGTTATTGGAATAGTTTTACATTGCACATATTATGTACAGTTTATAAATTCTTTGTCAGTTTTAGGGCACTATTTACTTCACCCACTGAGGTGAATCACAGCTCAGCGCTAGCCTATGCTGCATACTTATGACCTGAGTGTACTAAAGATGCAAGGACATTTTGCTGTGAGGAATTTATTAATGCTTTGCCATCTATCTCAAAACCACAATTCATTTCCTTTCATAATTTGTACGAGTATTGCTTAATTACATCTCCTTTTTTTTTTTTTTTTTTTTTTTTTTTTAATACATTCCCCAGCAGTAACAATAGAAAGGTCTGTTAGTCATCCAAAGTTTCTGCAGCATTGCTCTGAACCATCTGAAGATCATTAATGTGCTAATCACAAAAGAAAGGAGAGAAATTTGCAGAACTTTATGAGCAGTTAATGCAAAGTTAGAACCCAGGCTCTCATTTTTAAATAGGAGGAATAAATGCCTAATATGAATAACTTCTGATATCATACAGGGAGAAGAGCATGACTGAGCATGACACTGACCACCAGCCAGTAACACAAAAGTATCGCTCTTGGCAGGTGGATTCACTCATGCTGTATATGTGATATTTCTTACTGATGGATTGTACAAAACTACTGATATGATGTCAGAGTGACTTGTTTCATCTCCGCTAAGGTCAAGGTTGGTTCAGGCTTCATATGGCTCAAAACCTGGACCAAAGCCCAATTAAGTTAATATGACCATTTCCATTGACTTTGATAGGTTTTGAATCAGGCGATGTAGATAGGTGTAACTTAAGGAATTCAATCAGGGAAGAGTATGGAAGCAGAAAAATGAAGTAATGTGTGAAAATCTGAAGAACCCTAACAGGCTCCAGCTGTAGTCAAGTTTCTGCCTTTGTTGAATTAAATCACTTTATGGTAAGAGTCTCTAGTTTGGATTAGTAGTAAATGGCTAAAACGTACTGTAAACTCAGATTATTATTAACAATCTATCTTTTTATCCAGATTGGTTCTTTTGTTTGTTTGTTTGTTTGTTTGTTGCATTTTTCGTATGAACTTTACAAAGGAAATGACTATCATATTGTGAGAAAGAAAACCAAATGGTGATAACACAGGATGAGACATCCTCCATTGACCACAGAAATGCTCACATGTTCCCAGACTTACTCAAGGTTGAAATCCCTTTAATTGTTCATTTCAAAGCAGCAGGAAACAGAAAGCTCATTCACAGCAGGTATATAGGGAAGAGTGAGATGCTGAATGTGGACTACTTTATTGAAAATTCCTGGAGTTAAAGTGCTATTGCTTCAGTGACAAAGATGGCATATTTGTGTGTGGGTAACAGTCTATCCTATTTATAATGAGAAATGCCATGTAAAAAAGAAATCCTTAAGCAGCTGACTGAGCCAAGAAATCAAACGGACAATTAGTTGGCTTCATTCTCCCATAAGGTATTTAAGTGACTGATAAATTGGAAATATAAAAGGGAAAAGAGGTGCTCCAAAATAGGCACTGAAGGGGAAGAAAATACAATTTAAAGGCAATGGGCTTTCATGTTGCACCGTGTTATTGGTATTGTCTGGACAGGTTTGTAAAACAAGCAAAGTAACAAAACCCTATAACGTGTTTATAAAGAACAAACAGATATGGGCGTAAAAGAGAGTGGGTTCCTCACAGCAGTGATGCATGTCTTAAGAGGACATGGGATGCATCAGTGGTATTGGTATGGAGTGAGAAGCATATCTCTGTAGTAGGTATGTTCTGTTTTGCTTCACCAGGATCTCTTCCCCAGACATATACACGCCCATGAGGAAAGAAGGCTACAGGAGTATTCACATATGGAAGTGATCTGTAAAAATGCATCAGATATCTCAGAGGTACATTACACAGGTACATTACTTTAGATGTGTGTGGGAAGGACTTATTATATGATTGCATTTTTCCTGGCTGGAATTTAGTAGAGAATACTGTTTCAGAAATCACAGTAAATAAATCTGAAAGTTCTCTATCTTCCCCTAATGTCTTCCCACATGATGTATGGCAATAAACAGAACAGTCGTTCCCCAGTTGCCCAGTATCTCCTTAAAAACACTCAGTGAGAGAAATTCCTATTTTTATTTATTTTTTTTTTTCCAGATAAGCTGTTACCAGGTATGCCTGCAAATTTTTATGTGCCTCCTTGAAACTGTTCCTGTTTCTACATTATTTTGTCCCTTCAGCATGAATTACTGCCCGAACAGTCACTCATGCCTGTATTTGTATTGTTGGCTGATTGCTAGGCATGGGATTTTACATTGGGAGATTCTCAATGTCTTCATTCAAGTTTTTAATTGAAATATAACATAGTTCTTTATCCAGGCTGTTTCACAATATGTCCCTTCTTATTTGAGGCACCTTCTGCTACTGAAGGGAGATACAATTCGAGTATTTCAGAAACATGATATCCAAAAGAAGTGTTAATGCAGTATTAAGTATTTTAATGCAATTAAAGTGAGAGTCAAGTGGAAAAAAGTAAACTGTGGTGCACTGAATGACCAAGAAACTTTTTTGGAAAAGATTATGCACACCTGACAGGTCCAATGTGATAAGTATATCAAGATTTAGTGTCCATTTATTAGTTTCTTAGTGCAGGGAAACTATGTGGATGCCAAACCTGAATCATTACCCTCATTTTTCATGATATAATCAGTATGAAAATGGTGACTACCTGGATATTTTCCTGGACATCAGGTGTTCTAACTAAGTACAGCTAGATCACCATTATTTCATCATTGACTCATTATCATTCTGATTAATGTTGCTTCTTTATTTTCATTCCCTGTTCTGAAACAATGCATATGTCATTGAGTAATTATGTCCAGTTCCTGCTTCTGAATTATGACCTTGACAAGCATGTGTCTTTGTCATTGCTACTCCAGCTTCACCCTTTTCCCTGAAGCCTTTCCCTCACAGACAAATAAATTAGCACCTGATGATGCTTAGTTGAGCTTAAGGTCAAAACCTGAAAATATTCCTCTTATACATTGCTACATGCAAACCTCTTGCCACTATCATTTTCTTTGACCATTAAATTCTTCACTCAAACATTTGAGAGGCATGCTTGTTGGATTGCATTTGGATATATTCAATCTCTGCTTATTTCAGCTTGAATAGTGGGAGGCATTGGCACGTGGATGTGAAAGTTTCCTGTGTGTTTTGAAGCTGAATATACAGATGATCAACCTCTCTGTTCATGGATTTACCACCATTTTGAAGGTTTGTGGTCAGCTTTCCCCACAGCAGCAGTCCCATTTGGTACACCTAGATGTATACAGATATGAGACATAAAGGTCTTGATTTTCACTTGACTCTGAAATGAAACCATTCCTGCAAATTTTAATATTAATGAGCACCCAAAAACATTATTAAGGAGTTGCATTTGCAGTTTAAGGAAGCAACAATTTTAACAGCACACAGCATTAACCCCCTGTAACCCCTATCCTCCATTGGTGTCATTTACCAATTTCTCCACTGGTAATGTCTGTATACCTCTATTCCTTTGTTGGGAGTCTGACAAACTATTCTCTAATA
>NC_139723.1:81180702-81258202 GCF_964211835.1 Anser anser | reverse complement strand
TTGGAGCTGTGCCGGGGGAAACAATGGCTAGGCCGGGGAAGAAGGCGATGGCCCAGCTGAAGTGCATCTACACTAATGCACGCAGCATGGGTAACAAACAGGAGGAGCTGGAAGCCATCGTGCAGCAGGCAGGCTACGACTTGGTTGCCATCACGGAGATGTGGTGGGACCGCTCCCACGACTGGAGTGCTGCAATGCCTGGCTATCGGCTCTTCAGGAGGGACAGGCAGCACAGAGGGGGTGGTGGCGTGGCTCTCTACATTAGAGAATCTTTTGATGTTGATGTTGTGGAACTCCAGGCTGGGAATGATAAGGTTGAATCCCTGTGGGTTAGGATCCGCGGGAAGGCCGGCAAGGCTAGCTTCCTGGTCGGGGTCTGTTATAGACCGCCGAACCAGGATGAGGAGATGGATGAGGAGTTTTATAGGCAACTGACAGAAGTTGCAAAATCGTCGGCGCTTGTCCTCGTGGGGGACTTCAACTTCCCAGACATATCCTGGAAACACAACACGGCACAGAGAAAGCAGTCTAGGAGGTTTCTGGAGAGCGTGGGAGATAGCTTCCTGACGCAGCTGGTCAGTGAACCTACCAGGGGTGGTGCCCCGCTAGACCTTCTCTTCACAAACAGAGAAGGACTGGTGGGAGATGTGGTGGTCGGAAACTGTCTTGGGCAGAGTGACCACGAAATGGTAGAGTTCTCTATTCTTGGCGAGGCCAGGAAGGGGACCAGTAAAACTGCTGTCTTGGACTTCCGGAGGGCTGACTTTGAGCTGCTCGGGACGCTGGTTGGCCGAGTCCCTTGGGAGGTGGTTCTGAAGGGCAGAGGAGTCCAGGAAGGCTGAGCGCTCCTCAAGAAGGAAATCTTAATGGCTCAGGAGCAGTCTGTCCCCACGTGTCCAAAGACGAGCCGGCGTGGAAGAAGACCGGCCTGGCTCAACAGAGAGTTGCGGCTTGTGCTTAACAGAAAAAAGAGGGTTTATAATCTTTGGAAAAAAGGGCGGGCCACTGAGGAGGACTACAAGGATGTAGCGAGGCTGTGCAGGGAGAAAATTAGAAAGGCCAAAGCTCATCTGGAGCTCAACCTGGCTACTGCCGTTAAAGACAACAAAAAATCCTTTTACAAATATATCAACGCAAAACGGAGGACTAAGGAGAATCTCCATCCTTTACTGGATGCGAGGGGAAACCTAGTTACTAAGGATGAGGAAAAGGCTGAGGTGCTTAATGCCTTCTTTGCCTCAGTCTTTAGCGGCAATACCGGTTGTTCTCTGGATACCCAGTACCCTGAGCTGATGGAAGGGGATTGGGAACAGGATGTGGCCCTCACTATCCACGAGGAAATGGTTGGAGACCTGCTACGGAGCTTGGATGTGCGCAAGTCGATGGGGCCGGATGGGATGCACCCGAGGGTACTGAAAGAACTGGCGGAGGAGCTGGCCGAGCCGCTTTCCATCATTTATCGGCAGTCCTGGCTATCGGGGGAGGTCCCAGTTGACTGGCGGCTAGCCAATGTGACGCCCATCTACAAGAAGGGCCGCAGGGCAGACCTGGGGAACTATAGGCCTGTCAGTTTGACCTCAGTGCCAGGAAAGCTCATGGAGCAGATTATCTTGAGGGTCATCACGCGGCACTTGCAGGGCAAGCAGGCGATCAGGCCCAGTCAGCATGGGTTTATGAAAGGCAGGTCCTGCTTGACGAACCTGATCTCCTTCTATGACCAAGTGACACGCTTGGTGGATGAGGGAAAGGCTGTGGATGTGGTTTACCTTGACCTCAGTAAGGCTTTTGACACAGTTCCCCACAACATTCTCCTCAAGAAACTGGCTGCTCGGGGCTTGGACTGGCGTACGCTTCGCTGGGTTAGAAACTGGCTGGATAGCCGGGCCCAGAGAGTTGTGGTGAATGGAGTCAAATCTGGTTGGAGGCCGGTCACTAGTGGCGTCCCCCAGGGCTCGGTACTGGGGCCGGTCCTCTTTAATATCTTTATCGATGATCTGGATGAGGGCGTCCAGTGCACCCTCAGTAAGTTTGCAGACGACAGCAAGCTAAGTGTGTGTGTCGATCTGCTCGAGGGAAGGAAGGCTGTGCAGGAGGATCTGGATAGGCTGGAGCGATGGGCTGAGGTCAACTGTATGAAGTTCAACAAGGCCAAGTGCCGGGTCCTGCACCTGGGGAGCAACAACCCCAAGCAGAGCTACAGGCTGGGAGATGAGTGGCTGGAAAGCTGCCTGGCCGAGAGGGACCTGGGAGTATTGGTTGATAGTCGGCTGAATATGAGCCAGCAGTGTGCTCAGGTGGCCAAGAAGGCCAACAGCATCCTGGCCTGCATAAGAAGCAGTGTGGCCAGCAGGTCTAGGGAAGTGATTGTGCCCCTGTACTCGGCTCTGGTGAGGCCGCACCTCGAGTACTGTGTTCAGTTTTGGGCCCCTCGCTACAGGAAGGACATGGACGTGCTCGAGCGAGTCCAGAGAAGGGCGACCAAGCTGGTGAGGGGTCTGAAGAACAAGTCTTACGAGGAGCGGCTGAGGGAGCTGGGGTTGTTTAGCCTGGAGAAGAGGAGGCTCAGGGGCGACCTTATCGCTCTCTACAGTTACCTTAAAGGAGGCTGTAAAGAGGTGGGGGTTGGTCTGTTCTCCTACGTGCCTGGTGACAGGACGAGGGGGAATGGGCTAAAGTTGCGACAGGGGAGTTTTAGGTTGGATGTTAGGAAGTACTTCTTTACCGAAAGGGTTATTAAGCATTGGAATGGGCTGCCCAGGGAGGTGGTGGAGTCACCATCCCTGGAGGTCTTTAAAAGACGTTTAGATGTAGAGCTTAGCGATATGGTTTAGTGGAGTACTTAGTGTTAGGTCGGGGGTTGGACTCGATGATCTTGAGGTCTCTTCCAACCTAGAAATCTGTGATACTGTGATACTGTGATACTGTGACAACAGATGATGCTATAGTTCCTTTCCATCAAACTCCCTATCAACCTAATTCCATTCAATTATCTTTGCATATAGTCTCAGTCAATAATCAATAATGTTTCTATGCTTCATTCTCTTTTTACTTTTTTTTTTTTGGTATGAAATTTTTGCCAAGGAGCATTCTATATTAAATATGTGCAATCCAGGTTTTCTAACATTTTTTCACTGTTAAGGCAAAACAGCTACCTATAATACAGACTAAATTTGTCATTCAGAGAAAGAGTCAAAAACTGCCAAGCAAGGGGTCAAATTTCATGTTTCCATGGATAGGAAAATGGGTATGAACAGCTCTGCTATCACCTAGGGTAAATGTAACTGAGTAAACATGTATCCTGTAGAAGATACATGAATTTTCAGTCCCTTGGTACCTATTCAGTGAGCATCTTCAGAGAGAGGACTGCATGAACCCAGTACTTCTAAAGGAACACAATATGTGTGAGATTCAGGTTTCCACATTCAGATAGTTAAAAAAAAAAAAAAAAAAAAAAGATTATTCCTTTTTAACATTTATAATTAGATTTATATGTGCGATTTTTTTTTTCTTTAGAACTGAGCATAAGAATTAGGAATAAAGCAATAATTCTTTACATCTACAAACACTGAAAATCAAATAAAATAATTTACTCATATTTAGGATTGTCTAAACTGAAAAGTGTCATAAGGTAACTGGAAGATTCTTTACGAAAAATTTACTGCTTCTATACTCAAGTTATACTAGACTTGAAAAACTGAAATCTGCTTAGCAATATAAGTGGAAAAATTGAGAAATGTAAGTTCAATTTATTGTCAATATTGTAGAGGGATTGTGGAAGGAGGAAAAGGTTGTCACTACATGCATGGTATTTTTCATGGAAATGATATGGTCTCATTCTTACCTCCAAAAATCTTAAAATACAAATAGCTACAAGATGAAAGAACTGTTATTTTTTTTTGTAGATCCTCTAAAGTGAGAGGATACACTGGGGGATCCTGGCCTAAGTGACTTGAACATAGTAGAAAGTGATTTGAGCTGTTTTCTTTAAACTTTGATCCAAGAACTATACTATCTATTATTATTATTATTATTTTATTTATTTTATTATTTCCCTCCAGAAATGTTCCTGGAGCATCCAATTAGTGTAAATTTTTTTTTCACAAAAAGAGACTACTCTAAATGGTGGAATTCAGCTCGACTAGATTTGGAATGTGAAGCTTTCCAGTGCATGGCAAAATTAAGAAGTCGAAGTACTAATATTCCTTTTCCCCTTAGCCACACAACTTCACTTTCAGCTGTTTCCTGTCTGTTTAGTTTAACTCTTGTACAAAATATTGTCAGAACAAATAAAATGTCATTATATAGTATCACTGTAAGTTTAATAAACGTCCGCACATCACAGAACACTGAGCCACAGGCTAACATTATAAGACAGATTTTGTTAGAAGTTTGCTTATTTTTGTTGTTATTGAGTGTACTTTGTATATTATTTTTTTCCATATTATTTTGGGGAGGATAAAACTTCTTAGGGCAGAATATCCTTGTGTATAAAGTGAAGAACAATTATTTTTCCCCACAAATTTCCAGCAGGCTGAAATAAAAAATACATTTGCAAAGGAAAAAAAAAAAAAAAAAAAGGCACATTTTACCTCCACTTACATGTATCTCATGCAAACCTGAACTGCAGCTCGAGGGCACAACTCAAGATTTGATATTAAAGTGTTTCATTTGCAACCAATTATGCTCAGGATTAAATTCCACTGCTGCCTCGCTTAACAGTACAGTACCTTGATTTCAAACAACCTGATACCATTCCTCCCACCCCCCTTTCTCTCCCCTTTTCCTGTCCCTTAGAACCATCTCTGCCTTCATCAAAACAATTTCATTTGTACTTATGAAAGCATTGCAGCCGGTAAGCGGAGAGTACGGAATAAGCTTAACCATTGTAGCCTTTTTCCCATCTGAATATCACGAATCTTGTATCTCACCATGGTGTAAGGTCTCTGATTACATCAACCTCTCCAAATTATGCTGAAATGGAGGCCATTCAATTTGCTACAATCAGTAACTTTCGAAAGAGCCCTGCATAATTGATTTCACAGTAATATAGGCATAGGTGAATGAGTTCCTCAGCCTCGTTTATACAATGTTTTCTTTCATTCCAAAGTGCACTATTCAATAGAAATCACATTTTTTTTTCCCCAACAGTTGGCAGGTAAGGTTTTTGGCATATATAAAGTTGAGACAGAGAAAGAGAGAGCAGGAAAAAATACTGCAGAAACAAGAAAATTGAAATTAATGCCCTGGTTGAAACACTAAATGCAGACAATCCTTGGGTGAAATAAATACTCTTTTCTATGTGTCTGATCAAGATGGGGAAAGAAGGACTCAGATACAAAACACTGTTGAAAGTTAAATGCAGCCCCCCACATACAATTTGTTGGGGGGAGGATTTCAAAGCATATCATTCATCTAATGACTGAAAATGTCTAGCTATGTCCACAAGCTGAAGAGAATATGGCCACCTAGTTGGTGTGGGAGTTAGAGAATCAGAACTTTACAAACTGGGTATATTTTGCACCCTTGAGCAATTAAAGTGGGCCACTGCCTTTATACCACCTCTTGCACCATCCTTGTCCCCCTGTCAGTAGACCAACCTCTTTAGATCCAGAGATGTTATTACTATTTTATAGACCTATGGCTGAAACCTCATGGATAATGCATCATGGTGCAGGAAGGATTGCATGAGTGCTCTGTGCCGGGACAGAAATAAAGGCAAAAGTGAAAAATAAATAACTAAATAGACAAACAAATAGATAAAACCATGTTGCAAATCTGAAGCATTAAGAAATGGCCAACGATTTAAGCCATCAAGAGGGAAAAAATGTTGTTGGATATTTTCAATACAAAGCAGGAAAATTTATAGGAGCCTGGAAATGAAAAAAAGTGTCAAAACCACCTCAAAGTGTTTTTGTGAAAGAAGTAAACAAATGAACAAAACAAAAGAACAACAACAAATACTACTACAACAACTTTACATCAGATGTCCTTTACATTTAGAGAAAAAAAGGGAGGGTAGCTCCAAAAGGAAATTGGTCCCATCTACTACAGGGTTCTTCCCATCTACTATAGAACTCTTTCTTTGGATACACCAAATGACTTGTTCTGAGCTGTCTGTCTCTCTCCACTGATTCCAGAAAAAAAATAAAAATAATAAAAAAAAAATCCCACTATATAAGACTAACCTCTAAGTTATATACATCTAAATTTAAGCAAGAAGGTTGATGAGGTGGATGTGCATTAAATGGAAGAGAATTTGGGAGTGGTAATATCAACGGCATTAAATTACCTCTCTCCTTACCATTGTATCTGTTACAATCTATCTCCTTTTCTCAGAGCTCAAGATCAACTGCAGGATTTATTTTTCTCATGAGAATGTCTGTGTAACTGTATATAGTTCTGTGTGTGTATGTACAAATTTCCTGCAAAAACTAGAAGATACCTATGAGCAGTCCCTGTTTAGGAAGAATGCAGCTCTCTCTGTATATTAGTACTCCCTCATCTGAAGAATAAGTTCTTTTATGTGCTTTTTGTCACAGTTTGGTTATAAACCACTGAGGAAATATGTTCACTCTCTATCCAAAACTAAAAAGCGCTAAAGTTTATGCTGCTTAAATCACTCTGAATCTGAGTTATTTGGATCTCCAAATTTTATGATAATATTAACAGAGCTTCTGGTGAATCACTTTTTTTTTTTTTTTTGTATTGTTTAATTTTACATGAGTAAATATAATTACTCCTTTTGTCAGAAGTTCTAATACCAATTTATAATTCATAGAGTTAATTATGTTAACGAGAAGAAAATCATTTCTCAGCTCTCTCTCCTGTAATTTTAAAGGATTTTGATTCCTCTCTCCCCCCCCAACCCCTCCTCTTCTCACCTCTCCTTTTAAAATTTCTCTTCTAGCCATGAAGTGGGAGCATACACAATTCATCTGTGATATAATTATTTACCATGGCAACAGTTTGTGAATGGGATTGTGAAGTTGCAAATAACTAAAAAAAAGCTTAAGTAGAACAGTCTGAAAAAATATCCTTTTCAAGACAAGTGAAGGGTCCTTTCACGTCAGGAAAGCTTTCATCTGCCCACTATGTTAAAACAGAAGGAAGTGAAAACAAGGGTAGGTTTGGGGTTTGTTTTTTCTCCTTTGTTAAAACCTGTTCTGAACAGCAAATAAAAATCAGTACTGTGTATGTGTTTGTGTATGTGTGAATTGTTTTTTCTTTTGTGTGTTTATGTATGTAAAAATTCCTGAAGGAAAGATAAGAAAATTTAAACAGATTCGAAATGACAAATTCGGAATCCAACAGTTCCCAGCAAGAATGAGAGAAGCTTTGTAAGATCAAATATTGAAAAGCAATGGCAAAAAAAAGAAGCATACTGGCTGATTTTTCTTGTTATATTTGTGAGACAAACAGATGGCTCAAATTCACACTTGTGTGCAAGGCTCACCAAAGTTTAGAGGGCCTGAGAATCAGATAGAGGAAATCTATTGAAATCTATTGGTAAAATATTTGTATTTTGCTTGAGGCTGCTACTGACAAAACTTTCCCTACAAACAATGGCATTCGATCATCTATTGAGTATTTTAGCACTGTTGATCTAGAATCAAAGCAATCTACTGATGTTCTTCAAAGGCACACTGAGCTGCATATGTAAAGAAAAACAATAGCAACTAAATCTCTTCCAGATATGCTGTGGTTTACAGTTTACCCACCTGGGAGTAAAATTAGGTGCCACATTTATCCTGACTCACAACCATAATGATTTCAGAATCAAAATATTTCAGAAGAATAGATTAAAAGCCATCAATAGACTTCATTGAATGCTATCTAACCCAAGAACACTTTGAAAAGTTTCCTGCCTAGCTGTTGGCATGACATGTTAGATGTCTCTCCTGCTCCCTTGGAGAGTCAGGCTGGATATGGCTCTACCCTTGAGAAAGATCCCTCCTTCAATAAACTGGGTTTTAAAGGACTTTTCAATGACACTACTGGGGTCAGCATCATGGTCAGAGAATGAATATGAAAAGCTGATATATATAAAAAGATTCATAGCCCGTATTTACTCTTGCAGTTATGGAAGATGACTTGCATGCCAAATATGTATGTTATCTTAAACATTACCTCTCAAAAGGACCCTCACAGAACCTTCCTGAGGTACATCAGAGGAACAGAAGACAAAGCACATTGATTCTGACTGCCCTGTCTGCTCTGAAAACATCTGGCAACAGTTCTAAACAACCTCAAACAGATGAAAACCGTACCATCTCCTGGTGATAGAGAATGTCATGCTTGGTTTCCTACAGCTTTGTGGCATGCTGTTGGGCTTTCTAGCAAGAGACAAGCTCTGACTAAAGACTTTCCTGAACATTGGTCATTAATAAAATTTGGAGTTCAGTGCTGATTTTCTCATGTCTCATAAGAGGTGAGTTTGCATGTCTGCTTTACTCTCAAATGGGTAAATAATGCATCCTCACTCCTTTCACTACTTACCTATTTTACAAAAACTTTATGAACTGAATACTTTATAATCACTATATTGGGCAGTTCAGAAATGATCATGAAAAGACATGGATGAATAGAAAAATACACATTTGCAACATGTTGTTCACTTAACCTAGAAAAAAATCTTGCTACTCTTTTTTTTTTTTTTTTAAACCAGCAGAATTCATCATTTGCTCTTAGTGTCACCCAAGTCTGACATACAAACTGGGTTGTTTTTAACCTGTATCAGTGGCAGAGTTAAGGACCTGTGTTTTCCCCTTCATAGATAAGAAAGGAAGCAATTAAACAATAGAAAAGACAGTTTTCCAGCTTCCCATAAGAAGCAGGATGTGGTAGTCAGATTTATTGCTGAATTTAGATTCCAAAGGAGGAGGGAGGTATCTAAATAGGATTTACCACTTTTGGAGAGCAATTATAAGCCTAACTCTTCTAACTGCATTTCTAAATCACCTTCAGGTTCTTATGTTCATGTTTTGATACCTTTTACAGATCCACCTTCTGTTCCCACCAGAAGAATATTCTGAGATTTCAAGCAATAATTCTGAGAATAAGGGGCTACTTTTTGTTTGTGTAGGAAGTGTTTTTTCCGTGAAACAAGAAGGGATGCATATACAGTTGGGCATATAAGCTCTCAAGCACATCCTGATATTCACATATACTCATAGAACAGACTATAAAGAAAAAAATAAATGTTATTTCTTAGAAGTTTTGACATAAAATTCCCTAGTGAGTCAGAAGAAAATGTCCTGATAACTTACAGTTTTGTGACTCAGATTATGTTGATTTTGGTAGCTCAACCTGTTTTGCGAGTGGGAAAATTAACTTCGTAGTAAAAGAAAGATGTACATGTGTGTCTTGATGACTCTGCATTAAACAAACACACAAACAAACTTTACAGGGTTTTCAGCAGTTTGCTCTATAACACAGGAAGAATGCCAGTGCAGTTCCAGCTGAGGAAAAGAGACGAAGCATTTCAAATGTCACTGTCAATACTAATTTAAGTGTTGTATGTATATCATAAAAAAAAAAAAAAAAAAAAAAAAAGATTCTACTGATGCAACAATAACAGCTTACCTTGGAAAGGCCACCTTGTTGGTGACATTTTCCAAAGAAATAAAAAAGAGTTTCTCCAATGACTTGGGATCTTTTTGCAGGGATCCAGGCACAGATTTTCAGACACATAAAGAGTATTTTTTCATTTCAATTTCTAAACATATCAGGTTTATTTTCCAGAACAAGGCAGGTTTTAGGATGGGAAAAAAAAATAATAATAATAATAAAAAAGGGGGACGACTTTTATTATTATTATTTTATTTTGAAGTTAAAAAAAAAATGATAAGGATAAAGAATCTTACACTTTTCTTTCCCACAATGTACAACATGCAGGGCAAGAACTTCTCGAGAAGTGCTTATGTATTGCATGTTGAGGTATGATAAGACTACTGAAATTCAGTGGAGCTTCGTCTCTTCTTCACAGACCACGGAAAGGAAAAGAGGTCATTTTGGTACTCATTATGTTCAGGAGATATTTAGAGTCTTTCTCCAGTGTAGGACTTCACACCAATTTGAGCTGCCTGCTTTTATTTTATTTTTTCTTTTGTCTCAGAGCAGAGAGTAAAACTGAATGACAGGCTTTCTTCATCGTCACCTTCCTTCTTCCGCATTTATATGGAACTTCCATATACTGGGACTAAGGCCATTTCAGGTCTCTTATGGATACTTTTCATTAAAAGTCGAGCTCTTTACTTCTTTGATGAGTAATTTTGCCTCCATTTATTTCTTTTTTAATTCACTTGAGTGGTATAAAGAGATCAAATCTACCTTTGTGGATGCCTCTAGGATTCAGAATGTTCTTTAAGCTCCTCAGTTCCTGCTGTTCAATGTATATTGCCCAAGCTTCGAAATGTACAGCACTGGAGCATTGCCTTTACCAGTGCGTTTCGAAAGCTATACTCAAGAAATAGCATTTATTATCTGCCACTTAAACAAATGCAGTGTATATAGATTACACCTTCATGTATATAAAATTCTCGATACTAACACTAGCTCAAATACAAGCTGACATGGAAACACTAAGGCTCTTCAATGTCTCTTGAGTGTCCTACACCTAGGGAGGAATAACTTCCTGCACTGGTACAGGCTGGGGGCTTACAACTTGTTCAGCCCAGAGAAGAGAAGATTGAGAGGGGATTTTATCTTTGTATATAAATATCTAAAGGGACGGTGTCAAGAGGATGAGGCCGGACTCTTCTCAGTAGTACCCAGCACTAGGATGAGAGGCAATGGGCACAAACTGAAACACAGAAATTTCCATCTGAATATGAGGAAAAACTTTACTGTGAGGGTGACAGACACTGGAACAGGTTGTCCAGAGAGGTTCTGGAGTCTTCTTCTCTGGAGATATTCAAAACCCACCTGGATGTGTTCCTGTGCAACGTGTTCTAGGTGACCCTGCTTGAGGTTAGACTAGATGATCTCCAGAGGTCTCTTCCAACCACTCTCTGACTCTATGAATGTAGTTTTAATACTCTTCTGTGTCACTTAGTCACTCTCTGTCAGTGGCCTTCACAACTGAAGATTGTTGAAGATTCACAACTTCATTGTGCCTTATCACTTGAATATGTTTGTTTTGTGATAAAGACTCTCACGGAGAAACAGCAACAGCAATGCACTCTAAAAGTCAGAGAAGAAAATGGTGATTTCTGGTAGTGGGTGACTGCTTACTGAGAGGCACTGAAGCGCCCCATCTGCTGGCCTAACATATAGTTGAATCTGCTGCCTGGCAGGAGCCAAAGTCCAGGATGTCGCAGAGAGATTGTCACAACTGGCAGAAAGTACAGACTTCTATCCCCTATTTCTTTTCCATGTGGGTACCAATGATATTTTCAGTAATTAGAGGGGTCTATATGAAAGCTGTAGAAGGACTCTTTATCAGGGAGTATAGCTATAGCACAAGGAGTAACAGTTTTAAACTAAAAGAGGATATATTTACATTGGATGTAAGGAAGAAATTCTTCAGGATGGTGAGGCACTGGAGCAGATTGCCCAGAGAAGTTGTAGATGCCCCCTCCCTGGAAATGTTCAAAGCCAGATTGGATGGGGTCTTTAGGAAACTAGAAGAAGAGTCCAGCGGAGGGCCACAAAGATGATACAGGGCCTGGAGCATCTTCCCTATGAGGAGAGGCTGAGTGACCTGGGTCTGTTCAGCCTTGAGAAGAAAAGACTGAAAGGGGATCTTATCAATGTTTACAAATATCTTAAGTGTGGGAGACAGAGGGATTTGGCCAACCTCTTTTCAGTGGTTTGTGGGGACAGGACAAGGGACAATGGCCACAAAATGGAGTACAGGAAGTTCCACACCAACATGCAAAAGAACTTCTTCACGATGAGGGTGACAGAGCACTGGAACAGGCTGCCCAGGGAGGTTGTGGAGTCTCCTTCTCTGGAGATATTCAAGCCCCATCTGGATGCGTACTTGAGCAACCTGCTCTAAGGAACCTGCTTTGGCAGGGTGTTTGGACCTGATGATCTCTTGAGGTCCCTTTCAACCCCTACAGTTCTGTGATTCTGTGATTTAGTGGGAGGTGTCCCTTACCCTGGCAGGGGGATTGGAACTTGAACCTTTAAGGTTCCTTCCAACCCAAGCCATTCTGTGATTCTATGACTCTAAATAATAGCAGTAGTAATAGTAGTAGTAGTAGTAATAATAATACGTTGATGACAAGATCTTTTTCTGCCTCAGGAATTTGTTCAAGTAGCTTGGATCCAAGGTTTTTCTTTTTCAAACCATTCAAATTCATTGCTGAGAAGATACTTAACAATCTGGCACTTAAGGAGTTAATCATACTTGTTTTACTTTTGATAAATTTTCCCTGATACCATGTACGTATATATATATATATATATATAAACCCATCATCAAACGGCAATAACCTAAAATGCAATAACACACCAGGTCTTAATGTAAAGTTTAAATCCATTTATTTGTCTTGGCTGTTTGCTTAAGTGAATCTGACCTTCCCCTCCTTCTGTCTAAAATCCTCCTGTTACTTATGTCATTATAGAGTATGGTATCTGTATACCATTTTCTTCGTCCTTATATAATTGGAACAAGTAAGTTAACTGTCACTGGTACAGAAAAAGTAAAAAAATAAAAATCTTTTTTCTTCAATTTTGGTGAATTCTTGAAAACGGGCTTAAAATTTCTCTTCCCCCATTTACAAGAGACTTTTCTTTACAAAATAATTAAAAAGTCCCCGCAGATTTACTTGGCTCTGCCATATGAACCATTAAAGAAAAAAAAATGAAATCTATCCTTGTCTAATCTGTAACTAGTGATGAACTATAAATCCAGCTAACTCTTCACTTCACTGGGAAAATAAAATCCAAATACAGTAGCATCCAAATAATTATCAGGAGTCTAGCTGTGCTGGCAGGGTGCAATGTACAAGATTCAATTTTAACTAGAGATTACAGACCAGCAACCTTGTAGCCCTGAATGTCAAACAGCCATGTCACCTCCTCTCATCAGGGAGCGTGTCAGGACTCACAGAGGCAGGGTGACTTTTCACCAGCGGTAATGTATCTTGTATTTGAAAGAGTCAGTGAAAAAATGCCAGACATTCTCTGGCCCATTTCTCCCCCTTCTTTTTCAGGTCAAAACAAGCACAGCCACTTCCCAGCATGATATTTCCCATTGCAACTCCTCCTCCCCTCCTCCAGGCCACCAAATTCAAATAAAGCACTTCAACAAGTGGGGTTCATTCTGCAGCTCATACCAGGATGTGATGAGCCAACCATCCCAGGGGATGTTTTATGGTGTTTGCATCTCATAGATCAACTTCCCTCATCCCTGAGTAGTAAAATCGAAAAAGCAGGTAAATGCTGACCTTGTTGCCAGTGTGCATTTGGGCTGCTATCCAGCTGCTTTGGACTTGCCATTTGAATGTGTGTGTGTGCTGGGTTTTGTGCATACAGCTGTCTGAGGCTTGCTTACACGAGAGATTCTCACCTTCTACTCCTCCTCCAGGTTTCTGCAAAAGGGAAGAGCTGTGTTAGGAGTACAGATGCACCAGGCTAAGCCCGGTGTGACTAAGTTACTCTGGGTTTAGCTGCTTAGACCCAAATTCTGTGATTCTGTGAAATGGGACCTGCAGATTGTGGAAGAAACCAGGCGAGCCAAAGGTTGTTTCTGGATATTTTAGGCCTAGTTCCTGTGAATTTCATATTTACACTGTTCAATATCTTTTGAAAATCCATTTGCAACCTCTGCAACAGGAAAGGAGGGGTAGGGGTAGAGCCGGGGAGGGTGAGGGGGACGGGGAGGGGAGGGGGGCAGGGGGACAGGGAGGGGAGGGGAGAGGGAGGGGGAGGGGCAGGAAGGAAAGGAAAGGAAAGGAAAGGAAAGGAAAGGAAAGGAAAGGAAAGGAAAGGAAAGGAAAGGAAAGGAAAGGAAAGGAAAGGAAAGGAAAGGAAAGGAAAGGAAAGGAAAGGAAAGGAAAGGAAAGGAAAGGAAAGGAAAGGAAAGGAAAGGAAAGGAAAGGAAAGGAAAGGAAAGGAAAGGAAAGGAAAGGAAAGGAAAGGAAAGGAAAGGAAAGGAAAGGAAAGGAAAGGAAAGGGAGGGGAGGGGAGGGGAGGGGAGGGGAGGGGAGGGGAGGGGAGGGGAGGGGAGGGGAGGGGAGGGGGAGAGGGAAGCTCTAGGGAGGGTTTTTAAATTTTGTTTTTGGTTGTATTTGGTATTTTTCATTCATCTTTGATGTTTAGCACGACTGGAAGAAGCTAATTGTTTTATGTCTGAACATGATGCCTTTCCAAGTGCAACTTCACTGTATGTAACTGCTTAAAGCATTTGAATATGCCTTCTGTGTGCATGGTTCTCTGCTTCAGTACCCTCCCTTGACTGCCTTTTCATAGCCTCATTCTTTAATGCAAAGGACATTTGCAATGAAAATAGGATTTCTGCTTCTTAACAGTTCATCTGCTCCTGCTGCTCATTTCCCCACCTGAAGTCACAATTCTCCACTTGTGACCTCACTGCAGGTTACTGTGGTGAGAGGATTATGATGTTGCAAATAGAGATTTATAACTTCAGGAAGAGAATGAGCAGCCCAAGCAGATGGACGCCTCTGAAATGAAGATCCTGTCTTCATGTAAATGCTGTGAACAATAAAAAGGCGAGAGGGAAAAACAGCAGAAATTACACAAAAAGGATTGTTTCTAAATACAGAATGTAATTATTAGTTGTGCCATTCCTCATCTGTAGAGGGGTTAACGGGCCAGACCCTGCAAATCCTGAGGTAGTTCAGAGAAGTGACCAGCATTTTCACAGATTTTTACAAAAAAACAAAACAAAACAAACAAACAAAAAAACTTCAGGCTGCTATTATACGTCCCTTAGTAGTGCTGGTGTCTGTTTGCTATTTTGTGTGATGCTACATTTAAATAAGGATGGCCCATGGAAAGGAAAATAGTGCAAGTCTTTATAGCCTGAAATAAGAACCAATTACCACAATCAGGAACTGTAACTAACTCACATATTTTGTAGTTCAGGCTCACAGAGGGATGCTTAGCAGTGAGTGACGCTGGCAGTGAGGACTGTTCTGGAAGAGCTGTAGGGCAGGTTTCTCATAACAGGGTAGGCTTTCTGGTGAAGCATTCTTTAAGATTTTTTTCCATCATGCTGTGAGGAGTTTGAGGTAAAGGTACACAGCTTTACTCAGCTTGATACAGGTGCCTGATGCAATGCAGCTGATACCTATTTGGTGGTATCCTAGAAGGTGCATTAGCAGAACGCTGAATCTGAAGAGAATTGCCATCTCTTCAATACCTGAAGCAGAAAGGATGGCTTTCTGTTATAGTCACCTCTGGTGGCTAATTTTGAGCACTCTGTGCTATGTTCCTAGTGTGAATATGTCTACCTTTTACCCAGTGTACTTCCTCATTATGCATTTGAGCATTTCTCTATCTCACTAAGCAGCAGGCCAGGAGACATCCTTTAGGGAACCCCACCACTGCAGAGAATAGCAGTCACCAAACCCAGCAGCTGCTTGTTGCCACACTCCTGCAACCCTCAATTCTCCCTAGCATTTTAAGGAATTCAAAAACACTGTTATTGTCACACTCTAGAAGCAAACTTCTCAGTTTTCTTACTTCCTAGCAAATGAAACCTGGTAGGCTATATGTGAAGAGGTGTGAAACTGTTCTGAAGTCAGACTGATCATAACATAGTTTTCTCCTTTGGTTTGGACATCTGATTTCCACTTCGGCATAGATCCACAGCTGTCTTTTTGACCCATGGCTCCACAGAAGCCATAGCTCAATGGCAGTTCCCTGACTGTGTCAACACATGGGAGCATGGAGCAAGAACTGCAGTTAAGTGAAGTACTGTCCACATCTGTGTGATATGCGACAGGAGTCAGACACTTCAGTCTTTCTGGCGATGTCTGCCTGAGTATCTCTCAGTTTTCAGCTGATTCAGTCTCATAATGGTGAAGTACTTGTAACCCTTGGAGATGCAGGAATGGTAAACAATCAAAGTCAAAGCTTCACAGTCAAATAAGAAATTGGTGAAGGGACAGAGAATTGAACTCCAGTTCTGGACAAGTGTTTCACTCTATCTTCATCTTCAATTGCTTTTACATACATTTTGTGTAGAACATTAATCCAAAAAATGTGGAACCCTCATTGATAAAAAACAATAGTGAGACAAGATTCCTGTTTTAAAAAAGCTCTTCATAAAATGCAAATTTGACGAAGAGATATGTGTATTCATCATCCATATGTAATCAATTTATATATGTCTTCAATTTCCTTCCTGTGAGGATTGTGGTTTTTGAAGAAAATAATATTTGATTTCACCTCTTTGCCTGAAGCAGGTAAGCGATTGATATTATTGAAACAATTTTGAAGATCCTGAAGGGAAGAACAGGAAGCGTGTCTCCTGGAATTATAGAGATGTTGAAAACCGAGTTTATTGCTTTAAATAAGCATTCTCAACATATTTATTAAATTAATGTTTATACATCTATCCTTTCTTAAATTGTCAGTCAGTTGCTTGGACAAAGATAGACTTCTGGGAGGGTGCCAGAGTATGAGAGAACACAAGATCATCCTTCTTGTATGCAAACACAACATGAAGCAATGTCTTAAATACATAAATAAATAAATAAATAAATAAATAAACAATAGATAACCCTACTAAACGTAACTCTAATGGGAAAGATTGAAAGTAAAATAAATCTGAGAAAAACACTGGGAATGAGAATGTCAAAAAGCTTTGGACAAAACCTCAAGACACATAACTTTCACTGCTGAAGTGGTATGATTTGTCAGCATTCACGACACTATCATTGGATATATCAAAGACTGTGTTAGAAACATGCTTGTTGCAAAGGAAACACTGGTTGTGCTTCCCTGAAAAGCAATGGCAATGTCACAAAAGAGCTTGTCAGAGATTGCAAAGGGAAATGCCAGCAACACTTTTGCAAATATAATGATTCCATCAGTACATTGGAGAGACAAGCAATAAAAACGATCAGGGTAGTGCTGGTCACATCATTTTATGTAAATAACATGTGCTATGAATTTAGCCTTTTATCCTTAAAAAAAAAAAAAAATAAAAATAATCCTTTGCAAACTGGTAATGATTGCTATGAATTTGTCATTATTCATTGAGCTTACAGACAGGAAGGTGCAGTAGATCAACCAATTTGACCTCAAAAGAATAATGGATTATTATAACAGTATTTAGTGGCTTTATCCAAGTTCAGATTCTTTTGGGGGTCTATCTATACGGATAAGCAGTTGCTGGGCCAATGACTTCGCATTCAAACTGGATAAAATATGAGAGCTGAAATAGAGTCGTGGTGTCAGAGTAGATCAGTAACAGATTCCAGCCAAGAAGTCACATTTTCTGACTCGAAAGCTAGTACATCACACCTGGGATTCTATTACTCCTTTATCTGCAGATAGGGATCAGTGAGCACTGACATCACAATTCGTTTGCTTATTCAAGGGGTATTTAAGTGTGTGTGTGTGTGTGTGTGTGTGTCTGTACAGGGGAAGGGAAGGGAAGGGAAGGGAAGGGAAGGGAAGGGAAGGGAAGGGAAGGGAAGGGAAGGGAAGGGAAGGGAAGGGAAGGGAAGGGAAGGGAAGGGAAGGGAAGGGAAGGGAAGGGAAGGGAAGGGAAGGGAAGGGAAGGGAAGGGAAGGGAAGGGAAGGGAAGGGAAGGGAAGGGAAGGGAAGGGAAGGGAAGGGAAGGGAAGGGAAGGGAAGGGAAGGGAAGGGAAGGGAAGGGAAGGGAAGGGAAGGGAAGGGAAGGGAAGGGAAGGGAAGGGAAGGGTGAATGTTGAATTTCTGCATTAAAGATGACTCAATGGAAAGCAATGGTTGCTTTCTAGGACATTTTCTTAAAGAATTCTTCCTTCTCATTTGTTTTGGATCTGTATATAGCTTAGATGACAATTTCAAAAATTTTGGATTAAAATAAAACAGCTACAGTCTAATTTAGACCATGTTAATACAGCTGTATTTATAACTAATTGACAGTTATGTGTCCCTTAGTGAAATAAGATAAACATTTAAAACAAAGCAAAACAAAACAAAACATAATTTTGATCCACATTTGTGTATATTTGAATAACGCTGTTGGAAAGAGTGACTTTTAAAAGATAAAGAGTCTTTCTCAAAGGCTACTGAAGTTCATGAACAGTGGGCTGCACCTCTATTAAACCACTTGCAAGTGATTTCAGCAAGATTTAATAAAGAAGATTAACCTCTATCCCTTAGAGTGATTAGAGTATCCCTTATAATGATGAGCAGATGTTCACCAGGAAGTTGTCACAGCAAAGAAATGGCAAATGGTGGTGGGATGTTGGGAAGAACTTCTTTATCAAACAAATTTATTAGTCTTGAAATATTGTTTCAGAGAAGTTGTGAAAATCATCACATTGGAGATTTCTTGTCAGAACAAAAGTCTATAATTTAAAGTGTCATTCTACAGTACACTGTGGCACTTATACACATGAAAACAGTTTAGAAAAAGAAGTTGTGAGTTTTCATGTGAGACATGGTCAGCACAGAAACCAAACATACAGGAGAATGAAACAAATGAATATAGAGATCCATGAACTGATCCATGGATTATGCCCCCACACTTGAACAGGACCAAAAAAGTAATCTAAACCACATAAGAGCTGAGATTATATCTCATGCATGCTCTACAGTACAATTTATCCAATTATCATAGAACTAATGCCTAAGTACTTTCTAGAAGTTGATATATACTAGTTATCTGCTCCTTTTGAGGGTGAGCAGAAACTCTTATATTGGGGGAGTAAAAAAGAAATTAAGAATCAGGATAGAATCTTTAAACAGCAGCCCCTGAAATCTTTGGTTTAGCACTATAAGAACGATGGTGCTGCCTTACCTTCAAGGCATTAAGTCTCATACTTTACAAGTCTGAACCCCAAAAGCAAAAGTCTGTCTTTGTCATTGGTTGGTAAACATAGGAGAGGTCCAAAGGTGACTTATTTTTGAGATATATAATCATTTTTTGAAATTAAAGTGCAGTGGCAGTTTCGATTCACAGGTGAAGAAAATACTACCTGCACTTTTGAACACCAGCTCAAAGCTGATATAAGGCCCTTAGATAAGCTATGAGAGGGACAAGACTGCTTGAAAAGGGCCATGAAGCTCTAAGTTAAGGTGGCTCTGAAGGGGTTGAATCTCTACGGACAACTAGACGAGCTCATATCTGACTCTGGATAGGCTGTTCTTACCCAGTGTTTGAATTGCAATTACCGCAGGTTGCAGACCACTTTGAATAAAGTGTATTACAGAGCAGAAGATACATATGCTCATACCTAGAACCTTGTGAATGTAATACAAGGGTGTAGGTAGTGCTGGTTAGCAGAAGAGTGTATTTCCTCATTATCTTCTCACAATGATACATCAAGGATGATGCTTAAGATTAGTAAAATAGACATTTCACAGGTTGAATTCCTATGCAAATCTGTAATAAAGCTCCTGCAACTCTAATTTTCTTCTTTCCCTCCCTCTCTCTCTTCCTCCCTGCCAGCTTCAACACAGTACCATTAAACAAAATCCCTAATGAACAGTGAAATGTTACCTATCACAACTAGCCAGATGATGCATTTTAGTGTACAATACTACAAGACTTGCATTTGAAGCAGCATTAGGTTTAGTTTAAAAAATGGCCCCTGGCATAAAATAATAATAACTGGATAGCTGAACCTCCACTTTTACGTGGACTGTGAAGAAACAAACAGTCTGAATGTTCTTTTCAAGCTTTTTATACACTGAAATCTCTTCCTTCCCTCCTTCCCTTCCCTTCCCTTCCCTTCCCTTCCCTTCCCTTCCCTTCCCTTCCTTCCCTTCCTTCCCTTCCCTTCCCTTCCCTTCCCTTCCCTTCCCTTCCCTTCCCTTCCCTTCCCTTCCCTTCCCTTCCCTTCCCTCCCTTCCCTTCCCTTCCCTTCCCTCCCTTCCCTTCCCTTTCCCTTCCTTCCCTTCCCTTCCCTTCCCTGCCCTGCCCTGCCCTGCCCTGCCTGCCCTGCCCTGCCCTGCCCTGCCCTGCCCTGCCCTGCCCTGCCCTGCCCCTGCCCTGCCCTCCCCTCACCTCCCCTCACCTCCCCTCACCTCCCCTCACCTCCCCTCACCTCCCCTCACCTCCCCTCACCTCCCCCTCACCTCCCCTCACCTCCCCTCACCTCCCCTCCCCTTTTCAAGACTTCTCTGTTAACTTGGATTAGATTAAAGCTATAGGTTCTGTTTAATAAATGAAGTAGAAAATCTGCCATTGATACCTGTAGAAATTAATCACAGACTCACAGAATCTAAGGGGTTGGAAGGGACCTCAAAAGATCATCAAGGTCCAACCCCCCTGCCAAAGCAGACTCCTTAGAGCAGGCTGCCCAGGTAGGCGTCCAGACGGGCCTTGAACATCTCCAGAGAGGGAGACTCCACAACCTCCCTAGGCAGCCTGTTCCAGTGCTCTGTCACCCTCACCGTGAAGAAGTTCTTTCGCATGCTGGTGCAGAACTTCCTGTGCTCTATCTTGTGGCCATTGCCCAAAACTCTCTTAACTGTATTAACTCAATTAACTCTATTGAACAAGCAACTCGGAGGTACAAAATTTCAATCTTGAAAATAAAGTAGATTACTTTTAGGGGGATTATATTACTAGAAATTTTTACACCACTTACATTCAATATTACTTTAAATTAATTTTGATTTTAGTTGACATAATACGAATAATTGGGGTTTTCATTTCCACATTTAGTAGCTGCTGGGAAATCATGCCAAAGGGAGACTGATTCAAACTAGTACATAACCAGATAATATAGATTCTTTTGGAAATAGGTCTACTACATTATGCTTGGAATGATGCAGATATAAGTTGAAGAAATTGTAAAAACATAGCATGTAGAAAACTAGTTTCAAAATTTGGGTTTTTAGGTAGAGGATAGATGCTGGAATATTTTTCAGATAATACGGCATATCTTTGGCATTCTCTTTCTCCTCTCCTCTCCCCTCTCCTCTCCTCTCCTCTCCTCTCCTCTCCTCTCCTCTCCTCTCCTCTCCTCCTCTCTCTCTCTCTCTCCTCTCCTCCTCCTCTCCTCTCCTCTCCCTCTCCTCTCCTCTCCTCTCCTCTCTCCTCTCCTCTCCTCTCCTCTCCTCTCCTCTCCTCTCCTCTCCTCTCCTCTCCTCTCCTCTCCTCTCCTCGAGTCTCCTCTCCTCGAGTCTCCTCCTCTCCTCGAGTCTCCTCTCCTCGAGTCTCCTCTCCTCGAGTCTCCTCTCCTCTCCTCTCCTCGAGTCTCCTCTCCTCGAGTCTCCTCTCCTCGAGTCTCCTCTCCTCTCCTCGAGTCTCCTCTCCTCTCCTCTCCTCGAGTCTCCTCTCCTCGAGTCTCCTCTCCTCGAGTCTCCTCGAGTCTCCTCTCCTCTCCTCGAGTCTCCTCGAGTCTCCTCTCCTCTCCTCGAGTCTCCTCTCCTCGAGTCTCCTCTCCTCTCCTCTCCTCTCCTCTCCTCTCCTCTCCTCTCCTCTCCTCTCCTCTCCTCTCCTCTCCCTCTCCTCTCCTCTCCTCTCCTCTCCTCTCCTCTCCCTCTCCTCTCCTCTCCTCTCCTCTCCTCTCCTCTCCTCTCCTCTCCTCTCCTCTCCTCTCCTCTCCTCTCCTCTCCTCTCCTCTCCTCTCCTCTCCTCTCCTCGAGTCTCCTCTCCTCGAGTCTCCTCTCCTTCGAGTCTCCCTCTCCTCGAGTCTCCTCTCCTCGAGTCTCCTCTCCTCTCCTCTCCTCTCCTCTCCTCTCCTCTCCTCTCCTCTCCTCTCCTCTCCTCTCCTCTCCTCTCCTCTCCTCTCCTCTCCTCTCCTCTCCTCTCCTCTCCTCTCCTCTCCTCTCCTCTCCTCTCCTCTCCTCTCCTCTCCTCTCCTCTCCTCTCCTCTCCTCTCTCTCCTCGAGTCTCCTCTCCTCGAGTCTCCCTCTCCTCGAGTCTCCTCTCCTCGAGTCTCCTCTCCTCGAGTCTCCTCTCCTCGAGTCTCCTCTCCTCGAGTCTCCTCTCCTCGAGTCTCCTTGAGTCTCCTCTCCTCGAGTCTCCTTGAGTCTCCTCTCCTCGAGTCTCCTTGAGTCTCCTCGAGTCTCCTTGAGTCTCCTCTCCTCGAGTCTCCTTGAGTCTCCTCGAGTCTCCTCTCCTCGAGTCTCCTCTCCTCGAGTCTCCTCGAGTCTCCTCTCCTCGAGTCTCCTCTCCTCGAGTCTCCTCTCCTCGAGTCTCCTCTCCTCTTCTCTTCTTCTTCTCTTCCTCTTCTCCATTTTTTTTTTCATTTTAGCAGTTTCATATCATATTACTTACCTTCTCTACCTCCTGAGATTTCCCAGCGTTTCTTTTGAAGACCCAATTCCACAGAAATATCCATGCATGTCACCTACATCCTGTCAAACTCAATGGCATTGAAACTTTCAGCAGACATTAGCTTCTTCAGTGAATTGAGATGGATAGAATTTAATTTTTGTTTCTTTATTTTTGTTGTATTTTCATCCCCAAGTCTTGACTAACTTCATTTTCTGTGCCCAGCTAGTACTGCTTAACCCATAGTTATTTCCCTCCCAGATAACTCTGAGGCAAGGCCTTCTACTCAGTAGTCAACTGATATGCTAGTAGGAAAAAAAAAAAAAGAAAAAGTATCCTCTACATTTCATTTTTGTTTCTTAAGGGGTACTTGCACTCTGCTGCAAACTGGATTCATCTTACTGATGAATCTGATCAGCTCTTCCGAGTGTTAGTAGATGATTCAAAAAGGGTCACTTACAGAGCTGGCAAGAAAAACAAGTTCAATGCCATGAAGTTCGATATCGACACTAGAAGATATAAACTCCAGTAAAATTAAATAAATAAATGATGAAAACTTATGTTCAAGTACCAGTTGTAATGAATGAAGAGCTTCCAATTGTATGACTGCAAAATCAAGCCATGTGGAAAAGGTATAGTGTTTAGAATTATAGAAACATCAAATCATTTAGGTTGAAAAAGACCCTTAAGATCAAGTTCAACCATTAACTGAACACTACCAAGTCCACCACTAAAGCAGGTCTCCACATGCCATGACCACATTTGAACTGAAGAACTTCATTCCTTGACTATGCAATTAACTCCCATTCTCTACATATTCCCTCACTCTCCAAACCTGATAAACAATCCAATATTGAGGATCATTGGCAAAGAGGAATAAAGCCTACCTTGTCATCTGCTAGATATGACACTTCAGACCATTTCTGCCCAGCATGGATTCAATCCTATTTTCTTAGCACAGTAGAAAATTGAGCCAGATGAGAATGATAAAACTGTCTATAAATTTACTCTATTCAAAGCTGCAAGCTGTACTGAAAAAGACACATATTTCTTTGCGCGCTGGGACATAATGTAGGTAGGAATAAAACAACAACAGCAACAAAATTCATGGCAATATAATGTTCTCCAAGTATTGCACAAGGTTAGGGAATTGCGTGTGTGTGTGTGTATGCGCGCGCGCATGTTTAAAAGGAAAGACAAATGAATCTTCACTGGGAGGAGTTTTGTTTAGCAGAAAAGTCATAAAATGTTGGGTGAATGAAAAGAATCAGCTTCAATTATGTTTTCTTTCCTTGATGACTGTATTTCTTTGATTTCAAGCATTACTTGGGATTAACACATGAGGAGCTCATTTGTTCCTTCCAAGAGATATCTTTCCTCCTCTCCTGTGAGAGATGCTGTACAGACTGGGCTCAAGGCAGTCACCCTGCCAAAGATATGGCAGGAAAGGGGCTGCTTATTTACCATTTAAAATACAAAGGCTATGCTTCCTTCTTAGGCAAAAAACAATTGATCACCAATAGTGAGTAAACAATGTTTAGCCACAGCACACAGACCTTGAGGGATTTATGAGCAGCTACAAGCTCACCTCTTGACTTCAGCTGGAAGCTGGGCTGTTTCTCTGAGTTGCAGACTCTGACCGGTAATGTCCTGTGCAAATGAATTTAGAGATTTTCTCAGCTTGTATTCATATTCTACAAAAGGAAAATATCCCCCAATTGCACCTACTTGTAGCTGAATTATCGACTTCAGCTTTGAAGTGCAAATGAGCTGAATGAAAACACACTTAGACTGCAACATAGGAGCTATTTCTACTAGCTGATTTATGGTGCATTAACTGTCTGGTAAGGAAAGCCTTCTATTGCTATGGATTTGTAATCCCCCGGTCCAATTATCCTGAAGATGAAGGCAAAATGCCATTCGCTGTATGAGGCAATCGATAGTGGTCATTTCTTAAAATTCTTTACTTCCCCTTTTTTTCCAGCAATCCAGGTTACAGGATCTTCCATAAATTGCTCTTTCATGGTTTATCAGCCCTGCTGTTTTTAAAAGCCAGGCTTACGGACTATGGTTACAAAAATAAACTGCTACAAACAACCTTTCAGTAGGTTAAAACTGTCAGTATTTATGGTGAATGCAAACTCCTTTAGAAACTTCTAATCACAATAACCTGTCTATATAAAAGTAATCTCTGACTAAATAAATATTCCGGGAAGAGAAGATGAGAATTTGTATATGAACTCCCCCCTCCCACTCAAAAAAAAAAAAAAAAAGCCTAATAATTGAAGTCCCAAATATTTTAATGACCTTTTATAAAATAATTAATTAAATACCTGAAGTCACACCCTATGAAAAATTCAAGCCCCCAGTTCTCGTGCCAGTGTTCACTAAAGGGCATTACATCTCATGTAATATGACGTAATCTGAAAGAAAAGAGGTGCCCTCTTATTTTCCAAAGCATCCCATCCCCATTTTGTCTTCTGTCTCCAGACATTTGTCTCTGCAGAATACTTTCTTGTCCCTCTCACCATTTTTCTTGCATAATATTAACTCTTTTGGACACTTCTCAAAACATCTGACATGGACACAGTGTTCAGTTTATTTGATAAATTCTGTACATCCTGAGAAAACATTGGATGCTGCATAGTCACTTTGTTGTATGTGCATGTATTTCTATCTATTTCTATCTAATAAAGCAAGCTATTTCTCTCATTGTAGATATAGCTAAATATACAACAACTCAAATTCATGCCATAGACATATGCTTGTAAGGTGAATATCTTCACCAGAGGAAGAAACCCTCAGCATTTATAACCAGTGGAGATCTAACTAGATCTAACAGGCACTGGAGTTCAGAATGGGGTCCCTCTCATCCTCTAATGCACGTCTTATCATGTCAAATATATAATGTATGCCTTTCCCAAATTACTCTTTTAATCTGTTAAGTATTTAAACAATGAGGAATGGATGCCTGCAATCGTGGTATCTACCTTGTACTTATCTGAAATTAGGTAAAAATTAATCCCAGCCTTTGTGCCGAAAGGAGACAGCTACAACTCAAAAATCCCAGTGAACATTCATTCTACTTTCTCAAGCAGAATCAGTGTCATGGTTGGATGATGAACTACCAAGGGGTCTCAGCCTCTTGAAAGACACTATTCTCCTTTCAAAGGTGATTTGAGATAATAAAATGGTCATAACCTCCATTATTGAAATTCATACAGGTAAGATTACTGTGCTATCTAGAAAGAGAAATAATTGTACGTAATTTGGGTGACAATTTAAGTTATTCTGATCTTTTCCAGAAATGGAAATGACCTGTGTTTGTTGGAACCTAGATAAATCAGTGCCATACATCACACTAAATTTTATCTGTCCTAGTTCTATATGGGATTCTTTAGAAACTTTGCAGACCATGAATCCAGGAGGAAGCACTGGATAACTAAATGTCTTTTTCTAAAATTGTTATTTTTTTATTCTATCAGTCAAGGTACATTGAAAGCTCTCATTAATGTAACATGGAAATTTCTTGAATTTATTAACACACGTAACTCATTTATGATCTAAGGAAAAATCTACTTTACAAAGTGAAAACTATGGCTCAGAATAACTGCAGCTATTTATCCAAGGTCATCCAGGAGATCTGGACTTGCTTCTGGCATCAAATTCTGCTGTCCTGAACCATTCCAGTTGTGACCGCCCTCATATTTAAAGAGTCACCCAAGACAGGAATATGTCTTGGGCATCAAATGGGAATATGTCTCAGGCATCAAATTCTGCTGTCCTGAACCACTCCAGTTGTGACCGCCCTCATATTTAAAGAGTCACCCAGACAGGAATATGTGAAATTCAAATTTTTATAAGTGATTTTTACATTGCCTTTGGAAATATATTATTCTGTTTGGGATCAGTCCAGAACAAATTATGTAGGTACAATGGAAAAACAGCTATCCCATTTCCAGGAGAATTTTTTATCTGCACTGCTCTATAAAGCTTTTGCCTAACTTCAAAGTTCAGATGTTACTTTGTAAAGGCAGAATTAATTTTCTTGATTGCTAATCCATCACCACTAAGTATGATGCATATGGTATCAAACATAGGTATTTCTGCTATCATTAATTGTGGCACATTGTCACAACCGATAAGGAAATGCAATATGAGAACAAGAAAACAGTCACTGGATTTGGCAGCTTACCCTTGTTTTTCTAGTAACCATGGCAGGTACCAACCGAAACCCTTAACTCAGGAGGGTGACTGTGTGAATAAACGAGGAAAAGAAACTCAGGACTTGGAGAGCATCAATCATTCAGCTGTGTTGTCTCACACTCAGTTTGCAGTGCTGTTGTTCAGTGAAAGATAAAGACGGATAGGCCTGAAGGAAAAAAAGAAATGTTCTGTAAAATATCCTAATGCTGAGGAGCGAAGGTGTAACTTCTGGTCCTGAGGATTTTGCTAGAGAAAAGGAGAGGCAGTGACACAGAGGATGAGAGAAGGAAATTAACATGTGCTTGATAAAAGAGAAATCAAATAAGGAACCATAGTTTAAATGGTAGATAAAGTACAGCTGAAGTGATAAGCATCATATGAGAGACAGGAAAGGAAATTAACAAAACATAAGTTAGTAGAGTAAAAAATATCTGGGTCCAAGTCCAACAGTAGGTAAAAATACTCAGGTCAGGAGGAAAGGAATGAGCTGTTTCATTTTTCAAGAAAGTAAATCCTAGCATAAAGGGCTAGGTATGGCTTTGGAAAAAGATTTGGTCTTCTTTTTCAGTTTTCTTTATAGGGAGAGAATAGAATCACTGAAATAGCTGTAAATTACAGATTAAATCGTTTTATTATTAAATAGTAAGTCAATACAGATGGATCTTTTTGAGATTGTATAGATGTTCTCCAGAGTATACCCATGCCATAGCAAGCTTGTATAAGACAACCAGCAGAGAGATAAGCAGGTCAATCCTCTGTTTTAAAACCAGTAGAAGCTATTATGATTATTTTTGTTGACCTCCAGAGTAAAGCAGACCTAGACCAGCACAAGCACTTCTTCATCAGTTGAAGAATTCATGCTTAAAAGTTTCTGGGCAGTGCTGCAGCTCATATAACACTTTAGGGAGGGTTTCACTTCTTCACTTGTGTATCTCAAAATGATTCTGAAATCTTCTCTGGCCCTTAATTTAACATGCTGGTTGGGAGAAGAGAAAAAATAAAAAATAAAAATAAAAAAGAGAAAAAAAAAGAGAAAAAAAATATATTTTATTAGATTGCTTGTCTTTGGAGTTTGCCAGATGATAGGCCTCCAGAGGATACACAGGGATGTGGAACTGAGACAGGGGATTGGCCTGACTCTCCCAGTTTACTGTTGATTTCGGTCTTTTCCTTTAGGTTTTACTTACTTATTTTTCTTTCTAAAAGTGGACTTCTTAAATCGATCCCTGCCTTTTCAGTAAAAAACAGAAACAGACTTTAGCAAAATACTTGTTCCCATTCTACACTGCACTCTATTCTGCTTTTCTCATCTCTGTATATCGAAGGGGCAAATTGCAGGTCTCTGCACTGGTGACTTCCAGAGTGTATTTCCCACTCTCCTCATAGGACCTCTGTTTTTTATTTCTCTGTTGGTTAATGCTAAACTATTTTGCTATCACAAATCATTCATGCTCATCCTTCTGTAACTTTATGAATCTTCAGCTGCTTCATATATCTTCATATATCTTCATTTAAGTAAGCTAAAAATAGCTGTTCTGGGATCAGGAAGCAAAATGGATGCTAGAATCATAGAATCATAGAATATCCCGAGTTGGAAGGGACCCATAAGGATCATCAGGTCCAACTCCTGGCACTGCACAGCTCTACCCAGAAGTTTAGACCATGTGACTAAGTGCACAGTCCAATCACTTCTTAAATTCAGACAGGCTTGGTGCAGCAACTACTTCACTGGGGAGCCTGTTCCATTGTGCAACCACCCCCTCGGTGAAGAACCTCTTGCTGATGTCCAGACTAAACTTCCCCTGCCTCAGTTTAACACCATTACCGTGGGTCCTGTCACTGGTGATTACGGAGAATAGGTTACCTGCCTCTCCAGTCCTCCTCACGAGGAAGTTATAGACCTCAATGAGGTCCCCCCTCAGCCTCCTCTTCTCCAGGCTGAACTAGCCAAGTGACCTCAGCCTCTCCTCATATGTCTTTCCCTCTAGGCCCTTCACCATCTTCGTCACCCTCCTCTGGACACTCTCCAACAGTTTAATGTCCTTTTTGTACTGTGGTGCTGCGGTGGTTTTACCGTGCTAGGCAGCTGAACACCACAACTGCTCTCTCCCTCCCCCTCCTTAGATGAGGAGGGGAAGAAGTAAAGGAAAGAACAACTCACGGGTTGAGATAAGGATGATTTAATTAAAGGAAAAAAAAATAATTATTAAGGAAAGATTATTATTAATTAAACAATTTAACTAAACAATTTAACTAAACAATTAACAATTTAACTAAAGGGGAAAAAGGAAAGGGGAAAAGAGAGGGGGAAAGGTTATGTGGAAGCGCAGAGGAAAGAAATTACTCTCTACTTCCCACAAATGAGCGATGCTTGACCAGGTCCTTGAAGCAGGGCCTCAATGCAAGTAGCCGGTGTTCAGGAGGAGGACAGACGTTTTCACAATGAGAGCCCACCCCTCCCCTCTTCTTCCTTTTTCCACCTTTTATTGCTGAGTGTGACATCATATGGTACGGAATATCCGTTTGGTAGATTTAGGTCAGCTGCCCTGGTGATGTTTCTTTTCTCACATCTTTGCCCACCCCTAGGGGAGTTAGGGAGAGTCCTGATGCTGTGCCAGCACTGCTCAGCAGCAGACACAACACTGGTGTGATACCATTGCTGTTTTAGCTACGAATGCAGAGCACAGCACTGTATGGGCTGCTGCAGGGAAAGTTAGCATCCCAGCCCAACCCAGTACAGGTGCCCAGAACTGCACACAGTACTCGAGGTGAGGCTGCACCAGCACAGAGTAGAGCGGGACAATCACTTCCCTCAACCGACTGGCGATGCCGTGCTTGATGCACCCCAGGATACGGTTGGCCCTCCTGGCTGCCAGGGCACACTGCTGGCTCATATTCAACTTGCTGTCAACCACAACCCCCAGATCCCTCTCTGCGGGGCTGCTCTCCAGAGTCTCGTCGCCCAGTCTGTACGTATAGACAGGGTTGCCCTGTCCCAGGTGCAGGACCCAGCACTTGCTTTTGTTAAACTTCACGTGGTTGGCGATCACCCAGCTCTCCAATCTGTCCAGATCTCTCTGCAAGGCCTTTCCATCCTCATTTGAGTCCACAACTCCTCCAAGTTTGGTGTCATCAGCAAATTTGCTCGAAACACCTTCTAGTCCTACAGCCAAATCATTTATAAAAACATTGAAGAGGACTGGCCCTAAAATGGAGCCTTGAGGGACCCCACTAGTGACCATCCGCCAGCCAGATGTGGCCCCATTTACCACAACCCTTTGAGCCCTGCCCGTCAACCAATTGCTCACCCGTCGTATGATGTTTTTGTTTAGCTGTATGCTGGACATTTTGTCCAGTAGGATCCTATGGGAAACCATGTCAAAAGCTTTCCTGAAGTCCAAAAAGATCACATCAACTGGTTTCCCTTGATCAACAAGATGGGTGATCTTATCATAAAAAGAAAACAAATTTGTTAGGCAAGACCTACCCCTCATGAACCCATGTTGGCTGGTACCAATGACTGCATTGTCCCCCAGGTGCGCTTCAATAACTTCAAGGATCATCTTCTCCATAATTTTACCAGGCACTGACATGAGACTGACAGGCCTGTAGTTGCTAGGGTCTTCTTTCTCACCCTTCTTGAAAACTGGCACAACATTTGCCAGCTTCCAGTCTACTGGGACCTCTCCAGATTCCCAAGATGGTTGAAAAATAATTGAGAGAGGTCCCATGATGATGTCAGCCAGCTCTTTAAGCACCCTGGGATGGATCCCATCCAGACCCATGGACTTGTATGGATCAGGTGGAGCAGCAAATCCCGCACACATTCAGGGTCGGCTGAGAGTTTTTCATTCCCACCGTCATGGTCCTCCCGCTCAGGGCACCCTGGGTCCTGAAGCCCATCATCAGTGTTGAAGACAGAGGCGAAGAAGGCATTAAACGTCTCTGCTTTGCCTATGTCATTGTCTGTGAGGAGACCTTCTCCATCAAGTAGTGGACCTATGTTTTCTTTGGTTCTCCTTTTTCTGTTCATATATCTAAAAAAACCTTTTTTATTGTCTCTCACAGACATGGCCGGCTTCAACTCTAGTTGGGCTTTGGCCACACGAATTTTCTCCTTACAAACACAAACAGCATCCCTGTATTTCTTCCACGTCGCCTGACCCTCCTTCCAGCAGCCGTACACTTTCTTTTTTCGCCTAAGCTCCCGTAGAAGATTCCTGGTCAGCCAGGCCAGCCTTCTGCCCCACCTGCCTGCCTTCCGATATTTTGGAATCGCCTGATCTTGTGCTTTTAGGAGGCAGTGCTTAAAGACTGACCTGCGCTGATGGATGCCAATGCCTTCAAAAGCAGTTTCCCAGGGGACCTTGCTGACTAGTTCCCTGAGCAGCCTGAAGTCTGCTTTCCCCATATCCAGGGCTGAAGTTTTGGTGGCAGTTTTCCTTCTGTCACCATAAATTCTAAACTCAACCACTTCATGGTCGCTATGACCGAGACGGCTACCAATTGCCACATCTCCCACAAGACCCTCTCTGTTCTCCAGCAACAGATCTAGGAGGGCACCTTTCCTAGTTGGCTCCCTTAGCACCTGCACCAAGAAGTTATCATCTAAGTGCTTTAGGAACCTCCTGCACTTGCTCGTGTCAGCCGTGTGGTGATCCCCGTTGATGTCTGGCAAGTTGAAATCCCCCATAAGGACAAGGGGAGTTGATCTTGAGGCACTTAGTTCTGCAAAGTATAATTCATCGGTGTTGTCGTCCTGACCAGGTGGTCTGTAACAGACTCCCACAACGACATCCCCTTTATTTGTTCACTCCTTAATCCTTACCCAGAGGCTCTTAACTTTGCCATCACCAACTTGAAGTTCCACACAGTCCAGCCCATGCTTCACATACATTGCCACCCCGCCACCTCGCCTACCCTGCCTGTCCCTCCTGAAGAGCTTGTAACTATCTATTGCAACACACCAGCCACAGGACTCATCCCACCAGGTTTTGCTTATGCCGATGATGTCGTAGCTGTGGGACTAGGCCAAGACTTCTAGGTCATCCATTTTATTCCTCATATTGCGTGCGTTTGTGTAGATGCACTTTAAATGCGCCTCCAGACATGCAGCACTTTGTGGAGCCGACTGAAGGACCTCACTAGCACACAGTCCCTCTGATTCTAGCGCACCATCCCTTAGCTCATCACCGGCGTGCATGGTTTTATCTCCTTCCCGCTTCGACTCTAGTTTAAAGCTCTATCCATCAGCCCTGCCAACTCCTGAGCAAAAATCCTTACCCCTCTCTGAAAGAGGCGCATCCCATCCGGTGCCAGTAGGCCCGGTGTCGCATAGACCTTCCCGTGATCGAAAAACCTAAAGTTCTGCCGGCTGCACTAGTCCCGAAGCCACGTGTTATTGCGATGAGTCTGCTTGTCAGCATTGATCCCCCCCTAACAGTGCTTAGGGCTGTAATAATAATAGAACAACCATCAAAATAACAATAAACAATGACAAAATTGATAAATAATAACCATTCTTTTCACTATGTAAAATACACTAAATATACAGTAAATGATATTATAAACATATATGATATATAACATGATGCATTTTGTACATTTTCTGTAGTATTTTATTGAACTCAAGCATTTTTTCATAGACACTTTTTACTTATATATGTATGCATGTATGTATACATGCATAAGTAAATGTGTAATGTGTACATATAGCTAAATTTGATTGCAGAAACCGAAACATATTTAAATATCAATAAATTTACATGGGTTACCTTTTAAAATCCAACATTACTTTCTGGATCTCTCACACATGTTCGGGAGCAAATGAATATCTTTAGTAACGTCAGAAACATATCCAACAGCATACCCGCTTACTGTTCCATTGTAACACATTCTGCTCCACTGAGGAGTTTAGCGCTGAAGGTACTGGTGATGTACGTGTTTCACCTGATTAAAACTGGAATGGTCTGCAAGGTCCAGTATTGAGACCAATATTGAAGGTAGCACAGGAAATCCCAAACACAATGTGCATTTTCTTTAGCACAATGTTTTGCCTATACTTAAAGCTAAGAGATAACTACGCAAAAGGAGAAGAATCAGGAAACGTTTTTATGTTTGCTGAATTGATGCTGCTGTACATAATGTGACGTAAGGCTACTTTCACAGATAATGTGAAATGGACAGAGCAGAGGGGCTTCAGTGGTTTAATCTGAATAAATTGCAGACTCTGTGAAGGGCTCAGCAAAGTGATAAACAGAACAAGACAAGGAAGGCACTTTGGGGGTAAAATCACAAGCAGCAAATTGAGGGCCTGGTCTTTTTGAAATAGATGTGAAGTTTTTCATTGACTTCTGCAGGTTTGGATCAAGCTAACAGCAGGGAAGCATAATTTCACTGAATGTGCTGAAGAAATTCAGAGAGAAGAGAATTCACATGAGCTTCACTGGCACACGACCACTGGCTCTGGAGATGACCCCCCTCAGCTCTCACAAAAAGATGAATAGGGATGATTGCGGGAGGCCAAGGCTACAATTTCAGAATGACCCTGTAAACCAAACCTTCCTCTAGCCTCATGTGTTATGTACGTGAAGTAGTTAAAAAAATGCAGATACACAACAAAACAGCTTCTTGTTTAAATTCAATATTTTACAGTATATAAAAAAAATAATAATATAGAGCAAAGTACTGTCTTTAATGCATACTAATTAAAGTGGGAAATTAGTAAACATGAATTCACTTACCACTTCATTTACCATGTTACATTATATATCTGGTAACCTTTATATTCAATAATAAAATCCGTGACTAATTCCTAAAATAAACTCTAAAAACAGAGGAGTTCTTGCTGAAATCTAGCATATGCCAGAGAAGCGAAGTAGTAGAAACAGTTTCCAAGTGATTTTGGTACATATGAAATCCTGTGGGCTTGATCCACAGTTGGTGTAAATGGCCATATTTCTTGTGACTTCAAATGAATTATTACCACTAGATATTTGTTTTTGCATGTTTATTTGTTTGTTTGTTTGTTTTTCCCTTGGTTCTATGAGTTGGTTCTATGAATTGTTTTGTTGGCTTTTTTTTGTTTGTTTGTTTCTGTGTTATTTTTGTTTTGTTTTTTTTTTGTTTTTCCAGACAGAACACTACTTCAAAATAAATATATTTAAATCTGTTTGAAAATCCATTGTATAGCTGTACGTTAAGGCATAAAATAGAGAATTTCTGGATTATTTGTATATGCTTCGAGCATGGAAGAGCAAGGGTCTGTATAAGGTTCTTCCCAATACTTTGGAAGAGCATGTTGGACTGTTGTTGCAGGCATGAGGGGATGAAGAGGGATTTCATAATTCTCCATCCTCTCCTAAGTGAATTTGTCCCTTCCCTGACGTATGAGGGTTAGACTTAGGCATTTAAATGCTTTCTCTTTACTGCAAAGAGGAATATTATTGTTCTAGACGAGCTGTTGTCTCACCTCCCTCACCTTTGCTGTTGTCAGAAGTCCGTCCCTTTCCCTTTGGGGTACCCACCGAAACCTGTCCCACTTCACAAGCAATACTTTTGCTGCATTGCAAAGTGTGTTTATGATAGGGTAGAAGGCACATAAGAAATGACAAAATAAGAGAAATTGTAAACAAATGTGACAAGCTGAATAGAAAATGAGAAAAGCAGGTACAAAGCTAGCATGGCCTTGCATGAATATTGCTCTCAGCAGAGCTGAGAATATATCAGATCTTCTCAGATTTTTTTTCCCACCTTTTTTCTTCCCTCACACCCCAAAGGCATGAAAACTGTGTACCTTACTCATCAGCAAAGATTGTATCCAGTGTTTGTATGCCACACAGACCTTCTTCGTCCAGGAGAAAAACAGGATTTAAGACCATACATCAACACAACCGAGCACTTATTTGAATATATATATATCTTTGCAGTATTCTTCCAGCATATTTTTGATGTACCAGCAGTTCCCTTTGTCTCCAAAGACCAAACAGGTCCATCACCATCCTTCTAGGATACCCCTTGTTTGTCCTAAGGTAATAGGAGAGCACAGTTGAATTAAATATTGAATTTTCTCTGAATTTCCTCCTCCTTTATTTGTGCAAAATGTTCTTTGACTGTTCTAAGCGCTAACATCTCCTTTGGAGTTAAAACTGGGGATATGTGAATGTTTTCCATTTGGGAGATTTTTTTTTTTTCACCATTATATTTACATTTTAATTGTATAAGGAGAAAGACGATGTGCAGCCCCTTTCTTTAAGTCCAAGTCAAATTCCTACATGAATTTCTATGTGAATGAATTTCTCTGATATGCATTTTTCTATGAACATTCAAGACACAGAGGTTTCCTGCCAGGAATATGTTTATCAAACATTTATCACAATTAGCAGTAGTAGTTTTAAAGATGCAAACATTTTCAGATAAATGTGGCTGCTCTTTTACCCAGTCAAGAGAACTATATTAAGATTACGAAGCTTCTCTAACCACTTGCAAATAAACACCCTTTTTAAACATCAGAAAAAAAAGGAAAAAAAAAAAAGAAAAAGAAAAAAAGCCATAGTATCTTCACTAACTTAATAATAAAAAATAAAATATAATAATAAAAGAAAAGGCAGAAAAGTCTGTCAAATCATTTCAGATAGCAAATAAATCTGAGAAGGCTGTGATCTGCTGGGAAGTAGAAGGAAGCTAATTTGTCAGATAAATGATTTGTTGTGAATTGTTCTGTTATCTCTGTTCAAGGGGAATGAGCCTTGATTCAGGAAAGTGCTGAGCCAGTCCCGCTAGTTGCTAAACAGTCTCAAGTCCCGTTGTGGGAGAATATCCATTTCTTTCACATACAGAGTTATTTTGATGAGACGTAGCACAACGTCCAGTCCAGAGGAAAATAAATCTGCATTCTGTTCCCACATACACCATGGGTCTCCTGCATGACCTTGGGCAAATCACTTATCCTCTCTGGACAGCAGTTCCTCCATCTGGAAATTGGGCATGATACTATATTTTTAAAGCTCTTTTGGACCCAGGAAGAAAAATTGCTAGATGTTATTATTATTATTATATTTCATTGCTGACATCTATTACTGACTATGTATTTCACAATGACAGCTATCACAGTATGTATATTTCTGTAATGACAACTACCACAGGATTTATATTTCTGGGATGACAACTACCATATTAGAGTGTGTATATTATTGGAATTAAAGCCATAACACCATATATTGCTCTAAAACTATAGAACTAATTGTCATATACTTTTCACAGATACACAGTGTGTTATTATATGTCATTGTATTGTACTTTTTGATTCATTATATATGTATAGGATATATATGTATACATATAGTAAAATATATATTCCACTTTGTTTGACATAGAACAAATTGTCCTATCCTAACAAAGCACTCTTGTACAAAGCAAACTCTAGCAACAATGTGTAGAAATACATGTAATTTGAAAGGCGTTAAATGGCTAACAATTCGGCATGGCTGTATCAATGAAATCTTTCACAGCATATATTAGACAGTTAAACATTGCAATCTGCTCTTCACACTGATATCCAATAAGTAAAGGAAATGCCAACATCAGTCAGAAGCTAAGGAGGATTTTTCTTCTTTGTTTTCTTGCCAAAATGTATATATATATTTAAAAGAAGATTTATTAAGTAATCAGCAGAAGAAATCACATCCCTGTAAGATAAAAAGGGATTTTTTTCTCTCCTAGAAGTTCAGTTCATATTAGGATTAGATAATCACATTAGGATTATATCCAGCTGACTGCTAGATAGCAGAATGCGTGGTTATGTTTCAAATTAAAATTACTCATAGGGTTTTTGCGTAGTTTGTATTAATCTTTAAATAAATAAATAAGGAATTTTTAGTTATTTAATTTTTTTTTTTTTTTAATTACAAGATACATATTTTGGCATCAGTTAGCAAATTAGTTGACTTGAAAACAGAACAAAGCAAGTTCCACATTAAAGAAAGATTATACGATCCCACAAGAGAATGTCTTTATATTATGGAAAAGCTCAGAGTTGGAGCCCATTTCAGCCCCATGTCTGCAGCTTGAACAAACATTTACAGTGTCCAAAATCCAGGTGAGAAATGTTCAGCAAAGTGAGGCTGAAGCTCCAGGTTTCCTGGGACCCTTAAATAAGATTAATGAGATAGGGAAAAAAAAAAAAAAAAAGCATTTTTTTTTTTTTTTTTACTTTGAGTTGCCTAAAAGCATGAAATATGATCATTTTTAAGCCTAATTTCATTCATCCATGTTTAACAACATTGATTTTTTGTCCTTTCAACTCTGCAGAACAAGCTGGTTAGTCAAAGACTTTCAAAACAGAACTTCTTCCAAATACCCAAGGTATTAATGTTATTTACCTTAATCTTAACAGGTCTGAAATCTCTTTGAAAACTACATTCTCAGCCAATGTCTAGTTATTTTTGCTAATGACCTCCACTGTCCAAGGTGCCAGTACTCCAATGCAATATTGAGCTCATGCCCAAGCAAAAGCTGTGACAGGATGAAGACTCTGAGATTCCATTTCCTGAAAAAGTCTGCATGCAGCTATGGTTTTCTATCTGAGAACCTGTGAAGCAGGCTACCTCTGTTAAGCAGCTTGGCTCATATCTTTGAAAATAGTGTGCAACTTTGCTATCTGTTCCCACTTTTGCCTGTTGAAGACAGAATTATATGGTTATATGGCAGCAATACCACTTTAGTTGTGTGTACATGGGTGCTGCACTAGTGTTCCCAGTGATATCCTCCCAACACTGACTCTTAAATATTGAAACCAATATAATTAACCAAATGACTGCCTTCTGCTCACAGATGCGAAGAAAAACCTGGCTGGATTGTGAAGAAAAGTATTACCCTTCCGTTGTACCCATAAGAAAAAAGCATGTTTCACCCAAGGCACTGACTTGTACTTATTAGTATTAGTTCCAGAACCACTGCTAAGTCAAGTATTTTGAGATGCTAGTCCATGAATAATAATGCCAGAGAAGTACAACAATTAATAGAACATGAGGATATTCCCTAAAGAGCATGAGCAGCATTGCAAGAGGTATGAATGCTTCCCCTTTGAAATTTGTCTGCTACGGCCTCTTGAACTTTGATTTTGAAAGGTGGGGAAGAGGTAAAATGAATTACACTACATTAGCAATGTCGAGGAAGATGGAGCCCTTCCTTCTCTGGAGAAACAGCTTTTAATTGTTAAATTCCCAGAATTCTCCAGTGCACATCAAGCTGGATTCACTCTTGTGCTCTGGCTGAGCACAGGTGACGGTTTTCATTAGCCATTCTTTCTCTTGACCCTGATGTCATCATTGTTATTGTTATTTATTAATTTAAAGTGCCTCACTCTCCCTGGATTGGAGGCGTTTCATGCAAAACTCATAGCCACTAAGCAAATATTAGCATAATGGCAGCAAAACAAACTTTTCAAGAATGTTTTCTATCAATTTATCACTGATGGACTGACATCCCTGGAGGCTCAGGTCTGCTTAGTCTGCTAGCAATTACAACAGAAACAAGCTGCCATCACACACATCTCTTACCAGTCTGACTAACCTTGACCTGGAAAGGGCATTTTCTAGGGGTGAGAGGACGTCTTAACCTACTCATTACTTTTCTCGCCTTTTTAGACAGATGGAGGAAAATCATTCAGTTAGTGATGATCTTAGCAAGCAACAGTATATTAGCCAAAATGAACAGTAATTCAGGCTAGCAGGAGAAAGCAACAGACACTGAAGCCATGAATTTCATGTTTTCTTCATCCACTGGGGTACATGGTCTGGAGATACTCAATTGCTTATTAGATTTAAAGGGGGCATATTTTTCTAGGCTTTTGTCTTCTGTAGAGGAACAAGGGTGAAGGGAATTTCTGTGGTTTTGTTTGTTTGGCAAATAGAGACTAATAGTTTTATACATGTCCCCTGTCAGATACAATTACCACATCGGGAATGAGGAGGTACATTCCCTGGTTCATTTTGCTTTCTGTTTACTGTTCTTCTTTGAAGCAACCCTGAGAAAGTCTCATGTAAAGCTGAGATAAACCTAGACTACCTAAGGGCAGACCTAATGGGGACCCATGCATGCCCTTGGAGAAGGAAGAAATGCAATAAGTGTGTTTCTCTTTCCTTTTGGTCTATGATCCATGAGTTTTACATCCAGCAACGTGCATGTCCTAATTCACAGTGTGCAAAGCCCTCATCCTATGGTTCTGTCAAAGACAAATTTGTGAATGCTCCTGAAGTTCTAGAGAAGCTACGATACTTTCCTAACTTTCATGTAGCAGGAAGCAGGACTGCTGCTTCCAGTTTATTCTTAGACTTTAATTCACAAGCTCATCTGGAGTCATTACGCATTGTAAGGGTATCAGAAGCTCTTTAGTACTCTCTTTCAAATAATTTAATAGGGGAATTCACTCTCACTTAATTTACCTATGGCTTTAAAAAATATGCCTGATCTCTTCCAAGAGATTGGTTTGTCTCCAGTGTGTTTGCTACTACGACTGAAGCTGTGTAGTCAGGGCAAGTTCAGTAAGCTATCTATGAAGCTGTGTAAATACCTGGATGCTCAGTTCCTCATGAGCATTCCTGTAAGTTCAGTCCACTTTACATTAAAGTCCTGTACATTTACATAGGATATCAAACAGAGAAAAATTCTCATCCGTGGATCTTGCAGTATGTTCCATAACAAAGGAATTCCCATTGAATTCTCCGCTAAGTCAAAAAAAGGTAGATGCATAGAAACCTTTGCATCTAGCAATCTCTATCTATCCAAGTTGAACTGTCTGCTAAGTACAAGGTAATGTTCAAACTGATGCTTCTGGGGCTATTAATTGTTTAAATTGCTCTATAAGTCTGTCCTTCAGTTCTAAGACTGCTGTTAAGACATGTTTGCTACTTGTGTGTGTGTGTGTGTGTGTTGGAGTTTGCAGCACATATTGACTGAAAACATATATATTTTTAAAAAATTATTCTCTTTTTTCTAAGTTCTCTCAGTGCTACAGCTTGGTCCAGTACCAAGAAGTATCGAATGACAATCTCTATGTTTAAGACAAGCAAAATTCCCATTTTGCCCACAGAGGAAGTAGGAAATATTAACACTTGGATTTGAACGTGCCCACGCTGCTCCGGCAGCTTGGCAACCAGAAATATTATGCTGCCTAGAGAATCAGAGACCATGGAAAATAATTGTAAAGATAAGTACTTGGTGCAAAGAAGGGTTATGTGGAAGCAGGAGTGAAGAAATCTACATTAGGAGACCAGCTGTGCATTAGGTGTATAATACAATACAGAATGACATAAATTACCATAGCAAACGTGGATACTTAAGAAGCAGCACAGAGGGGAATATGCATAAAAGAAAAGCTGGGATTCCAGGTACCGTTTGCTTTGTGGATTTTTGTTTGTGGAGGTTTTTTTTACACACCCACACCCACACCCACCCACCCACACACCCACCCACACACACACACCACACACCCCCCTTCCCCTACACACACACACATACACACACACCCTCCCCCTACACACACACAGTAACATTTTAAAATAATAATAATCCACATCTCCAGTACTTCTTTTAGCCTATATTCTTTACCTCTGTCTTTTCTATTATGTTGTTTTTGTTTGTTTGTTTGTTTGTTTGTTTGTTTTTCCCCTCAGTGCTGGCAGTAATGTGATGGTGGTGAAGTCAAAGAGTGTTAATGCAAACAGCCCTAGATCCTGACGTATTTATAGGGGAAAAATCCCCATAATTTAAGCTGAGACATTCCACCCCATGGAGGCACTCAAATTATATCAAATACAAAGACAAAAATGGGGATGGTGATGACAAATCTCTGAGAGCCAAATTACTGACAAATTAAGGAAACTCAATGATTGGTAACTATCTTGTAAAACTCAGAATATTACTTAAATAAGGTAAATGCATACTTTTGATATCCATGGAAACTGGAGGCATGCCTATATATAAATATAAATGCATATATATACATATATAAAATATGTTTCATATATATATATCAGTGTAGGAATATCTTTGTATGTTTAGTTAATTAAGAGTTAACTTTTATCTAGCTGTAAACATATTAAATGACGTCTGCACCTTAGCTAATCTTCCTTTACAGTCAGTGAACAGAATTAGGTGCTTCACAGCATGTTTTAGATGCCTACTTTAAAATGAGAGGAATCATGCCTCGGACATGATTACTTCTCTCCATTTGCTGTAAAGAGAGTATGTAGTGACTAGCTCAGATGAAAATGTCTGTTCTGTAAATATCTATTTAAAGTCCAATGAATCACACCTAAAATTCTGGATTCACAGAACTCCAGGTCCTTTGAATTCTTTGTAATAAAAACAAACCACTGCCTGATTTCCAGTTTTGCTGGATATGTCGTGCAAGACAGATGGGTATCCTCTTTATTCAATGTTCTCATGTTCGCCTTTTTCTGAGAAAAAAAAAAAAAAATAAGAAAAGAAAAAGAAAAAATAGTGAATGAAATCTGTTAGTAGTCAATGGGCAGGACATCCTGCTTTCAATGCAAACCCTCTGCTTGCCCAGATTAACATGCCCTGCGAATTGACAACATTATAAGCTATGAACCATTACCATTTGCTTGAAAGTTAGACTGGCTCTTCTGTGAATATTTGTTTGAATTAGATATTGGAAAGGCAGGAGTAAAATTGGTGGTGATAAAATCTGTTTATAAAACTTCGCAAATTGTGCCATTAAAGTTCCCTTTCATTATACCCAAATTATCTAATGGAGAAGGGAATATGATGTGTTAGCTGAGATTAATTTTGAAGAAGGAAAATTATTTGAAACAAAACAAACAAACAAACAACAACAAATCTACTGCACCATATACCTCACTACAAGAAAAAAAAAATCCTTCTAGTGTATCAAAGTTAATTTTCATAGCTCGTGCTCTTGTTGCTCTTATTTTCTCATAAATCTTGAAAAGGTGGAAAAATTTAGAGTTATTTTTTATTGCTGATAGAAAAAAGAGCAATTCCAGATTTATATCCAACACAAACATAAAATATGTTATTCTTCATCCAAATCTAGATAATTTTCCACTTAATAGTAACCTTCTTAGTTTAGTCAAGCATGTTCCAGAGGGGTTAAATACATACCTATATCAGACCAATATAATACCATTTTTTAAATTCATAGTTATAAATATTTTAGATTTCTTTCTGCACTCAATTTGTTATGAGGGTTAACTGACTTTCTACAAAATTCCAGTGTCCTAGCTCACTAATTTAATGTTCATGTTTCTAACTCCGAGTCAAGCTTTGTCATACCAACCACAAATAATTGTCATTTCATGGATTCCATTTCCATCTGAACTCTCTTAAAATAGCAAGTGGATAGAATCTAGTTATTCAATTCTAAACAGGACTGAATTTCACTGTACCAGGAGGGTCCTAGTAGAAAATTCAAATGATAGAGAAGTGCTTATGGAGTTTGGAAATACACAAATAAAAAATGTGATAACTGGAGAATTAATGCATAGCTGGAAAACAGGTTGAGCCTGATCCACATCTGAAATGTCACATACATCAATGTCATGAAGCAAGCAGGCTGAAACTTGTATGTTTTGACTTTGTTCTCTCTCAAGCTGTTTAGGTAATAGTTTATTCAAGTCCGTTAAATATAATATATAAACATATATTATTTAAATTAATATAATATATAATATATAAATTATATAAATATAATAATAATAAATTAAAACTTTAAAGTGCTTGCTTAAAAAGTGCAATATAAATGAAAATAGACCTATTGACTGACATGAGGATTCCTTGATTAAATACTACAGAGTAGTAGAAATAGTATATATAGTCCTATTTTTTTAACAAGTTTATAACTCTAGTAATACTATCTTAACTAAAAGACATAAATCCAAATTGTAATTCCAATAAAAGAAAATTAACTTCTGTGGATAAACAGAAGATGGTTTCTTCTCAATCAGTATGAAATAATAGACAATACTACAAGCTGACCAAGCAAAATAGGACAGGTAGTATTCAGTAGTGGCTCTTATTCATATTTAAAGGGTACAAGGTCAAAGCTAAGATCTATGGTTTTAAGATAAAGGATTTCAATTTTACAGAAAATGTTTCTGCTATGAAATTAAGAAGGTAGGAGATAATGTTATCAAGAGAGATTCTGAAGTCTTTGTTGGACCGAAAAGGCAAAGTCCCTAAATCTCTATTGTGTATCATATTAGAGAGGATTTATGACTCTGGATGAACGGATCTATAGTCTATCAGAAGGAAAGGAATAAAAGGAACCAAAGCCAGGTTTGTGCAAGAAGAAGAGAGTGAGTGAGAGAGATTATTAAAGCAGCCAGTAATGGAAATCTATGAGAAATCTGGCCAGTGTTAGAGGTGAAATGATTAAGTCCCCTTCCAGACTGAAGCATCATTCTCTTTCTTTCTCTTTCAAACTGTAATGTCCAGCATGTGGGATACAACTGTTACAAGTTCATATATCTTTCTGAGGCAAAAGAAGCTGAAAGCCTAAGAGAACATCTGAAAACAAGCTGTCCTGTAACAACTTGATAATGAGGCAGCCTGGGATGTTCTTTGGAGTAGTCCTCTCAGACATAATGGCACTATAGGACTTGAAAAGTGCTGCCTGTCATCACTGGCAAAATTATTCACTATTTCTTTGCCCAGAATGATTGTGGTCAGTATCAGCTTTAACCAAGCAAACATCCATCAATATGTGGCTGTCCATATGTTTCTCTGCCCATCCATTCCTACATGTATATTTAAGACAGAAGAGTAGGTAGACACATGCGAGAGCAAGGGTTGGCAACTGGACCATTTCCTGATGTGTATGCAGATGTTCCCCTCTTCCTCCATCTACAAGCACGTGCATGTCTCTCTGAATACCTGATGTACCTTTATGGTCACTGCATACTCATTTGCCTATAAGTGTGGTGGCATTTTAGAAAGTTAGGACATACAGGGTACAGCATAAACCTTACAGAAGACTTGTTTCCTTCTGTAACTGCAGCTTAAGTCCTATGATATCAAAAATAGCACTACACATCTATTGGTAGTATCTATCTATATGACTGTCATTCTGCAACAGAGATAAAACTAAAAATGTCTCTTTTTGATTCTTAAATTTAAAGGCATCATTACACTTACACACACCTGAGAGAGGAGGGGTTAAAGGAAAGATTATGTTCAGCCTGACTCAGCTTTCAGCAGTGCAATGATCAGCTACATTGATAATGAAAATTTTTATTGCTGCTGGTGGAGTAAAAGAAGAAGAGGTCCTGCTTGATTAAAACTGTGACATTTGATCTTGTATGTTTGGCAAGTAAAACATAGTAATCATAAATATGTTATTCCATGATGACGGCTCTACAGGTTCTCTTTAGACTATGAGTGCCCTTTGAAAGCACTATGACAAGCTGCTAAAAGCAAAAGTTTTCAACTGTGTCAGGCCCTGCATTGTGATTAATTGTTAAAGTCTATTAACCCCAGTAAAACAACTACAAATTGCGTCAAAAGAGGATCTGATTTTCAGCTATCATCCAAGACAACCAGAGCTAAATCTGACCATTGTCCACCATAGACTTTGTTTCTTAAAATGGTCTAAAGTTCAAGGAACAGGAACTTAATTTTCAGCATTTATACACAATCATTTTACCACTCAACCATATCACACATTATTTATAAAGGCCACCATCTTTCAATAAATAAATAAATAAATAAATAAATAAAATTACCTTGCTGCTTGCACCATTGCAAGAAGTTAGAGATAAAAAGTACTTTCTTCTCAGTTTGTTTGTTTGTTTCCTGTAAATTTCTTATTTTTTTTCCTCTCTCTCTCTCTAAGGAAATATATTTTCACAGACCACTTATTTTTGAGTGTGGTGCCTCCTGCAATTTCCATGGCCTATGGGTTCATTGCCTGTGGAAGCCATATACCTGTAAGAATGGAAAAGGCAAGTTAATGTTATTTGCACATTTGGAAAGCAGTGTCTTGTTTATTTACTTAAAACCTGGAGAAGAAAAAAAAAAAAAAAGTAAGGTTAGACACACCAGACTTCTTACTTCAATGATTGCCACAAATCACCTCTCCAAGCCTTTCTTAAGTACTGGATGGTCTACCTGGAGTCAAACAACCTCACTCTGTGGATAAAATGGATCAGGAAAAGTTTACATCAATGAAATGATTTTGCTGATCATGGATTTGCCTAATACTGTCATCAGCAACAGTGTGATAAATGCTCTGACATTCCTTTTTTAGTCCTGCCAACTTCAGTAGATAAGCAGGTTGCTCTGTTTTAGAGAAATACATGGTTGCTGTATATGCTAATTAGCCATTGTCTTCAACTCTGTAAATTCTCAGCGAGTGTCAACACACTTGTAAACAAATTCATGTTCTTTTGGTATGGAACTCACACATTCAACACAGAGTGACTATGACTGAAACATGTCTAAACAATGCATCTACCAGCAGTACCCAAAGCTGAGCACCAGATGCCTCTATCAGCTTTAGAAACCCCTGCATCATACCGCTTTTAACCTCACTACCCTATAGAATAACTACTTATACTTAAACTCTTAAGCAACTTTGCAATTCCAATACAAAACAAATGAATAAATATCTCACTGCTAAATGAATAACTCCTTATACACTAAGCCAGTAAGTAAAATTGGTTACAATGTATGTATTTAAATTGTAATATACAAATATATAGAAATGGAAGATAGACATCCATTGAGACCAGAGAATTGATTACACGGTTAATAAGTGGAATATTTATTTATCATTAACACTATTTTTATTAACACATTAACACATTTTTATTAACACTAACAGTTCTTTTGTGCTGCTTTCCTCTGTTCTGTTGTAAGATACAGTAAAGGCAGTGGCTTAATTTCCCTTCACTAACTCTCCCTCTGCCTCAAACTTCCCCCTGCATCCACCATTCTAATTTCTCCTGAATAACCTTGCTTAATAAAGTTTCAATTTAAAAAATAGGTGTTAAGTTGGAAAATGGATAAAAGAGGAAACCACTACATATAAGCATAAGAGTTCACTGTGCAGTATTAAAAGCAATAATAGTACTTTGCATTTAATTCCCTCCCTGTAAGGGGATTAAAACATTTCTAATTATTAATCAGTATTAAACAGTTTATAATTACCTCTGCAATAAGGTAATTATTAATCCACCCATTTTGCAGATAGTCTAAACCACAGACTATATAACTTTGCCAACATTGTACAAAAAGAGAGCCAAGAAGCAGAAAGGTTATGTTCCGTCCCTCTTGCTCCTGTTCTAAGTCATGTAACAGCACACAGTTATTGGGAAGAGATATTCCACCTACAAGCTGCCTGGCACTAGAAAAGATGAAACTGTTAAGAAAATCATGTCAGTTTAGCTCAAAGAATGAAAATATGATCTTATGGAATACATGGTTAAAAAAATAAATAAAAAAATCATACACTTTCCAAGTCATTTTTACTTACAGTAGGTGTAATGTTTGTTGAAAAAAAGAAATCAAAAAAGCTCTTAATCTAAGGATTTTATACTTCCAGGAAGTCAATATGTTTTGTCATATATTTTAATTAATGGAATGTAATATATATACCAATAATACATAGATCTGCACCTAATAGTATAAATTCCTCAACTGGGGCTTCCTGCCTTACCTTTATGCTTCCTTTCTTCTAAATATCACAGGTTAGAAGAGTTGATTCTAACAGTTATTACACACAGGCAAGTGTTACATGCATAATTTCTACTGATGCAGAAGCATCTCAAGATTACCTAATTTGCCCTCATCTCAGGGAGAACATGGGCATTATAGGACCTTCCTTCAACTCAATAAAAAACTTGGCATTTACCTTGATCTTAGATATCTATACTCTGCTACAAATGATAGTCTCATTCATTAATTCATTGCCTTCTTGAAAACAAATGATAGATCCAGAACCAGAGAAAAATAAAACTAATTTGCTTCTCTTTCAATCCATTCTTATATAACTAAAAAATGAGTGTAGGGGGAAATGTTTTGTTTGTTTGTTTTTCTCTATCTTTTTGGTTTTTGTTTGTTTGTTTGTTTTGTTTTCTTCATACAGAACAATATCTAGACTCATTCAAGAAGAAAATTAAGGCAGTAGAATCAGAAAAATAAGAAGAGGGAGCATACTGTAGGGTGAAAACATGTTCCTAACAGGAACTGAAATCATTAACACCTAATGAAGCAGTCCACAGTAAGCGTGGATGACCATTATCTAGCCGAATTAAAGCAGATGTCTTCTAAAAGCTCCAGTCTGCAATGAAGTTTAGGGAAAAACCCATCCATGAATGGATTCCCTTGGTATTTTATTAGAGGTATGGTGTGGCAAGAAGTTAAACATGATTTGCAATCATTTTCAGACTGCCAGTTAGCTGACAAGATACTAACATAACCTAAGTAGTAATCTGGGGAGACTACCAGACAGTGACTAACAGCAAGGAGTACAAGTCTGCTCTTGGAGGGGCTCCAAAATAAGTAAACATGAGGAGCAAGACAGCGAACTTGATGGGCTGAACCTATTTCTCTGAAATGCATGGAGAGGGATGCGTATAGGATTAATCTGAGACTACTTGAAATCTCATTGATTTACCAAGCCACACCTTGGTATTTATAGTCCTTCTCTTACCTTAAATAAGAATAACTAGAAAAGCTCTGTGTAGCCTTTAACTCTGTTGTTTTAGCTTTTTATTTTATTTTATTTTTTATTTTTTGGATTATAATTGGTTCAGTTACAGATATATAATATATATATATAGTAAGAGAGGAAAGAAAAATCTCATTAACAAAATATTCTTTTGTGTACCCAAACTGTACGGTTCCGTCCAGATTCACATCAGTTTATACAAAGGATAACTCACCCTAACTCACCTTTTGAGCTTCAGTTTCTTCACATGTAATGTAGAGAAAGACACTGTTCTCTTTCACAGAATCACAGAATCACAGAATTGAAGGGGTTGGAAGGGACCTCAAGAGATCATCGTGTCCAACCCCCCTGCCAAAGCAGGTTCCTTAGAGCAGGCAGCCCAGGTAGGCATCCAGACGGGCCTTGAATATCTCCAGAGAAGGAGACTCCACAACCTCCCTGGGCAGCCTGTTCCAGTGCTCCGTCACCCTTACCTTGAAGAAGTTCTTTTGCATGTTGGTGCAGAACTTCCTGTGCTCCATCTTGTGGCCATTACCCCTTGTTCTGTCCCCACAAACCACTGAAAAGAGGTTGGCCAAATCCCTCTGTCTCTCACATGATGGATGTTATGAGTTTTAAGTCTTAATTTTTTCAAGGCTGTTATAGATTAGTTGAAAGAGTCACCTAAATATGCACAGCATTATCCTCATGCTAAGTAACTACAGGATCACTCCATGTTGTTTTTGAAATGACACAGATCACTGCACTTATTTATTCTCTTTACTATTGAGGCTGAATACTCTGTTAGCAAAACTACAGTTTGTGCCTACAAACCGTCAGTGTGGACAGACAGAACCCCAAATGTCCAGGAAAGAGCAAAAGAATATTTTGCATTTTCCCTGGTGAGCAAGGTTAATGTGATCTTAGAAGAGTTCAGGAAAGTAATATTAAAAATTTTTAGTGGAGTCTTTCGTATCTCATTAGCAATATCTTATCTGATTAGCACATTAGCAACATTCCTTTGTATTGCATTAGCATTCATACCATATCAGAATATATTGTTGCTAATACAATGTTTCAGTCGTATCATATTAGTGACTTTCTTATCAGATTACTTAGAGAGGATACTAATAAGACATTCCAATTCAATTAGTAAGGTAACAAAATTCCGTTATTTCCAAATCACTTCCAGCTTTGCTCCTAAATATAAGCTGATGATACACATCAGTGGAGTAATCCTTTTACCATCTCAAAACAGCAACACCCTTCAGGAATCATGTCTGCACAAAGAAAGAATTGGAAATTATGCCCAATGTTCCTATCCTGTTAAATTCTCTGATCTCTCCATTTCCAGGGATGCTGAAGGGAAGAGAGAACACTCCATGCTCATTAGGTACAGGGCTGTTGTCTTATCTGGCATATAACCTTTTGTTTGTTTGTTTGTTTGTTTGTTTGTTTGTTTGTTTGTTTTTCTGGGATGAATACTGTAAAGGGGAAATCAACATGTTGCAAGATGCAACTTTAAGGTGCAGCCTTAAAGCTAGCAGAGAAATGCAGATTTATTTATTTTACATTTCCTTCCCACTGGAAAGCAATCCTTTTTCGAAAAGTTTCTTTGAAGAAGCCAACAAACCATATTCATCCAAATTTTGAGAAATAGAAAATAGTTTACCTTCATATGTACGGATAGAGTCTCAGCATTAGTAAAAATGCGTAATAATTTAGACTCAAACCTGCTCATAATTCAGTTCGAAGAGGAAGAATGCATTTTGGTAAAACGCATGCCTAGGATTCAAGTGATACAGGCTTGAAACAAGCTTTGCTATTGTCTTCACTTCGTCTGTGTGCACCACAGGCATTAATTCACTGTGGGTGAAGAAGGACTTTGGGAACTGTTTCTTTTTCCTCTCTTTCCCCATTACTTGGCTGTTGCAATATATGACCTCAGCCCTCTGATACAGTAATGGTTACGTCTGCACAGCACTCTTACCCTTCTTACCATGGAAGTCACAACTATGTGGATATTCTGCTGTACCCCACCTATAAATCACAGATGCAGATGGTGACTTCCCACCAGAGGATGCACAGTGGTTCTCACAGACTGAGGTTGAGATGATGTATTGAAACAAAAGTATTCCCCAGATGTTTTTTAAGCTCCAGGGACATACCTACTGCTTTTGCTAGCTGAAGGTCATGTGTCATATCTTCATTCCTTTGAAGGCTTTCCATGAAGTCTATGAGCATCATCAGTGATATGTCTGGCAATCAATAAGAAGATACTATAAACCAAATTCATCTTTTATGTCATCTATGAAATAGATGATGATTTACAACATCTCCCTGTCTGAAAGCAATAATGTAATGTATGAATGAAATGTTACATCCCTTTATTTCAGTCTAAATACACTATCCATGCTGATTATGTGCATCATGAAATAAATTACAGAGACAGCTTCTACTAGTGAATAGAGTAGCATCTCTGCTGAGGTCTTCCCAAATTAAAGCAATATTCATTAAAGGAGTCTCAGATCTGTTCCTGACATAGTATGGAATCATCATTGTTTGAGTGATAACCTCTTGCCCCCCCCAAAAAATAAATAAATAAATAAATAAAATACATTGTAAGTTATAACTGGAAGTTACCTGAGTTATATCTGCTATGAGGTGGGTTCTGTGAATAACACTGTCAGCAGCAGAACATGCATTGAATTTGATTATACAAGAAAAATGCTTTAGACTCCTGGTCATAAATACTGGAGGTGTCTTATATAAAGACACCTTTTAAATAAAGTTGATAAAGACTTGGAAATTTCAAATTAATGTACAGTTACTATGACTATTATTAATGTTGCTGTTGTTATTTCTATTACTCTTATTATTTCTTCAACCACAGTCATTGTTCTGCAGTTATTCAGACCTTCCATGCATTCCACATTGGACGTTTTTCCAACTTAATACAAAATGAAGATCTTCCAGGTTCGTTGTCTTTTATCTAAGACCTTTAAGCATAGCATAGAAGAGTGTTCAAAAATTCAATCTCTTTATTAATTAGGTATTTAAGATACAGAACAGATATCTTAAAAAATATATAAATAAATAATTGGAAAACTATTGTCCATAGACAATACATTGAAATATTTCTTTTTTTCTTTTGCATATTTTCTGCATTTTATAAAGCATATTCTAATCTTAAAAGTTCTCTGCTGGTGGAATTCATCTTTACAATCAGGCATTTACATCTGATCTGTAAGTCCAACTCCATGTATAGTTACTGGCAAATTCATCAATCAGGGAAGGGCAAAGAGGTACTTGAGTTACCCTCGTGCTCAGTTCAGTTGCTCATACACAGCTGTCCAAACCCAACCTGGGAGATCCACAGGATACCTAAGCCAAACTGGAGCATCATCTTCAGGAAGAATGTAAGGGCTTGTCAAATAGCACTGGTTCAACATAAAGGCACCTAAGTCAAACCTCAGTGGGTTTCCAGCTAAAAATCCTTCTAGAGTCTGCACTGAGTAGATCTCCGTTGACTATAATGGCTGCTTAGACATTGATTTCTCATATAGTACATTTACTTAAACTTAAGTGTCTGGATCTGCCATCAAATGTCCTCCCAAAGGATGAAATAAAAAATATTTATATATCTGCTTCCCTTGGGTTAATGTTATTGATAAGAAATGGGTCTCCTCTATATTTATTTAGCTATTTATGAGAAACTGCAGCAATGCACATCAATGATTACAGTAAAACTACAAAATATTGCCAAAGGTCTCCAAGAACGTGTATCCTTATGTATAAAAGTGATATGCTTACTGAGAATTTGAGAACTTGGACGTGAAGGCTGACTAGCTGCATAATTTTCTCAGTCAAGATTAGAAAAATAACATGCTAGTCCAATAAGTAGACTATACAATACATTTTCAGTTTTGGAAGCATTTCTGTCATCAAAATAAGAATACATGACAATTTGCCATAAGAGATCACAAAATAATCACAAAGGTTGCTTTCAATTTTGAATGAATATTCATGGAAAAAAAAATGTTATTTGCATATCCCTAGTATTTATATTCTTGTAAAGTTAAATTTCCCCCAAAAGAATTATTGGAGGGTGAAGGATAATTTTCTTATAGTATAAAATGTTATAAACTTAGGTTAGATAACAGCCCTAATTTTAGCTATCCATTGGTGGCTGTAATTCCATTGAGGACTTCATAATGAGTAAATTTGTTAATTCATTCTACGCAACAAGCTCCATTTGCATTAAGCACTGATGTCTGGAATCCTTTTGCACTGCAAATATACTAATGCCATTATTAGTTACTAAAAGATGTAATCAAACAAATAAGCTATAAATAATGTTTAAAATATACTTTAAAAGGCAGCAGCAATGTTATTGCCTGTGCCATGTGAGTTCCATTTGGAACTTTTGGATAGCAATTCCTCAAATACATAATAGAAAAAGTATACCTGAGAATAGAAAATAAAATAATAAATAAAATAAAATAATAAAATAAAATAAATAATATAAAAGTAAAATAAAATTAAACAAAATATATTTTAGAAAGCAAAAATACTCAGCTGTATTTTGATCGTGAAAAAAAATGCAATAATTGCAATATGAAAAAAAGATATGTACATTAATTTCAATCCCCCTGACAAAAACATTTGTCTTTTACTTTTAACTGAATGACATGTTTAGTAGCAGATGCTGTTTTCAATACAAGGACAGAAAAGAAAAGAAAAAAAGAAGTGTTGTGAAAATTCATCCTCAATAAAATAAAAATTAAAATTCATTACTTGCTTGTTTGATGTAACTTCATTACAGCTTTTACTTAGATGTCCACAAATGTGTTTGCAATATGAATGTCATGTAAAAGACCATTGGTTATTTTCTTTATTTTTGAAAGAAAATAAAACATGAATACCTCCAGTATGTATGCTAGGTATACTAGCTAGGTATACTAGCTCCAGTATGTATGCTAGGTATACCAGCATTTCACACCTTATATGGATAATAAATCAAGAACTCCATTGTTAATGTCAGTATTTCTTGCTGCAGTTTTCAAAATCTCATTATTAATGTCATTATGCTCCATGTAAATAATTCGTAAAACTTCTGTTTGACTTCAGTATATTTTCTTTTGAAATCACACTCCTAAATACCATCTTCAAGTATTATATTTTCAGAAACAATTAAGCTTTTGTAAATGTATTGTCCAAACTGCTAGTAGACATATCTTGCTAGCTGGTAGGTAGCTCATAGAGCTGGTCATTTTAAGGTCACCTCTGTTTTATTTTTGCAAATGACCTGAACTCTGCATTCCTCCCTCTCCTGCTCAGTTCTTTAACAGTGAACGTTTAGCTCTGTACTGCCTTTGTGATCTATGCCAGGAACAAGTTTGGTCCTGGGTTTACAGAATAGTTGAGATTGGAAGCAAACTCTGGAGATCATCTGGTCCAACCACCCTGCTCAAACAGGAACACCTAGAGGAGGTTGCAGGACCAGGTGGCTTTTGAAGACCTTCAAGGAGGGAGTCTCCAATTGGAGATCTCCGAGGCTTGTTAGGAAGTATTTTATGTCTATACTGTCCCAAAGACCAGACCTCAGAATAAATTTCTTCACCAAGAGGAACAGTTGGTTTACTTGGAATTGGAGACAATAGGTATGCAGTAGGGATAACCAAGGAGAAAAGTGGGTGAAGGAAAGTGAACTGGTAATGTGAGTGCACCAGTTTCTAAAACTTATTTCTTGGGAATGTTGCAAGGTGTTAATTTAATGTGATTCTTCACTATGTTCTCATGTCTTCTTATCCTCCTGTTTTTAGAGGCATTTGTTTTACCTCTAATATCTTTTATGTTCTGCTTTTTGAGCTCTGAAAAATTTGGCAGTTATTATGATTTCACTAAATTATTCCTTATCATAATTTACCAACATACTGCAATAATACTTTTTTTTTTTTCCCCTAAAGTGGGAAGCTTCATTTTACTTACCTATTTATTTATAAATATAGATTATTATTATTATTTTTAATTTATTATTATTATTTTACATTGAGGTCATCTGTTGGTTTTGAAGTAGCTTTACTGTGCTGTTGAAATTATTCAGAATAAAAGAATTCTAAAGCATCTAAGTTTTATAAATATGTATGGCGGGACACAAACTGTTTGTATGCACAATAGGATGGCAATAAAAGCAATCTGTAAGCTTCTTCCAATAGTGATCTCTTATAACCACCCACTGTTCAGTCATTTTGTAATAATGTGACAGATGAAAATGTTTCAAAGCTGAAATACTGAAGAGATAGGCTTGAAGTGCATCTGCAGATAGCAGAATAATGCTAGAAATATATAGATAATAAATTGTCCATCCAATATCTCTAACCACAGATACACTGGAAAACACAGAAACTATGATATATGAGCTTGTATGAGGTTGAGGTATCCCACAGCTGGTGACAGCATTGTTTAATTTTGGCTAGAGATCTAGACCTAAGAGGACCTTTTCCCAGTTATAAGAAAAGCTGGGATTTTCTGGTACATTCTTCACTATTAGACACTGATCTAGATTCTGTAGCCTTAACTAGGGACCTGGTGATTATGCATAAGGAGCACCTGCAAGCTGCATCAGACTAGACATGGATCTTTTCCAGCTTCATGTAGTCACTTTTCCTGAAAGGTATAAAAGGGTAATGCAGAAAGATTTCAAATGCTACCATTTGGATTTGGTCATATGCTTGACCCACCTTTCATGCAATTTAAAGTGATATAAATGGCCCAGTGTCTACAGTTGAGTGCTGTTAACTGAAGCAGTCTTAACCCGGCATGCTCCTTCAAACACCATGGAAAGAAATATAATTAATGTATTAATATATGAGGCTGGAAATAGATAGGTTTTTACGTTTCCAAAGTTACATTTTTGGATTGGATCTGAAGACTGTAATCAAAGATTTCTCAGTAGGTTTCCTATACTAATTAAAGGCGCTAAAGATACTGAGAAGGATTCATTGGAAGACATTCTGTTCCCAGTGAGCTTCGTAAAGCCTAGCAGCCTAAAATGGAACTTCTTCCTCATTCTGTTGTAATTTCTGTGGTGTATGCCAGACTACTGAATTACAGCAGAATAAGTCAGATGTTAATAAGGACCTCTATGTTCATTTCTCACAGCAAAAATCACAACTTTCTACACAATATTAATAACTTTAAAGCACATAAATCAGAAAAAAAATATGAAACTGTTAAAAAAAAAAAACTCTGAAAACTATAGAAGACTTTATAAAAAGTAGCCAACTTCATTTATATATCCAAAGACTCTGGAGAAGATGAAATCCGTGCTACACCGTTTTAGAGGGCAACTGCTGTAACCTGTTCAAGTGACCTATAGGTCAACACATATACCTTAGTACCAGAAAATGTCTACATTTGCTCTAAGTACTTTGGCCTGTGGGAGATACAAACTTTCAGATAGAGTTTAAAGGTATAAAGCAAACATGCGCTTTTAAGTTCTACAGTACACAACCATGGTTAAAATGTAATTAGTAAAAAATGCTAGGCAAGACCGTTGTGTGACCAGAACTATTCAATCAGAAAGTGCTGATTGAACATATATAATCACAATCAAAGCCTTTATTTAAATAGGGGTTACAGTCCTAATAAAACACAAAGGGAAATAGGGGCAGAGGGCTTCTAGACAGGTAATGAAAGAAAAAATTAAACTCATCCAATTACATCTGGGGAAAAATCCATTACCTATAACAGTGAGAGGACAGCCCCAGGAAAATTCAGATGCAAAACTAATAATGAAGGCGCAGTGTCCTTTCAACAGATTCTAAATGAGCTCTAATTTTCTTACATCCACCATTCCCAAACTATATAAATTTCAACTAAGCAGAAAAAAAAGTGACATGCTAGCACAATTGTTATTCCAAACAGGCACAGCTGCTTGCTCACCTTAATTAGACCTAATCCCAAAAGGGAACCAATCTTTCCCTATTTTCTTCGATGAGCTCACCTGATTTACCTCAACTTTTCTTTTCTAATAGGTTTTGCCCTAACCTTTCAGCTATTGTCGTTTCAGAAATTCTAATGGGAACTGAAGAGATGCAGCTCCCTTGTGCCAAACTGTTTTATCATTTTTTTTTTTTTAAGCAAGTTTTTCACAAATGTCAAAATCTTACTGAGGTGAAGTGGCATTTGGAGACACGATGGGATGGGGATGGGGGGAGAGGGGGAGCTGAGAATGAAGGGTGAAAAAAAAATGAATGTGGTGTGTGATTTTTCAAATCTTATTTTCTAAAATTCTGGGTCAAATCAAGAACTTGCCTTTAACAAAACTTCCAGGAAAATGTGGGTAGCATAAAAGACTAAGGCTAGCAGGATCGGACCCCTGGGTGCTGTGGCAATGCAGAATTTCTAGGAGTCTGTGCAAGTGACAGTTACGAGAAGACAGTTTCAATATCCACAGAGTTAAGTGTAACATAGGGGTCTGCTTATCTCTTATTTTTGTGGGCCTCCACAGCAAGTTGGGTGATTACAGCTGAAGAATAAAACTTTCTCTTGAGGGCTCTAGATGAAGAAAAGCATCCAGAGGAGCAGAACAAGATCCTGGCTTCCATCTTTCATCTTCACCCTGTTTACTTTCTTAGCTTCCTCCATTCCCAGTTTTTACCAACAAAAATAGCAACAAAAGCACTCATTTTTTCACAAGAGATATCAGATTTTATACTGTGGACACACTCACAAAGAATTGTACTATGAAGACTTTTTATAACCACAGCATAATTTAGAGAAAACAAGGTTCCCTTTAACACAAATTAGTGGATTATGATTGTCATCAGAATAGTTATAAACTTACTGTGTTTTGCTGTTTAAAAGGTAAGTTGTACTGGTGGATAGAAACCCACTTGCAAAAACAGTGTCCCCTAGCTATCAAAATGAATTCTCAATATATATTTAAAAAGACATCTAATTCTTGCTGCAAGTTTTATTAATGCTTACATTATTATTATTTTCATCCCTCTGAATTTAAACTTAAATATGTGTTGACTAATTTTGGGCATGTGAAGTCAGCTGATTTGAAATAAATGAATATGAAATTAAAGAATCTTGAAGTATTTCCAGAAGCCAGGTCTATGTATAAATACAGTGTCACCTTTGCAAAGATAACACTTCAGTGCTCCTGGGTCCTCATTGATTCACAGCCATTTGATTTCAGGGCAACTTCTTTGACTTCAAACAATTACTGCAACTGAGAGTTAAGAACAAATATCATCTGAATGGCCTCTCATTCACCTTTGAATCTATGTATAGCAAACAAATGCACCTAACTGTTTGATATAACTTCTCAAACGTGCTTTACCTGTTCAAAGTACATGTTCATTAAAAATAATTAGAAAAAAAAAAAAAAAAGATGTTTCCTTTGAAAACATTTTCTGTGTAACTTGTAGAGCTTCTGCACAACTCACTCAAGGTAATGAATTTGAATAACACTGATAACTTTTCCCTAATGCAAAAATTCATTGTTTTTATTTTTTTTTTTATATACCAAGCAATTTTCTGGGGAAGGGGAAGGCGAAGGCAAAGGCGAATGCGAAGGCGAAGGTGAAGGAAAAAGATGTTTACTTTCATTTAATAAATTCTACAAGCTAAGAAATGGTAGATATGAGAACACTTTTATTATTACGGCATTAGCTCTTGGATTATATTAATATTTGTAAGAAGCCCATCCTTAAGGACTACAATAATTTCCATTACCAATTTGCAGACGATATTGTTCAAAATCTCTTAAAGAAGAAAACTGTCTACCATTGTATCTGTAGAAAGACAGAGCCTTCAGTGATCAACATATAGGTAAAATGCATTGCTTTCCTTTTCTTGTCATATATCTACCATTTGGAGTCTGTTACCTCCCAAACTTTTTGTCTAAAACCTTTTCAGATATGATGTGAGAAAAACAAGAAGCTCTAGGGAAAAAACAAATAAATAAACAAACAAACAAACTTTTTTTTTTTCCTGAAACATCAGAAATATGACTCATTACATCTTCTCCTGACTGTTTCCAAGGGACATAGAGGACATAAAGACAAATAAAATAAAATAAAATAAAAATAAAATAAATAAAGTAAAATAAAATAAAATAAAGTAAAATAAAATAAAATCCCCACTCCATATGAGAATCAGCAACAGAAGCATTAATTCACTTGTGCATTGCAACTTTAGTGAAGTACTCACTCAGATAATGCCAAATTTGTACCTGAATATTCATATTGAATACGGTTCACGTCTTATTTGATGATCTGGGCACTTAGATTCAGTGCTGTGGTATGGCCTGGTTCCTTTACTCCTTGAAATTGTCTTGACAGAGGAGAAGCAGACCTTAAGAACTCTCTTCTCTCCAGAAGAGGAGGAGAAATTCATCCTTCAAAAAATATCCAAAGAGTAGAGTTGCATAAATAACCAAAGACTTGTATGGGAAAAAGCTCCTCTTGGTGACAAAAGGTTGTAATAAGAGAACATGCTTTACAGATTAATGACTCATACTGTGGGGAAGATTACCATTACTGTAATTAATTATTCATAGTTCACATGGAAGACTTAAAACGAGGGATGGGAACAGGAAATGGGATCCACAAGCAGAGTCACAGGGATTCCCAAGAGTTAGTTCTGGAACTGGAATACACCCACTCCATCAAGGTGCATCACCTTGGTGCCACGACTAGGTAATCAGATGGTGCAGCCATCACATATCTGGGGTCTGAGATTGTATTTATTCCCCACTTTGTGGACATATCTGCTCACTCACTTCACTCACAACTTCTACATGAAAAAGTCTTTACAAGAAGGTACAGAAGCCAAGAGAGTGCCATACTTACTGAGCAAAGAATTGTAGTTTGAGGTTTTGGAGCCTTTCTGCCTCTCCTTCTTTCTCACATGTTGGTCCAATAAATTTTAATTATTTTATACTCAGAAGAACCATGTTTTCCCCTTATTAAATGGACATCACAATAATGATTAGAGTACTTTATACAGAGGTGAGAAATGGAGGCTTGAATCTGCTCCAAGAAAGGGAGGAACTGAATACAAGTCTCCTGGGAGCTATTAAAACAAAAACCCTCCATCCTGCCTGGCCAGGACCTGTCTATTCTGCCTTTGAGAAGAGATATTTACAGAAGTTTTACAGTATGAAAAGTGCACTGGTGATGGCTGCCCCCACTCCCCACAGCCAAGCATATACTTCTTACCCCCATGTGCCCTGTGGTACATCACAGACTGGGATAGGAAAAGCTTTAATGACAGGAAAATAGTGATGACTGCTTGGGTTTTATCTGAACCAAATGTCATCTGTCTGGAGCTTCAGTGCAGTGATCCTGGAGATGACAGTGAATACCTGAATAAAGTACCTATTGATTTAACACACTGATTTTCTACCTAACAGAGAAAATTAGGACACCTTCACGTGGAAGAGTATTTAAGAACAAGCTTCATTTTAATTTAATTTTAAGCATGTGTTTAATACTTTCCTGAATCAGGGCCACTTAGGTAACTGTGTGGCATAATTGCAACAGCCTACTTTAAAAGCTCTGTGTAGCACCACAGAAATGTAATTCCCAGTGTCTGTTTAAGTAGGTGATCTATAGCTTAGTGTTAGTATAATCGTCATTTGATGCAGCAGTTGGTAAGATTGTAACATGTCTACTGAACAGTGTTTAAAAAATATATATATATATATAAATACTTAAAAAACATAGTGTAAACTTCTCCTAAATTACCACTCCCCCCATGCATAATACATCAAATGTATATAGCACCAGTGAACCGGATATCACTTTTTTAGATGACTCACTATCTTCATGTTGGAGTTACATTCCCTTGCGGAAAATAAAATGTATTACCCTTGAAAGAGAAGAGATTTGAAGAAAAAAAAAAATCTGGGAGAATAGCTTCACATCCATTATTTGAGATGGTTCTCGAAAATTCAAATAGCTTGTGACAAAGACATGGATTATTGTTGTTGTTATTATTATTTAAGAAAATGGCCTCTAGCCAGCTTAACAAACCATCTTGCAGCTTGCATTACTTATAACATTTTGCACTGCAAATTTTCTTTTTGTCTCTAAAATATGTATGTTTTGAGGGCTTATAATTAACCTTATTCCATCATTTATACTTTGATGCATTCATGTGCAACTGAAATTTAAAAAAAAAAAAACATATTGATGTAACTAATTAAATAAAAGTAAAATTGTATAAAGTTTCATTATAACTGTAATTGATTTGTCAACTGAGTAATATAGCTATATATATTACTGTGTTGACAAATTAAGTTAAAATGATAATGACACTTTTCTTGATCCTTATTTTTTTATTGCATTCCTTCCAGATAATTTCTTATTTCTTCCAAAAAAAAAAAAAAAAGTACTCAACTTTTCTTTTCTTTTTGGTGCCTCATAAATCTGTGGATTAAAATTAATATATTAAAGTCCATCACCATTTCTGTTTCTTTTAATTGAAGTAGAATAATTTACAGTAGATAATTGGCTTTTGCCAAAGTTAATTTGATAGTGGTGATAGAATGAAGTCAAAATACATCTACTGTCCACAGGTGCAATAACATTTAGATAAGCAGGTAATTAAACCACCTAGAATCCAGAAGCGTCTCTTTCTTCAACAAGGAACTTGTCCTAGAGAATGAATGTCACCAGTCTGAGACTAATTCTGTATCAGACAATATATTTTTCTTCCAAAATAATTGTGCAGCTTTAGGGAGGCAACAAAGAGCTACCCAAGAAGACCTGTGACCTGTGATGATGAATGATGACTGAGAAAGAGGTGAAAAAGGAGCAGTTACTCAGTTTTTCTCATAATATAAGAACTTGAAGACATAACATAAAAAGATACTGTTCAAAACAAATGAAAAGCTGCACTACATTTACCTAAGCTGTGGAAGTTGCTGCCAAAGCAGGTTGCAGACAGCAAAACTTTACACGGATTGAAAAAATACTTGGATGGTATTTCTGTGGAAAAAAATGCAGCAAGGGCTATAACATACAAAGACAGCACTTCAATTTGAGGAAATCTTCCAAGTTATAGCTTGCTGAAAGGGTGCGCTGCAAAAATAGCACAACACGTTTACCCTTTGCAGGCAGTGTTGGCACCTGTCATGGACAGGACAGTGGAGTAGAAACATGACTGATGGAACAAAGCATAAAGGTTTTTCCCTAAATTCTTCTTAGTTCTTTATGAGAAACCATATGAAGTTCTTAGTCCTTTATGAGAAACCATTTAAAGCTTCATTCTACAAAATATTTACCATTCCTCCACTACTTCAGCAAGGCCCTAAGCATATATTTAAATGCTGTGATGTGAGCAGTCCTATATACTTTAGACCTTTTCGGTTTGTTCAGTTGCAGATGAGTGAAATCATAATTAAGGATTAAAACTAGATTATATTTCACAAATTTTTAATGAAACATATCTCCTTTTTTCTCTTTGACTTAAATGTATATCTTTCTGTCTATCTATTTCTAAATATGGATGTTTCTAAATGTAAGTCATTCCAAAAAAATTAGGTGGTTTTGAAAATGTTGAAGCAAGATATGTAGCTCTGGATGTAGGGAATGTCTTTCACTTCCTCTTTTTTTTTTTTTTTTCTTTTCTTTTTCTCTTTTCAGATGGAAACTATTTGAAAAATCAGTCTCCCAAATGGCTTTATTTGTGTCAACACTGAAAAAAAATAATGGGTGAAAAATACTGTTAAAGTCCCTAAGATTCCAAAGTCCAACCAGACATCAGGTATTTCAAAATCCACAGAAATGAAGCTATAAACAAACTTTGTTCTTCTGAAACCAAGACATACACCTCAGTGTGGAGCAAAGTGTAGAATGCAGTGTAGAATGCAATGTAATTGTACAATACGATTGTTCCCAGTTCACAGAGAACACAGGCACATTACAGCCCCCAGCTATTTAGTACTGGCTCCAAAGTGCAGAACTGCTCATGCCTTTAATTCTGGAGACCATTTCAATTCAAGCACCAGTGTTCTGGCTAAGATGGTAACCATTACACTTACACATCGTGCCTTGAGGGCTGAAAGTTGTAGCCAAACCATGAATAAGGTCTTCCGTAACAATGCAATGTTTCACTGTTAAGATGTCTTTTAATCCAAGACAGGTACAGTTTATTGAACAGTTAAATCCTTAAAATCATCCTGTAGAAGAAAGAGATAACACCATATTGCTCATTGGTTTATATTCCACACAGTGTTATTCTACTAGCATTTCTCATAGGCCCTCCATCTACTGAAATTAAGCTCAAGTTCTTCAAAACCAAAACCATGAGTTTCTATTGTTTCAACTAAAATGCCACTGTCAGCAGATGAAGGTCAGTGGTCATGCCATGAACTTTTTAAAGCATTTTGACAACTACAGAAAATTTTTAGCTGGTGCTTTTACATACTTTTGAGACAAGGAAATTCAGAATTTACTGCTCTGGTGTTTTTTCTACAAATTATTCTCAAAACATCTGGGTCTTCAAGCACTCCAGGGACATCCATGTTAATGGCAACTCACAGTGCAACTAATCACAGATAACTGTTCCAGGGTCTGTTTTCACTCTCATCCTTACAGGGACTAGGCTAGTGTGCTCTTGCCGAGCCAAGGGCAAGTACAGAATACTGTCAGGTGTTCCTGTGAAGACATAGCTAAATAACACTGTCCAAATACCTGGATCTAGAGACCACAAGCTATGACTGCCTTTACGTAGATCAGTTCTTTGTACATTGCTTCATGAATTGGCCTGTTAAAAATCATTCTTTTACTATCTGCTTACCACTGTTTGAGTTAAATAATGTGTTTGCACATTAAACAGGACTCAAGCTCCAATCATTACCAATATGACATGTTCATTTCATGAAGCATATTTTTAAGTATTATATTTAGATAATCCCAGGGTTGCACTGTATGTACCACACAACATGATAGGTGGCATTCATAGACCTTTTTTTTTTTCTTTTCTTTTGATGGACTGCTAACATCCTGATCATCTATTATCTAACTGCGAATCAGTCAGACTTCTAAGCTTCATGTTACTGCTGTTGCACAGACGCCACTGTCAGGATTTGCATTTCTCAGTTTTGCATAGCATTACTTTAACCTATACATAGCACTTAAATCAGTTTTCAGTGATGTATCTCTTCTTGCCATTAACGAGATACACAAAATGCATTTGATTCAACAGGAAATTGCTGTGTCTTATTCTTCATCCAAGGGCCGTTTAAGGGAGTGGAATATAAATAATTCAGACTGTCAACATGGTAGTACTAGTATTTCTAAGCACCTCTTAAGCACCTCATATTTTGTGCAAACCAACAACTTTTCCAATAGATCTCTATCTTTTATTATTATTATTATATATATTTTTTTTTTATGCTAAAATTGAGGTAAAGTGTAGATAAAACACTATTATATTTACCGTAGGGATTGTGGGTCAGACTCTCACATGAACCACATTACTGATGAAAACCAACAAATACAATTTAATTACCTTCAATCAATAGAACAAATTCTATATGGTGAATGCAAGCTGGGAAAAATAGCAAATTAAAGCTCTGTCACAGCCTTCAAGCATAAAAGCACAAAGATTCCATAAGTAAAATATGATTGCAAAGCAAACAAAGTAACTGAAGAAAAAAAAAAAAAAAAAAAAGATCAGCTCTTCCTTTAGGAGCAATTTTTTCTAAATTACCTAAGTAACACAGCCTCATACATCCTATTTTCATAAATCATACGAGCATTTAAGATCCCAATGGGATCTAAACTCCAAAGTACCCGTGTGATTTATTTGTATATACAGAAGTCACTTAGGTGTTTTGGAAAATGATACTTCTAGATTTTTCTACTGCTCTCATTTCCAACTTAAAAAGAGGAGGAAGTGCCTCATATTGTTCCAGAGTTTTTCAGTGCCCAGATAATATTTCGGGAGATTCTGCTTATGGGTATCCTTTGATAAGTCATCTTGTCACCTGTTAACCTGGTAAGGAACAAAAAATATGCAGAAAGAAAAAAAGGCCAAAAAAATAAAATAAATAAAAAAGGTCATCTTGTACAGGGCTCTTATGATTTTTATATACAATCAATTTGCCATATGGCTAGACTTTGTACTATTCTTTTGTTCATTGCTTTTCCCTTTTTTCTTTTTCTTTTTTTTTTTTTTTCTGTTTGTGTGCCTTTGTACATGTATTCATGCTTTTTTTTTCAGTTTAGAGATTTGAAGTCATTTTGTGACCATCCTCTTATTGTTAATAGGTCATCAAGGAAAGAGAGACTACAAACTGATAAAGTTTTAAGAAATATTGTGATTTTTCTTTTTGAATACAACTAGTGCTACATCTTTGCCTTTCAGAAGTGTTAGGAGTATGAAGACTATGGTATAAAAATACACTTATTGTAATAATAGATCATATAAATGGAATGAGATTGGGCACTTTTTCTTTAAAAATTATTAATTTTTCCTCCTGTGGGGTAGCTGTGGATAGCCATTCATGGGTTTGTAAAAAGAGGATGCAAATCTGAGATTTGTGTGCATTGGTGTTGTTTACTCTTACTGTCCCCACTAAAGCAAGCAACCAGCCAGGTTCAAACCTGGAATTAATATTTTGATGCTACACTGAAAGGTGAGGTGAAATGCAATATTCATTTTTGTCACTAACTTTGTACTGGGGATGGGGGAAGAATCAATTGGATTCCATCTTTCTATAGTTTAACTGGACTAAAAAATCATCATAAGAGGAAGTAGAAGAGAATAAAAAAAAGTAAAAACAAGTAACAAAAGGTGTAAACAGGGGCAAGCTGTGTTATTTCTATTTTAGTACAGATCTTCTAGTAGTGTAGTATAGGAAGTACCATGTTAAACTTCCACAGTCAGATGCTGAGTCCTTTTCCTCTGCTGCAGGTCTGGAATAGGTACTCTTCTAGAGGTCAGAATCCAGACCCCTGACATTCACCAAAACCCCCTTTAGCTCAAATGTAATTTGCACCACCAGTGAATTCATTTTTCAGCCTCAGACTTTGAGTCTCCTTCCCTAAAACGTCAACAACACAATACCAAAGTGTCAGTGTTAGAAAAGGTATTTTGCTGTATAATAGAGAACATAATTTCCTCCTCCAACAACAGATTTCCAATCTAAATAGTCTTTTATTTAGAATACTGCATGCAGTGGTGACGTTTCAGTACCCAGCTAGAAATGCGCAATAACATTCAAATGAAAATTGGAAGCTGAAGATCTAATCATTAACAACAGATGGTTCAACTTGAATCTGATAAACAAGTTGTTGGTCCCCGTCACCCCTCACCCCCCTCCCCTTCTTCCTACCCGCCTCTTTTCCTTTCACTTGCATTTGTTTGTATGTATGCAAGTTGTTCTACCACAGTCAAATCAACAGGGAAAAGAGGGCTTCCAAAACCAAAAGGTAAACCTCATGGTGAATCTGGAATACATTCAGATGGAAGAGGAAATCGCTTGAGCATCTGATGCTGAGGAGTTTGGGATTTAATTCAGGCAGCTCAGTTAGCACAGTGGCAGCTTTCTTAGGGTCTGGATTGCCTCCCACATTGGTTCATGTCCCAGTATTCTCAGTGTACAACCTGCTCCACTAAAAAATCCAAATATGAGAGACTCTGTTCTGCTCTCGGATGCTTATGTTCTAAACACAGTGAAAGGCAGTTGGAGACCTAGAAGCACATCTGATCACAGAACTTGGCCCATTATGCTTGGATTTCATCCCAGTTTTAACATAGCTCCTTTCTTTTTCACTATTCACTAAAAAAAAGGAAGAGTCACCAAAAAGAGAACAATCACATGTTCAATAATGGGGGATGTGGGACACACAAATGGAATATTAGCAAAAGCAGTAAATGAAGAAAAGGTGTAGATAAAAAATGGAGCTATGCAATTGCTTCATCTAATGTCTTAGTATTTGTTATTTTGTAAGTTCAAATGCTGTGTAAAGGCTTTTTGACCAGATAAGTATTCTTATGTCAAACTTACTCAAGAAATTTTCTCAAGTCAAAGTTTAATTAAGAGTAGTTTTATTCTGAATACTGCTAAAAAAAAAAACAGTAGCACAATTGTTGAAATACTGAAGGTGTAATGAGTAAGTAGGACAGAAGAACAGATATACCTGTGTTTCTATTGATCAAATCATACAGTCCCATGTCTATGGTATTACAGTCCTGGAACAGCACTGCTGAATTTCTTGGGTGGAATATATCCAGCTTGGGAGTGAAGGGGTCACAGCAGCTACATTTTCTCCAGATTACCCAAACTAACTTTTGAAGCAGACTCAGCAGCGTAGCAGGAAGAGTAACAAGACTAAATTATTAAGTGCTGGGGCTGGCGACTTGCAGATCTGTAAATTCTGGGTCACAGAGAGGCAATAGTATCCATTGGTTTGGGAACATAACAGTTCTCATATTCTACCAAATCAAAGGTCCATCTGCCCACAAGCAGCCACAGGGCCTCACAGTCATCTTGGTACAACTTGGAAAAGGGGTGAAACTGGGAGTTTCTTCAAGTAATACTATCACCAAGAAAAAACCTCAGACTACAAGCCTATTTGAGATGAACTCCAGAAAATTACTGTACATGTACAGTTTATGGCAGTGATCTATTAAAGGCCTTCATAGGACATTAGCCCAGTGTTGTGAGGAAGTATGTAGTGAAAAAGTTCTAAAGTCCTTAAACACTATGACACTGAAGAATATTAGGTTTATGAGACTGGCAGTAGCTTTCTTTTGTTTCATCATAAACGCTTGGGTTGGAAGAACACCTAGTTCCAATCGTTATATATGCCTCCCACTAGATCAGGCTGCCCACAGCCCCATCCAACCTGATCTTGAACACCTATAGTGATTGGATATCCAAAACTCATTTGGGCAACATGTTTCTGTGCCTCACCACCCTCTGCGTAAAGAATTTCCTTCTAACATCTAATCTAGATCTCCCTTCTTCTAGTTTAATATCGTTCTCCCTTGTCCTATCACTGTCCGCCCGTGTAAAAAAGCTGTTCTCCATCCTTTTTTACAAACTCCTTTAAGTAATTGTGGAGGTTTTACTCTGACGGGCAGCTAAACTTCACCATAGATGCTCTCTCACTCCCCTTCCTCAAAGCAGAAGGGGGAGAAATGAAGGGAAAGGGCTCAAGGATTGACATAAGGACAGCGAGATCACTCAGCAATTATCATTGCAGGCAAAACAGACTCAACACAGGGAGATCAATATAATACATTGGCTGTCACTAGCACACTAAAACAATAAGAAACCAACAGCAAACTGTGGTGTAACAACTACATGGAAACCAGGGTTCTTTCAGGATCAGTAGCTGCTGCTACTTTATTGATGACATAACTTCAACTCTCTCACTGAGGGCATAACTTCAACTCTTTCCTATCGAGGACAGGCTCCCCTCTTATACTATTTGCTCTACAGCAGTACTTTTCCACTAACTATTCATTGGTCAACAACTTTGCCCAGCAACCAGCAAACACCCAGCAACTTCCATGCCTTAAGGGCCGGAGAACAAGAAACCCCAGATGGCAAGGAGTCTCCTGAATCACCCTTCTTTGTTCCCTCTAAACTCTTTACATTCCTGATGGCCTCATCCTTAAGAGTCCGATGTTATCACCAACCATGGGGCTTGTCGACTCCCATGGCCACGCTCCCACACCAACTAAGAACACCTTCCCCCCCCATCCACCAACTTCTACCTCCTCCCCCATAAGTGGTGCAAGGGAACAAGGAATGGGGGCTGCGGTCAGTCAGTGCAGACACTGTGACTCCACTGCTCCTTCGTGGTCACTCTCTGCCCCTTCTCCACGTGGGGTCCCTCCCACAGGACACCGTTCTTCCCAAAATGGTCCTGTGTGGGCTGCCCACTGGCGGCAGCACTTTGCTCCCACATGGCTCCATACCACAAGGGCCATCCCCCAGGAGCAAACTGCTCCAGCACTGGTCCCCCACAGGTGACAGCTCTCCCCAGACCCCCTGGCCCTGCGTGGGCTCCTCTCCACGGGCTGCAGCTCCTGCCTGGGGCCTGCTCCTGTGGGGGCTCTCCATGCGCTGCAGCCTCCTCCAGGCCACATCCACCTGCTCCACCCGGGGCTCCTCCACCAGCTGCAGCATGGAGATCTGCTCCGCTGTGGGACCCATGGGCTGCATGGGGACTGCCTGCTCCACCAGGGGCCTCTCCACCGGCCACAGGGGAACTGCTGCTGTGTGCCTGGAGCACCTCCTGCCTGCCTTCTGCACTCACCTTGGGGGCTGCAGGGCTGGTTCTAACTCTCCTCTCCCTCAGATGCCCCAGTGCAGCAGGTTGTTCCCTTTCTTAAAACTACTCTCCCAGAGGCACAACCAGAGCCACTCACTGGCTTGGCTCTGGGAAGCAGCGTGTCCCTTTTGGAGCTGGCTGGAGCTGGCTCTGCTCTGACATGGGGCAGCTGCTGGGGTCTGCTCACAGAGGCCCACCCTGCAACCCCCTTGCTACCAGGCCCTTGCCACATAAACCCAGTACAGTACTGAAAGGCCCTAATGAGGTCACCCCAGAGTTTTGTCTATTCCAGGATGGACATTCGTAGCTCTCTCAGCCTTCCTTCACAGCAGAGGTGCTCCAGCCCTCTGATCATCCTCATGGCCCTCCTCTGGACCTGCTGTAACAGGCCCACATCTTTCTTGTGCTGGGGGACACAGATCTGGATGCAGTGCTCCAAGTTGGGCCTCATGAAGGCAGAGTAGAGAGTCTCAATCACCTCCCTCAACCTGCTAGCCAAGCCTCTGTGGATGTAACCCAGGATACATTTGGCTTTCTGCTGGAATTTTACACTGCTGGCTCATGTAGAGCTTTTTGTCCACCACAGTTCCGAAGTCCTTCTCTTCAGGGTTGCTCTCAATGAGTCCTTCTCCCATCCTGTACTCATGTCTGCCCTGACACACATGAAGCACCTTGCACTTGGACTCATTGAACCTCCTTAGGTTCACATGGGCCCACTTCTCAACCTTGTTGAGGTCTCTTTGGATGGCATCTCTTCCTTCTGTTGTATCACTGCACCATTCAGCTTGCTGTCATCTGCAAACTTGCAGAGGGTGGATTCAATCCCATTGTCAGTGTCATAGATAGATATTAAAAAGTGCTGCTCTGAGATGCACCCTTGTGGGACACCAGTCATCACAGGCCTCCACATGGACATAGAGCCATTGACCACAACTCTTTCAGTATGGTCATCCAGCCATTCCTTTTCCAACAAATAGTCCATCCTTCAGATACATCTCTCTCCAATTTAGAGATCAGGATGTCATGTTGGACTGTGTCAAAGGCCTCACAGAAATCCAGGTGGATGACATTGGTCGTTCTTCCTTTGTCAACTGATGCAGTCACTCCATCCACCCATCATAGAAGACCATCATATGGGTCAGGCATGATTCACCCTTGATGGAACCATGCTGGCTGTCTTGTATCACCTCCTTGTCCTACATGTGCCTTGACATTGCTTCCAGGAGGATCTGTTCCGTGATCTTCCCAGGCACAGAGGCAAATCTCACCAGTCTGTTGTTCCCCAAGTCTTCCTTTCCACCCTTTTTAAAAATGGGAGTGATATTTCCCTTTTCCCAATTACAGGGGACTTTGCCTGACTGCCAGGACTTTTCAAACATGACGGAGAGTGGCTTAGAAATTACATCAGCCAGTTTTCTGGGGACCCTGGGATGCATGGCATCTGGCTTCATAGACTCGTACCTCTTGAGTTTCGTCAGGTGGTCTTGAACCACCACTGTTTGAAAACATTGTTTCCACTATGGGCAATATTTTTATCAGAAGAAATGATATAACAAACACAATTTTCTTTCCCATGGGATGGTCCCACATTATTTTGAACATGAAAGAAATAATCACACCAAATAGAATGAGTCTTAAGATCTGATCCAAAATATTTATGTTCCACACAATGAATTATTTTCAGTAGCTGACAGTCCATGACAGATTCAATCTATATCTGTAAACACCATAACGTTTTACATTCTGATACAATTTTCCTGAATTTACCATAGAGACAAGATTTTTTGTGTGTGTGCCTGTTAAACCCAGTGTAAAATATACCCAAATCAATCGATCAATCAATTAACAAATTAACTGCTAAATAATGGATGAGACTGTGAACATTTCCTGACAGGATTCTGAGAATAAAATATGTGTCTACAATTCTTTTGTCAAATAGTCAGCCAACAAAGCACGGCAGTGTTTTCTTTAGGAGTTTACATAAATGCCTGGAAAACAAATGAGAAAGTGTGTTCAAACAATATTTTATCATTCATATAAGCCAAGCAGAAATGGTCATTACACTGAAAAATGAATAAAATTCTTTTTCTTTCAAATTAAATTTCAATGTAGCAGAACTTTACATGATTCCAGGAACATAAATAAATACAAAGCGACAACTAAATATTTTCCACAGCTAATTATGCCATTAATACTGAACATAGTCTAAAGTACACATGAAATAATGTTGCTAAATACTAAATAAAAGAAAGCAAAACAAGAGTTGTGAGAACACTGAAGATTTCATATAGTGAAGTTTGTCTCATGCAAGAGCTGTATTGCGTTTATTATCATTACTAATTATGATTTTCTTTTATACTGCATAATGTTTATAGAACTAATTTGTGGCTTTCTGTAGCATTGCTTTGAATCCCTTAATATATATTAAATAACTGGGGCTTAGTTGTTTAATGTTGCTTTCAGTTTGAAGTATCAATCTATATGTTTGCAGATCTCTAACTGTCTTATGGTTAAAAAAAAAAAAAGAAAAAAAAAGGGGGGGGGGAGGGCTGTTTTCAGAATAATTCTGTGAAAAAGAGATTATCACACTCATTTTGCAAAAGTGAAGTGAGGCATGAGATAGTAAATTGTTACACTAGTCTGTGGATGTTTGTGTAGGTAAATCAAAACTTGAACTCTGCTCTCCCATGGGCCAAGCTAACAGCTTATTTTCCCTTGACCATTTTCCCCACTTCATTTATAAGCAAATGTACCATACGTCTACAGCACATGCACATGCCACTCAGCCTTGCTGTGATCAACATGTTATGAAACAACAGTCTAGTTTGGAATGGTTAGGGTTGTTAGGATAATGATTTTGCATGGCTGCTCAACTTCCCAGTGGAGATGCGTTTTCCTAGATTTGCTTTAATGCAAGTGATTTTTGCAAACAGTGGAGACGCTGGAGAGGTTTACAAAAATGTAAGCCCTTTAACAGTTCACTGGGAAGCAAAGAAGGAACTCTTGCTAACCAGACTAACTGTAACTCTTCAGCTGAACAATCTTGTCACTCCTATGGTCACTTTTAATATTTGATGTCTAGTCATGTACAGCATGGCTCATCACACCATCTCTGGAGGGAGTGTGTTGGGAAATTTGAAAAGATGCCACTCTGCTGGAAGCATACTGATGTTGATATACTGGTGAGGCTATGTTTCTATGTTATTTCACATCTCAGGATTATGAAATTGCTGGCTAAAACTGAAACTTAAAGCAAAAGAAAATAAGAATATACATTAGTTTGTGCCATGCAAGTCTCAAAGGGCAAATGTACTTTGTAAGTTACATGTCATCACATGTCTAGAAATGTGGAATAAAAAAAAAATAATAATAAAATTAAAAAAAAGAAAAGAAATAAAAGCAATATACTATGCTGTATGCATGTATGTAACTCCACTTGATCAGTGGCCAGGCTGAATCCTTGCTGCATTCATGAGGGACTCTCTCACACACTTTAAGAACAAAATATCTTCACTATTTCATCCAATTTTCAAGATTTTCCACAAAACTGAGACTATGCTCTGGTAGATGGATTCCCAGATCTGATGAAGACAAACTGTAAGAAAAGGTACCTGACACCCATCAGAACATCAGGGAAAATAACTTTGTTTTTGTTAGAATTTTGTTGAAATCAGAGCAGTCTAGTAGGAACTGTTGTTTTTATACTTGACTTCTTCTTCTTTTTTTTTTTTTTTTTTCCAGATTTAGAGCCAGATCAGTAAACCTGATGACAGAAGCAGGCACCTACTGAAGCTGATGGCTTTTGGTTTAGGGGTATATTATTGGTGATTTAACAGCTCTCACCACTTTCTATGCTTTCTCGCTGCTCTTTAAGTGATGTAGGGGTGAAGGAGGGAAAAACAGAGCACAGGAAAGAAAGAAATTTTGTATTAGCCTTTGACAGTTAAAGTAGTGATTTGTAGCCGTGGGATCAAAAGTACCCAGATAATAGCTGATCCATTTAGACTAATCTGAAGCTAGACATTTCAGAAAAATGTCCCACCCCTTTGTAATTGATGCTCCTGAATTTCAAATTCTTTCCTTTATTGAATAATGAAAAATCCGTTCTTCAGCTAACCTTGGTAAAAATTTCTTTTTGAAAGCAATACCTAGTTAAGTTCTAAAATGTTAATAGCTGTGCAAATAGTTACTGCTGTCTAAATGAGTGACCATTTAATGAATCACTTCCACCAAAAAGGTCAGTGTAGCAAGTCCCATGTGCATCATGTTATTACAACTTACCAGCAAATGACCACATTAATATTAACTGACAGATTGCAGACCTTTATGTTTATATACAGTGGGTTTCTGAAAAGTGCACTTCTGGGAGGTGTTAGAAAACTTTCTGCCAGCGTATCATACTGTAAATCGTGCCATTTTCAGGTCATTACTTCTTCAACATGTGGATATCCAGTTATGGAGCTTTCTGAAAGAGAAGTGCGTTAGTGAATAAAGTACACTTGACCTCTTGCCTGCAAAATCTTGGCTCAAAATATTCACAATAATTCTTGTTTCAGGGGTCTGGGATGTGTCAGAGGTAGGTGTTCCTATCAGGCACCCCCTTGACAGCTCTAAAGTAGTTAATGAGGTGCACTCAGGTCACAGACCATTGAAGACAGAGGCAACAGAAAACTTTCGTGGTACTTACATGATGTTGATACCTGAGACTCCATGGTAAGAGTGCATTAAGGTGAATTTCTGAATTAAACATAGTCTATCAAGCATGTACTGGGGACCTGTCATGTCCCAATGGCACAGAATTCCCACATTATGGGCAGATATTCTCTCACATTCGCCTCATGAAAAGACATTGAGCTACATTTCCAAGTCAGCTATGGAAAATTGAGCCCTTGTTGCTAATTTGGAGCTACTTGCATGAAAGCCTTATCTATCCTAATAAATTTAGCGATTTCCAGGGCACAGGCTTGAGTTCTGTCTTGTAGAGGAGGCAGGAGAGTCCTGGACTCTACTAGCTGTAGGAGCCTGTTCCTGTCCCATCATGGGCATGCCACAGTAGGACTGCTCATAGGAAGGAGGGGCCAAGCATGAAGTTTCCTCGTCATCCAATGCCTCCTCCCTTTACCTCTCCTTTTGTCTGTTTCTTCTGCTGTCACTATCCTGATCCTTTAGACTTGCCAGAAAGTCAAGTTCAAGACAGCAGAATGGCCACAAATACAACCTAGATCAACGTTCTGGTAAGTCTTTGAGAAAGACTTGGCTACCCACAAGCCCTTTTTTTCCTCCTCACAAATGTACTGAATGACAAAAAAAAAAAAAAAGTGTTGGAAAAAAGATTAGGAAATGAAGCTCTTGCTATCTTTTAGAGCAAGGAATCCTCCTTGTCCCCACCCCACCCTCTCTTCAGAGAGGATAGAGGAAAAATACTATTTAAAAAATCCCTACTTGCTAGTGTCCTTTTAAATTATGTAAAGCCAATTTCTTGTAATATTGTCACTGAACAAATAATCAGTTGGTTGAGGAAGATTTGTGGCTGTAATTATTTATTCATTTTAATGTTTGTTATTAAGCCTTCCTTTTGCTGTTTGCACCCATTATATGATGAAAGATCAATACAAAGAAGATGAGGAAGTGCAGAAATGATGGTTAATTATCAAGGAGTGTGGAGGAGGAGAGAAGCCCTGGTACAAATGGCTGTGAGACCTACAGCCAGTGCTCTAGTCTTTTGCTGATATTACTCTTTGTTTCACAGTGGTGGATTTTTTTTTTTTTTTGGTTTTGTTTAACTGTTTGGATGTTGTTGTTGTTTTAATCAGGACAGTGGAGTGAACACTTTAACCAGGTTTTCTCATGCTTTTCTAATCCTCTTTGTACCTGGGACTGAATTAGGAGAAGCAGCGATGCCAAGTGGATAGAAGGAGATTGGGGTTGAGAAACACGGGGAGGTTTGTTTTGTTTTGTTTTTCTTTATTGTTGTTGTTTTCTTTGTTTTCCTTGGTTTTGCAAGTGATTTACTATGTTACTTGTTGTGCAGCTCTATACTTTTACTTCTAGAGCTATAAAACAGCTAGATTAACACTTACTTTCTTCTTTATTTTTTAAATCCAAAGCGAAAAGCAATGTATCTTTATAATACTCATGGATATGTATTTACAAGAACGTCTGTGTGTGTTCTTATTTATGCATATATGTGCATATAGAAGTACATATATTAAAAATATAATTATTATATAGCTTAAATTGTGTCTTTACTACACAGGATTAACAAACGTAACTCTTGGACATGCATTTGTCACTGCTTGCATTTATGCAGCTATGGAGAGCTAAAATGAATTGCAACTGTTGCTTACAGGACTGCATATTATCTGTTACATGTGATTTATTTAGTTATTTTTTTCCCAATGCAAAATATGTTTGATAGCTGACATGGTAGTTGGTACTTGACAGCTAGTCTAGGGTAGTATCAGCTGGTCATAGGAGCGCACCACGCATGCTTTGAATTTTTAATTGTGATTGCAGGGTAAGGATTTTACTTATACTAACAAGATGTCTAACTGCAATGCAATGTACTGCTCAATCCTAAATGGACAAAATATTCAGCTGTGAGGTCTCCGGTATCATAGTCTTATGAGGAATGGCTGAGGGAACTGGGATTGTTTAGTCTGGAGAAGAGGAGGCTCAGGGGAGACCTTACGGCTCTCTACAACTACCTGAAAGGAAGTTGTGGGGAGCTGGGTGTCAGCCTCTTCCCACAGGTAACTAGTGAAAGGACTAGAGGGAATGGCCTTGAGTTGTACTAGGGGAATTTCAGGTTGGCAATTAGGAGAAATTTCTTCTCAGAAAGAGTGGTTAGGCATTGGAACTGGTTGCCCAGGGAGCTCAATATCCCTGGAAGTGTTTAAGGAAAGGTTGGACCTGGTGCTTAGGGACACAGTTTAGTGGGTGATATTGGTGGTACAGTGATGGTTGGACCAGATGATCATTGGGTTCTTTTCCAATGTTAGTGATTCTATGATTCTATAGAAAATCGGGAGTACAAGGGATGCCTAAGTGAAAGAATGCCCTAAAGTAGGTCGGTGATCATAGTTTTATATAGATCTCAAGGGTCTCTCTGTAAATACTTGCAAGATTTATCCTATAGCTTCAGGTGAGCCCTGAAACTTGCCTTTAGTGAAAATCTCCTACACCCTAGATACTGGTGCATATGGATAACAGGCAACTGTGGTAAATATCTTTAGGAGTCACCTTCTGTTAATGCAGGGTGAGTAACTCTATTAAAAAGACAAAAATAATACTTCTGAAATCATTGCCTTTAACATAGCACATCTGCAAAGGTTTTGGCAGAGCCACCTTCTCTTCTAACCTCTTTTCATCTGGCTTCTTGCCATGATTGAGGAAAAATAGTTCACATAATGATACATTTTCAACGCCTTTTTAAGTCTTTACAAAGAATGTTTAATAATAATAATAATCATCATCATCATCATCATCATTAATTGCAGTATATCCATTCAAGTTTTCCTGCTCATCCAGATTCTGATCTGAAGAAATTTATTTCCTTCAGTATCAGTTATTTCAGCCACTCGCTTCCTTGAAGCTGTATTTCACAATGGGAAGGAAGCCACTTTTAATAATAGCAATTACTTTATGGTATCATTTGCACTATATTCATCATGATATTCATGTTTTCTTTAACAACAGTTTATGAGACTGAAAGGACCTACAAATGCATGTCTGCAGCAGTGGTTCACTCTCTAGTTCATAAAGTTGTGCAACATTAACTTTGTTGTGCAGTTGTGCAGACTTACAGAATTTGGCATCATAAGACATAAGATGTTTGGAAACAAACACAAGTTCTGGAGATCACTCATAGAATTAAGTACATTTCAACATGTAGGTGGTTGTCAGAAGTTGCTCATAAATCTCATTCAAGTAGAAATAACTGCATGATTATTTTTTCCTTGTATGCATATTTAAATAAAGTAGAACAGAAGTTTGCCTTTTAAAAAGCTAATGCTATATTTTATTTTTTTTCTTACTTCACAGTACTGAGTTCCTGGTACAAAAACAGACCAGGGAAGAAATAGATCTCTTGGCAAAGATAGGAGCTACAGAGAAGAACAAGGCATTGTTCTTCGTTTTCCCTTGCACTTTCCCTTGAAACTTACTGACTGCTTAAATCATCTCAACTATGCAGAACCCTTTAGCAGTAAAATAAAAACTGTATTAAGCACTAAATTTTACACATAACTGATATTTCTCATTGACAGAGAGTTTATGGAAGTTGTCAACTTCTGAGTCCAATTTATATGAAGGCAATCATAATCTGAGGGCATATGAATTGATCTAGTCCAAAATAGTGCAAATAAAATTAACAAATTTATTAATTCTTTTTCTTTCCTAACTGAAGATCCAGTTGCTGCTTTCCATTCTCTTGGCAAGGAATGGATAGAAAGCTGAATACAGAAGTTTAGTCTCTCCATTAAGTTGAAAATTCCTGCTGGGATTTGAGGAAAAGACTAGCATAGCAATATGTAACCATTTAGCTTCTGGGCTGCTTGGCCTTTGTAGCTTAAAAGAAGCACAGGGCCAGAGGTTATATTTTATTCATTTTTCAATTGGACTCAGTGGAGAAATTTGAAAGTTTACTACATAAATATGTTAAATTTAAGTACATCATGCATTTCTGTAGAATTCACTGAGGCCCAGATTCATCATTTTCTCCCAGTTCAACAAACCACTTTAAAATATGCTTAAATTGACTACAATGGTGATGTGAGCACTTACTGAAATTTCAGTGTGTCCTTAAATGATTTTCAGAATGAGGACCATCTGCATATATGAAAGTGCTTTGCTGAACGTGCCTAAGTATCCAGACCAGGTCCGGTGAAATCCATGAGGTTTCTCTACTGATGTCATTGGGCTTTCTATTTGGTCTTAACAGTTGGATATTACCAGTTCATTATCAGTTCAGAGCTCTCTTGTTGCTTCCTTAAAAGGAGATGGCATTCAGCTTTTCACAGCAATGCTCTACGGTTTGCATTAAAAAGCCCTAAATAGCACTCTAAGATTCCTTATTTAATGCTGTCTGTGGGGCTTGTTGTGATTATGATTTTAAAATGCAGTGTTCATAAGTGCTAACTAACACAACCAGAATAATTCCTAACGCTCTAGTGTAGACAAAATAACATAAATGTTAGCATATTGTTAACATATGTGCTATGTCATAGTCTATAGTAATGTAATATCATGGTGCAATATTTAAACAATGGGATTTTATTCAAGGTAGGGAGCTTTTTGCTACCTGTTGCATACTCAGGATGTATGTCCAACAAAAAGGACTTGATATAAAGCTATTTATTACCAAAATGTTTGCAGATGTCTTATATTAGAGCCTCAATTTAAGAATGTTTTAAATAAAGCAGATTATCAGACCTTGCTGTTCTATAGTCAGTGGAGATGAGTCTATGCCCAAGCTACATGCTAAAGTCATGCAGGAAACTAACGAATTGCATTCTACAATTCAGATTTTGAAGGCAATTACTTTCTTATTTAGTTCAATGCCTTCTGCTTTTAATATCCTCCTCTGTTTTCCTTCTCATTAATAGGATAGCTTCTACTACCCACGAGATACGATTTTTAGATAAGATTTTTAAATTCTTTCTATCTGGCACACATCCTTTTCCACATCATGAACTAAAATATCCACAAGACTGATTCTTTCATTCTCTGTCCTCACTCTCCTATGCTTCAGAAAGATGCTCCCCAAAAAAAAATAAAAACTTACATCATTTCATTATAGCACACCAATGTGGTAGTTATTAATAAATCTCTAAGTCATATTCCTTGACTTATTTGGAAAGGGCAGTGCCTTAGATTCTGTTAAAAAAAATTAGGAGTGTGGGATTTCAACAAGGCTTTCTT
>NC_139723.1:81143202-81175702 GCF_964211835.1 Anser anser | reverse complement strand
ACAAGACATAAAAATATCAAATATCTCATGAGGAAAAAATTGTCCACAGAATACTGCCCAAATCAGGATATTTACAAATTTTCAAAGATCTTTAACTTGCACAGCAAAGTGATTCTGGCAAACTTCAATAAACTAACATACTTGGAGTCCTTCAACATTGAACCATCCAGTAAAGTGGGCCTAACATGAGTGCAAGACACTACTGAACGGAGTTTCACTGCTATTAACTACTGAACAAGAAAGCACTACAGAGAGAAGGATTATTCCAGATGGCCCGTGGGACACACTCCAGCCCAATCAGTCAGTTTCTGTTTTGGAGCTATGATTTTAATAGTAGCAAAAGAGTAGACAGGTGGTTTAAAATAATTACAAGGTAAATTCATAAAAATGAAGTAAGATATAACATTTAAATTTGCTCTGCTGAAACCTCAGTACTATGAACAAAAGATCCCATCCTGTCTACATCTGCATCAATCATAGAATCATAGAATGTCTAAGGTTGGAAAAGACCTCCAGAATCATCTGGTCCAACCATCACCCTTCCACCAATATTACCCACCAAACCATGTCCCTAAGCACCACATCCAACCTTTCCGTAAACATCTCCAGGGACGGTGACTCCACTACCTACGTGGGCAATCCATTCCAATGCCTGACCACTCTTTCTGAGAAATGTCTCCTAATTTCCAACCTGAACCTCCCCCGGTGCAACTGGAGGCCATTCCCTCTTGTCTTATTGCTAGTTATTTGCGAGAAGAGGCCGACCCCCAGCTCCCCACACCTTCCTTTCATGTAGTTGTAGAGAGCAATAAGGTCTCCCCTGAGCCTCCTCTTCTCCAGACTAAACAATCCCAGTTCCCTCGGCCGCTCCTCATAAGACTTATGCTCCAGACCCTTCACCAGATTCACGGCCCTTCTCTGGACACGTTCCAGGGCCTTGATGTCTTTCTTGTGGTGAGGGACCCAAAACTGAACACATAACTTTAGGTGTGGCCTCACCAGAGCAGAGTACGGGGTACAGTCACCTCCCTGGTCCTGCTGGCTACACTATTCTTAATACAAGCCAGGATGCTGTTGGCCTTCTTGGCTACCTGGGCACATTGATGGCTCTTGTTCAGGTGAGCGTCGACCAACACCCCCAGATCCTTTTCCTCTGCACAGCTTTCAAACCCATCAACTTACAAAACCCATTGGATCTTTCCAGTTAAACCTTTTTTGAAGACTCAGTTTCCCATATCTGTAAGCCAAGATGTAATTCAATATGGCTTCATAAAGAGAATCTTTTTTTTTTTTTCCTTTCCTCCCTCTCTAACTTTTTGACACACAAGTTGCCATAAAGCTAAGCAACCAAAAAATCATTTAACAATGCAATATTCTTGGAAATCTATACAAAATCCCTAGGTGTGCTGTCATTATGATTCTCTCTCTCTCTATATATATACACACACATATATATGCAGATGTCACATATATGAAAAGTATATTATAAAATAAAGTTTATACATATGCCTAATAAACACACTATATATTTATGGACTTTATACAGAGAATGTATAGATTTAATATGAATGCATGCATATGACAATGTGTGTGCGCATGCATGTATGTGTTTATGTGCATACTTTTGTTTCAATGGCATAATCTTTAAAGAGAATGGGAACAGGAACAAGAACATACACAAATGTTCGTGGATGTTGTGAGATGGGAGAAGCTCAGTTAAAATGCTTTTGTGACCTTATCTATGGTAGGTGCAACCGATGCTCTGTAATATCCAGATAGATGTATCTTGTTAACTGCCTCATCCTGTGGTGTCATCATTACTATAATTAATGAATTACCATAGCAAACTGCAGTGACTATAAAGTTTTAAAAAATAAGCAGACGTTACCTGTGACAATATGGGTTTGTGGACACCAATGGCATGTATTTCATATTGGACTGGTTAGGAACGATGACACCAGCAATGCCCTTCACTTAAGGAGGAAAAAGAAATCAATTTAGAACCTCCTGAATGAAAAACTTTGCCCTTTTGCTGCCTTTCCTAATAGAAAACAAGTTAAAATGTACCATTGGGCAGGTTAATTGACTTACAAGTATGTCTTTTTAATAAGTGTCATAAAGTATGTCATGCAGCTGAAACTTGCTTTCAGTGCATTTTTTAAACTGTTGTCAACCAGATTAAAGTTTATTGTTAACATGTAAGTTTCCTTTTTCAAGCAGTAATGAAAGACATTAAATTGATTTGCCATGTGTAGATATGAAGTGGGTTATGTCCTTTGCTCTTTGTCAATGTGCCTTTCCCAGATGCTTTCTTTCTTTATTGTTTGCCTACACAATGAATGTTCATGAAATGCTCTCACTTCCCCATGACCTGAGATGCAACTCTTCATTTTTTTGGTTTCCCATTAAAGTTTAGTGTTTATAAGGACTGGATTCATCTCAGCTTTACTTCAGTCTCGGCTTTTTATAAGTCTTTGCAGTTTTGATGGGGTTGTGGTTGAAGAAATCCTATGGCGACTGTCTTTCTTTGCATTTGTACAACATCAGGATGGTGGCCCTGTTACTGAAACTAGTATCTGGCATCACTCAAGACTGTAAAAACTCTGGAACAATCCCAACATTTTCCTACCTGAAACACAGTATCGATGCTGAGATTGTGTTTCAGAATGGCAGAAGGAAAGGACAACTCGGATTAAAAAATAATAATAATAAGGAAAAAGAAAAGAAAAAAAATCTGCTGTTGTAAGATTAATTGTAATGGAACAGACTGGTTTGCAACAGCAACAGAAACACACAGAAGAAAAATGCAAAATGTGACAGACACGGAGAAAATACCTGGAGCAGGAATCATTTAAAGATGTAGGATTAGACGTAGTACCCTGTCTGTTTGTTTTATGAAATTATACTCATCAGAGTCAAAACAAAAATCATGCCTGAGGAAAAAAAAAAAAATAAACAGACAATTCTCTGCTGTAGAAAGTCACATGTGCTGCCAATCCAAAATCTCTTTGCTGGTACTAAAATTCATTTTTTTTAAAAATGTATATTTTAATTTTTATTCTTCTTTCTGTTTTCAGCAAAACAGACAAATTTTCTTTCTCTCTTTTTTTCTTTTTCCTTTCCTTTAAAAAAAAAAATATTTTTAATTATTACTATTTTTTCTCCCTGGGGAGATAAGAAGAGCAGTCTCTCAAGTCCAGAAAGCAGCAGAGTCCATTTGAAGAATTTATTAATCCATTACAAGCTTTCATCTCAATCAAGAAATTAGAGACTACAAATTTACATTTTTTTACACAGGTACTTCTGAAGTTGCTGAGCTGATAGCCATAACGACTTCAGAATTTTTGTTAAATGCATGATTTCATATGCTATTTACAGTAAATTCAGAAAAGGTAAGGATGCTAAAATGTATCCTGCAGCACGATGCATTCTCCTCATCAAATTTATAAAGTGAAAATTGCACTGGGGTTTTGAGGAACTATGGAGACCTCACATACAAACAGATGTATCAAGTGGTACTTGTAGTAATATTGTGGGATAGAGTTGTTTTATCCTAGAAGTTTAATTTTCTTCTGAGTAACACAATTAAATTCCATTATTGGTAAATGATATAAATTAATCTATTTACTGTACCTGTTGAGGAAAGAATGAAGTCTTAAGTAAACTGAAGTGCACTTAACAGAATGATTTCACCTTTGCCATCTGTAATTACAGAAATCCAAACTCCTGTTCTAACCCTCAGAATGGTTCCTGTCTTTGACTTCAGTGGTCTCCATGACTCCATTCCCAATTTCAGCCTCAGCAGTGAAACCAAAATCTCCACAAATTTTGTCTTGAAGCAAATCCATCTGAGTTCCCCCTTCCTTCAGTGTCCTCCAGGCTAGTCTGGGTAGTCACTGGCAAAAATTTCAAAAGAATGCTTTCTCTACTTTTTTTACAGAAAAAAAAAAAAAACAAAAAACTACAGATACATGCACGCACTTGGCTTCCTGTTTTAAAACTAAAGATGTCATGATCTGGCCACAGTAAAGAGCCAACTGGAAGCTGCGTGAATAATTTAATCACTCACTGAGGATTGGCCAGGCAGAGAAGATGAGGTTGCTCCCCCCAAATTAGTAAAGGGTTTTATGGAACCATAAAAAGAGCAATAATTCAATCATTTTAGTCTAAAGGGCACTGAATATAATGCTTACTAAATGCTGGCTCCAGCTGAGGTATGCACTGGGATGAAATAGAAAGCATGCTCAGCAGCAAGATGCTAAATGCATGTTTTCCCCTTGCTGACAGACAGATAACCTAACCGAAGCTTTAATAAGATATATTATTAATAAGGTATATACTTACTGATATTTTTATATTTATTTATTTATTTATTTTAAACTGATTTACTGGGTCAGAATACATCATTAGGAAAAAAGAAATAAAGAAGGGAGTTTATGTTTTCCTTTATTAGTAGTAGTATTAGTATTATATTTTTATTTTTATTTTTATTGCTATGAGAGAGTGCCATGTCTAGAGTTGAAAGGAGAAGCAGCAATGACAGGAGGGTACCAGGAAAAGAAGCCATGTACCCTTCCCTGCTCTGCTGCAGACTCACTGCCTAGTTGTGAAGCTGTACTTTCTGCTCTTAACACTTGCTTCACTCTTCCCACTTTTAAATGAAGGTTAATACTATTTAGTAACCTCAGTATTAGTGAACAACAGAGTTCACTAATGAGACACACTTGTGCCTCTAGAAGAATCATGTAACTCTGAATGTTTTGCTTTTATTATAGCAGTAACTGTCTATAAACCACTGTCTTCTAGGGGTCAAGAAACACCAAACGTGGTTATGAAGGGAACACAAACTGTTAGCTTCCCATTGCATGGGCACAGGTAAAGGTGATCTTCTTTTGGCCTGGAAATGTCATGCCCTTAAGTACAAAACTAAAAATAAAATTATTATTTAAAAATAATACTAATTGTTGTTCTGCAATACTTTAATGGGGGTGTAGTATGGTGTAGTATCTTCTCTTCCTTGCCTGCCATTTCTTTCACTATACGATTCTTCTTAAATCAGACTCCTTTGACCATGATTCATCATCCATTCCTTTACCCTTTGAATTGTTGAGATGGATTTTACTTTCACATTTTAAAGACCATGAAGTACTGCAGAAAATGAAGTTTTCTTCAGAACATGACATGAAATCTGAGTGAACTACAGCTCCCAAGATGCACCACTATAACATTTAAAAGATAGTTCATTATTTTGTTTGTTTGTTTGTTTTCCAGAGAAAGCATGAGAGCTGTACAAGTGATAGTTTAGAACAAATTGATTAGAACAAAGATTGCAGTTTTCTCTCGATGTGACTGTTAAAAGCATTCTCTGGCTGTAAAAAAACATCCTCCAGTGGCTGCACTCTATCATGTCCTCTCTACTGTTTGTGTCTCAAAAAGGTCTGTTCTTAGCCTGATGATAGACCCTTCTAAAATGGACGATTACAACACATACATATGTGTGCACTCATACAACTGGATACTTAATACATAAAGTTGTCAAAGGGTTGTTATCATCATCATTGTTGTCGCCGTCATCATTATTTAAAAACATGATTTGACAGAAACTGTCTCACAAGTCCCACACATGACACCAGCCTGCTGCTGAATCTGAGGACTGTTTTTTTAGCACCGCAAACAATAAGCATAATTGAGTTGTCCTATTTTGGCTTGCTCTGAATGCCTGTCTCTATTTACTTTCCATGCACCATACTGAGAAAACTGATGCTCTGATCTGATGCTCTGAAAACTGATACTCTGATGCTCTGTTTGACCATTCCTTTCAGAGGACAACAGCACAATGGGAAATATCTACCTAAACAGATCTGTCAGATGACTGCGAAGTTGCTGAAGTGGAAATCTGTATTTGTGACTTTCTCACTGAAAATATGTTAGACTATTTTGCATCACTTTTAAAATTTCTTTTAAACATTTTTTTTTTCCAAAACCAAGGGTTTTAAAAGAAATATAAGAACAGAGAATACTGCATACGCTTTTATTGTTTTTTTTTTTTATTATTATTATTATTCAATAGTAAGTACTCTCAATTTTCTTCAGTTCATTATGAATTTTAATAAGAATTCTTTTTGTTGTTTTTTTGTTTTTTTTTTTTCATTTGTTACAGTATTGTATTTTAAAATATATTAAAAAAAATCAATGAAGATAAAACGTGCTTTAAATAAACTGATAGGATTTTCAAAGAGACCTTAGAAAGCAAGGACCAGATGGGACTTAGGTGTCTAGCTGCCTTCCAGGGACTTGAGCCTAAATTCCTAGGTATAAAATGTATTAACCCACTTGATATATAATTTTAATAGGACTTGATCTAATCATCCAAAAGCTATTGAAAGTCTGCCACCAACTCCAGCAACCTTTGAATAAGGTACTGGAATGAGGAGACGAATGTTTTTTGGTGCTGGTACATTATATAAAATTTAATTCATTATCACGATTACAAAGACTATCCTTTTTCCCAGTTGCCTATTGTGTAAATATCTCGAAACCCTGTAGGGTTGAGATGTCTTGGCCTGTTTCATGTTCGGTGTTCATTTCACTCCAATTATTTCTTACTTGCTTTATCTACACTTATAATCTTCCCATTCCTCCCACTTAACATATCCTTTGAACTTTTCAAATGCCTTCTGCTTCTCCTTATTATCTTTGCTTAACCACATCCTTGTCTCTGCCATCCTATTTTTGATACTTTTTACTGGGATGAATATAGTTGGTATCTCCATCCTCTGTATCTGCCAATTAGATACAGAACTTCATACTTTTTTTTTTAACTTTTTTTTTCTTCTTTTTTTTTTTTTTTTTTCCCCCATAATGGTAGATTTTCTGCACTGCTGTTGGTATCATTTCTCTTGCTGCAAATTATTCCATATATTATATTTTCCAAACCATCCTTGAAAAGGAGGGGGGGTGGGGGTGGGAGGGGAAGTTACATTAACTTCTGAGATTTTATTTTCACATATACTCAGAGGAATATTTCATATCTGAATATATTATGATCAGTAAAGTAGACCTTGGTTGCGTGACTATTTCTGACATATATGTTATATTTTGGCTTATTATCAGGGACCAAGTCCAGAATAGCTTCTGATTGCAGTTGCTGCTAAGTACAATTGACAAAGGAGGTGTACAGATCTGATGACCACACTGGTCCTTTCTGACCCTCCAGATATTGTTCAATCATTAGCAAAAGGGATTGAGACTTACCTGTAATTAATGTTCAGTTGGGGAAATGGGAAGCTGGAGATGGAGAAGTGAAATGAATAGGAAAACATAATGAAATGATTCATGTTTTATTCTTTTATATGCACCTTTTTCAGAAACCTGGATGCCAACTGTGACTTACATAATCCATTGCCAACACTTATTTTTATTTCAGTCATCTCCATAGTGGTAGTCCAGCTGCTTGCATCATTTGTCTCTTCAGGCATAGTATCTTCTCTCACATTACTTTAATCAATCATTGTTAGCTTATGTATAGTGTATATCATTGCTACTGTGTTGTGTGGTGTGTCAGTCATTTATGCCAAACGAACCATCTAACAAACCCAAAGGACCTCTGTAAATGGCCATTCCCCTCTGCAAGCAGTTAAGTTTAAATGAGAGCACGAAAGCCCTTACATAAACATCATAACCTTCCATAGCACATGAGGTTTTGCTAATGGGGATGTCAGCATTTCCCAAGCTGACACATCTACAGGTAAGATGATCCTGTTCACTGCTCTTAACTGTATAAAAGTCATCAGCAGAGAACTAGACTGAGGTCCAGACTTGTGGCAAGACTCAGCTGCTGCCCACCTCACTTTAAATTGCTACCCCAGGCACTTTGTCTAGCAATTTAATTAGACTCTAATTTAGCATCCAGCATCTTTTTGTCAGTGTGATGAGTTTTCTTCTATATGCACACCACTAATGGTATAACATGGTAAGCTCTGACTATATGTTCAGAGTTGTACAAGGAGCAGGAAAAAAAAAAAAACTCTGTAATGAGGTGTCTCTGTCAGACTGAAAAACAAAAAGGAAATGGAGTAACAAAGTCAATTCTAACTCGAGGTGAAATCCTAATCAACGGAGCCCTCAAAAAAGTCTGGGACCAGTATCTGTTTACTGAGTACAGTTTTGTATGTCTTATTCAGTTCGTAAGACCCCCTTTTTTACAAACGAACTAATAAAATATTATGCTAATAGAAAGTCTCCCCTGTAACATATATGAATAGAAACTGTCATATATTTCTCATCTTCAAGCCATTCATGACTTACATTTTCCTATTTGCTCTTGTGCTCTTCAATGGAAGAGCCATGGACTTTATGAAGATGAAATTTGCACCTCAGAATACACTATTCCAGACTCCCAGTTCTGTGCCCTGATTACAATATTGGCTCTATTTTGTGTGTATATTGTGGAGTTATAGCATATTTCACCATCTGAGAATCTGGCTAAGCATTTTTATTAAACTCTATTTGGCAGACTGTACTGTTATGTGAAATGCTGAACAACAGGGAAAATGTAAATATACATTTCCAACATCTCCAGCCTCAAAGTAATATTTATATTTATTATGCTGATTCTTGCTATTTGGTCAGTTATGGGATTCAGCAGGAGTGATGTTCCACACTTCCACCTGTTTGCATTTACTCTATGACTGCCCAGGGAACAATGGAGAAAATAATGTTCTTGTGAGCCATTCCGTTCACTATGTGTCAAAAAGTAATTTGAATCAAAGAGTCACTAACTTAATTGATGGCGATGGCTCCATCCAAAAAACAACCAAAGAAATTGATGTTGTGCAAATCACATGTATATTGCTCTTGAATTTGTGAGTGTATTCTTGTTTGCCTTGACAGCATTCAAATTACCTTTCGGACAGCTCAACACATTACTTAAGATGTGTCTGCATGTGAATTTTTAGCTGTTAACAGGGGCAATAGCAGCCTTACTGTGAAACTAATTCCTTTAACTTCAAGTTCATCTCACTATTTCTTTTGCTAATTCATGGCACATACCGATCATTACTTAACATTCAGTGTTTTAACCCGCGTGACACCTCAGCAGTGCAGCATACAAGAGATTACAATGAGGCAGTGGTTCTCTCAGTACAATAAAGCTGGGGGTGATTAGAAATAAACCGCATCTCTGAAGGTCCAGCAAAGTGCCTGGGAAGGACGCAGATCATTTCAGATGCTTTTCTAAAATATTTAGATATGATTTTATCTCAACTAATTTTAAACACTTAAACGAGTTATCTGATATCAGATGCTAGTTGCTTAAGATTCCTGCTGTAGCTGGTGAACATGGACAGGTGGCATTCAGAAGGGATTCACTTCTAAGTTGACACACTTAGAAGTGAGTCATTCTTCCCCTCAAATATAAATAGAGGTGGCCTGGGCTGAGTCTGCCCCATGACAGGTTCTCCATAAAGGTCCTGAAGATTTTGGAATCAAGACCTTGCTCTTTGGTATTTAACCAGAAAGATGCATAGAACCCTGCTTGGCAATGGGCTTGTTGTTCACAACATATTTGTTCAATAACACCTATAGAAGTCAATGAAATAAAGGCTTGTCGTTTCAGAAACTGTTCAAACACATAATGATGTTATTTGCTGCAGAAGGCTTATAGTATAAACAGAATTGAAAACGGATGGATGAGGAAACAGGGCAGAGTGATAGATGTGGCATCCCAAGATTAGAAATTAAAGTTGTTTGAGAGCTGAGTTGTTTATAGAAATCTTTCTGAGTGTGCATGTGTATGTGCATATGGATGTGTGTATGTGTATTCCACCAGAACTATCATGGTATTATTAGATAAGGAAATAGTTTGAGATGCTTTTTGGTCATTTTATTTTGTAAAATATGAAGTAAAAGTTTATTTGGTACTGAGAGCAAAAATCAATATAAATATCTCTTTTGTACTTTTGTGTTAATATTCATGCATGCGTATTGGTATATATATGCATTGTGAAAAATATGCCTGTTATAATTTCTGTTAGATAAGATAGATTAGATAAGATAAGATAGATAAGATGTATAGATGCACACCTAAAAGTCTTTAGTAGCTACAAAGACACTGCATATCTTGGAAGACTAATTTTGTTAACAAAGAATGAAATTTTATAAATTACATCACACTTCAGTAAATTATTCCTCTAGTTTTAACCAGATCTATGCTATTTATCTTTGTGTTCATAGAAATGCTACCCAATGTATAGTTCCTTAGAGAATCAAAGAGAACAGTCATTCATTTTTGGCCCATTCCATCAGGAAATTAAACCACTGTACCTGAGACAAAAAACATGGCCCCAGACAGTGGGATTGTGGCCATGGGAGTCAACAAGCCCCATGGTTGGTGATAACATCGGACTCTTAAGGATGAGGCCATCAGGAATGTAAAGAGTTTAGAGGGAACAAAGAAGGGTGATTCAGAAGACGCCTTGCCATCTCGGGTTGCTTGTACTCTGGCCCTTAAGGCATGGAAGTTGCTGGGTGTTTGCTGGTTGCTGGGCAAAGTTGTTGACCAATGAATAGTTAGGGGAAAAGTACCGCTGTGGGGCAAATAGTATAAGAAGGGAGCCTGTCCTCTATATGGGAGGCAACATAGGATAATGAAGTTACGTCATCAATAAAGTAGCAGCAGTTACTGATCCTGAAAGAACCCTGGTGTCTGTGTGGTCATTACACAACACCAGCCTGAAAGCAGTTAATTTTTCTTTTAGGCAGTGACATGAATGATAAGCCATCTTTGCTCCACACTCAAGGACAAAACCACTGAGGGCTGGCTGGTGGTTATGTCAGTTCTGGGCTCAGAAAATGGAATCTCCATAGCACTGCTGTCTTCCAGGAATAACAAACTAATACCAACAGCATGGTCTTGGAGAGCAAAACCACTTTAAAAAAAATATAGTTCCTTCTGTGTCTAGTCACACATTTAGGAAAAAAAATAACAAACAAACAAAATATCCTATTCCTTCCACAGTTCCTCTTTCACAATGAGCATCAATATCATAATCTCATAAAACTGAGCAAAAATAAGACAAACAATGCACACTTTTTTATTTTTTTTTCAAGAACCAAAAATAATATTATGTGAAGGACTTTCAGCCTAATATGCTTTGAGATCTCTACTTGAAAGGCCTTTTAGAAAAATTGCACTGATGTTTGTTGGTTTAAAAATAAAAAATAAAAAGATGACAAATTTTGATCTTTAGTTGATGAAATTTGACCTTTTCTTAATTTTTATTTCGCTCAGCTTTTTTTCCATAATTGCCATCTCTCATTCTGTGAATACTTTTGCACCTATATATCACATGAGTATGAACCCTGTATTTATAACAGCATAAACACATGCACAAACATTGCTATACATAGCTCAAATTGTTTTGTTATATTGCAATTCATTTTTATTTTTGCTGTGGGTGGACTATAACATTCTGCTGAAATCAATCAATACAAAAAATAAATTAAAAAAAAATAATGGCTTTCTTCTCCTTCTTGATATTTTCATAATGTTCTATGTATATGAACATATGAGTGAAAAATTGCAAAAGAAATTACCAGCTTTCCATGCTGCAAATACTGATTGGCTTAACAACAACAAAAAGAGATATATATATAATAAATTATATGTCTTCCCTCCCTACAAGCAAACAAACAAACAAACAAAAAACACCACCAACAACAAACAGAAAATCATAATGTATCAGTTTGGGGCATTAATATGTCTGATAGAGCATCTTGAGTTCCTCCAACGCTCCATCTGCTGAAAAAACTCCAATAGAACTTACTGTGATGCAACATATTTGAACTCCCTTGAGGCAGCTGAGGCACATTAAGATGCCATTAATGTCCATTTTATATGTCTGAGCTCTTCCTCTGAGTTGAGATTCCTTTGTAAAATGTGACTGTGGGGCAATTTCCATCCAGATGTCACAGTGCGTATCTGTATTTGTTTATGGTATTTAATAATATCTTCTGGCTGGGCAGAATAGTTGTAGAATACAGTGTATTGTGTTCAGACAAAAGTGGAACCTGCCATATGAATATGCATCGACTTAATGTAACAAAATTTAAAAAACAAACAAAAAAAAAACAGGAAAAAAAGTGGCACTTGTAGAAGAAGAGGATGAAAGACAAGAGTAACAGCACTGTAACAGTTTTAAAATAACATTTTAATGGGTATGAATTAGGTCTGCATCCAACATAAATTGGACTATTTACATGGTTAAATTAAGCATGTGTTTAAATTGAGCAGAAACACTTTTTTACCTGGGGATTTGATGAAGTTCCATTGTAAGAAATGTCTTGGAAAACAGGAGGATATGGTAGGCTAGTATTCTGAGCCAAGATATGCTGCTACTTTATTTCTGTGTCTTCTACAGGCTTGTGTGATCTGCTTTTCCATATATAGTTATACCCTTTTGATCACATGTTGGGTGAAGCATGACTGCCTCTTGAACCTGTGGGACTTGCCTTTTGCTCTCCCAGGGGCAGTTAAGCTGAGAAATGAAGTGCTGGAGGCAACATTACTATTTGTTTTTCTTGTCAGTTGAAATGTTAGCAGCAATGGCTTCCAATGTCCACATATAATATATTGGAGGATCTCCCAGGCACCATGTTGCCTTTAACCGCAGATAAGGCATTGCTCAGCTGAAAGATCAAAATCAGTCATGTTTCTCTTCCTTGTAATAGTGGCTTCAGGATTAAAAGCTGATGAGACTAGTGCTGAAACAAACTGAAATAATGAATTTGTTTTCCTTTTGCTCTGTTTTTTTTCTTCTTTGTTTTGTTTTTGGTTTTGGTTTTGGTTTTGGTTTTGATTTTTTTTTTTGATACTGTAGGATTCAGGTTTTCTGCATTTCTCAGTACTTAGAGAGTATTTACTAAAAACAAAGCAGAAGGTTCAACACTATGCAGTAACAGAAATTATTTCTGTACTGTCTCTAGGTTACAAAGGTCTCTAACTGAAACATAGGATACAAAAAGGCTTAAGGCACAGTCCTGAAATCTGGCAATGCTGTGATATCCTGATGAAGTCAATAGAACTGTCATGGACTCATATGGACTCCCAACAGCAAAAGGGACTTGCTACTGCAAGTAAGTTTGGAGCAAATGACCCCTTCTATAACCCAAAGTAAATTGCCTGGATTTGCCACTGATTCTCATGGCAGTCTTGGAAAAGCAATACACTTTGCCTTACCTATTTGAAAACCACAGGTGTCTTTGTATACGTAGTTTTGAAAAGGGCTTTGAGAACCATGTCAGAAAAAAATGAGGAGGAATCCTTGAGCTGTAGACCTGAAGGAGAATAGGAGAATTTTTTTTTCTTTTTCTTTTTTTTTTTTTAAAGTGGCTGTATGACTCAGGGAGGAATAGTTCTGATATCTCATGGGAGGCATTACACACAGGCTGATCTCATCACAGCTTCAGGCAAGCCTTGATGCTCTGGATTTTGCAGTGCATTTTGATTCCCTGTGCCATTATTCTGACGCAAGCAGAGAAAGATGCACAAAGCAAAAACAAAAACAACAAACAAAAAGAACCCTTCTCCTTCCTCTTAATGATGCCAAATGTGAATTGTGCAATAAAGTACATGTGTAGCCATATTAGCTTCTTTCCAAAACGAGGTGCACAGAAATCGAGAAGTGCCCATCACACAGTATGAATATGCAAGTAGTCATTACAAGAACCATCCTCTCAAATGTGGCAGCAAAGCTTTGGAGGTCTGATGAAGATGATTTCATGCCATCTGCCACCTGCTTCTGAAGGATAATGGCTGGCTGGTGTGTACGAGGCTTGTTCTAAATGTTATCATACTGTCTCCTTTCTTAAATTATGTGGCTAAAATGAGCCTGTCTTTGTTTTATTTCAATTGACACCAGATGCAGGGACTTGGATTTGGGTTTTCTGTTTTGCAAACAGAAGCTTGGCAAAGAGAAAGGAAGAATGATAGGCAAAGAAGCTCAGATAACAGAAGAAACACTTCTGATAAGATTTCACCTAAATTTCAAACTTATAATAAATGAATAAAAAAATTTTAAAAAGCAGGATATGTCATCACCCTTGATTGTGCCATTATAGGAATAAAGAATCATGCTGTTTTAGGTCCATTGCTATTACTGCTATTAATAATACCAATCATAAAAATGCTGGCCTAAAATACAGTCTGTGTGTCAGCCTAGCAGACTATGTTGTTAATGCTGTTACCAGAAATTATTGTAATATTAGCAGTAACAGCAATAAATTTATTTAAATTGATTAACTCAACATTTTATTTCCCTTTCATGTTACTCTAGGACAAACAGGTTCAAACAGCCTGTTTCATTTACCTGGTCCTTTTTAAAAAAATAAAAATATATATATAAAATAAGCAATTATCACAGTAAAGCATGAGGGATTTGGTAATGTCTGGCTTGCCAAGTAAATACGACAAGTCTGTTCAGTGTTCAGCAAGATTATGGTTCTTCACCTTGATCTTCGAATATACCATGGACACCTCCTCCCCAGATTTCACAATGTTAAAACAGTATTAGCTTCATCAGTATCTAGTCTTGAAGCAACTGTTATAGAAAAGGAATGAAGAGAAACTTGACTGATATTGATCTTCTAGCTGAGCAGTGCCCTATCTGAGATGAAAGTGCTGCCTGTGAGACACTTTAATATTGCCCATGATCTCTGGAAACCTGAAACAAGGCAATAACGTCATAAACTGATCATTTCCAACCCTTTTAGGGAAATCTTCCTTCCTTCCTTCCTTCCTTCCTTCCTTCGTTCCTTCCTTCCTTCCTTCCTTCCTTCCTTCCTTCCTTCCTTCCTTCCTTCCTTCCTTCCTTCCTTCCTCCCTCCCTCCCTCCCTCCCTCCCTCCCTCCTTCCCTCCTTTCCTCCCTTCCTCCCTTCCTTTCCTTCTTCCTTTCTTTCTTCCTTTCTTCCTTTCTTCCTTTCTTCCTTTCTTTCTTCCTTCCTTCCTTCCTTTCTTTCTTTCTTCCTTCCTTCCTTTCTTCCTTTCTTCCTTTCTTTCTTCCTTCCTTCTTTTCTTTCTTTCTTTTTCTTTTTCTTTTTCTTTCTTTCTTTCTTTCTTTCTTTCTTTCTTTCTTTCTTTCTTTCTTTCTTTCTTTCTTTCTTTCTCTTCCTTCCTTCCTTCCTTCCTTCCTTCCTTCCTTCCTTCCTTCCTTCCTTCCTTCCTTCCTTCCTTCCTTCCTTCCTTCCTTCCTTCCTTCCTTCCTTTCTTCCTTTCTTCCTTCCTTTCTTTCTTTCTTTCTTTTTCTTTCTTTCTTTCTTTCTTTCTTTTCTTTCTTTCTTTCTTTCTTTCTTTCTCTCTCTCTCTTTCTCTCTCTTTCTCTCTCTTTCTCTCTCTTTCTCTCTTTCTTTCTCTTTCTCTCTCTCTCTCTTTCTCTCTCTCTCTCTCTCTCTTTCTCTCTCTTTCTTTCTCTCTTTCTCTCTTTCTTTCTTTCTCTCTCTCTCTCCTTCTCTCTCTCTCTTTCTTTCTTTCTCTCTCTCTCTCTTTCTGTCTCTCTCTTTCCATCTACCTATTTATTTTTGCTAATGAAGTATCTTTAAGAAGAATGTGGATTAAATACCTGGTTTTCAGATGGCTTAAGTAAGGCGTGGAAAAGTAAACTAGAAATGTCTTTAAAATACCACAGTGATAGAGAATTATGTGGAGGATGGAACTTTTTCTTTTTTTTTTTTAGAGAGAGAAAACAAAAAGAACAAGAACAAGAACAACAACAAAAACATTATATTTTTATATTTAATTTGCAAAGGCCATGGCTTCTTTGAAATACAAATGGAGTTTTGTCTACATTGAAATATGCTTGGCAAGCACCATCAACTTTCATTCACTGTCAGGCCTTACTGAGCATGAGACTGCCCTATGAGGGGAAACAAGTCAAGGATGTCCCACCATGGGCAGTGCTGGTGGGGTCCCAGAAGAGCAGGTAGAGCTGAGGGCTTGTAATAGTGTCTGTCAACAGCCCTTGATACCATGAAGGGATGAATGAGGTCCAGGTTCTATCTGCAGAGTCCCATCAGGAGGAAAAAGAGATGGAGATGGAGACAAGCCACACAATATGTCCAGGGGGTCTGTCCAGGAGTGGCACACACCTTAGCGCTGAGGTCACAGAATCATAGAATCATAGGTGCACCCAGGAGGCAGGGCTGGAGACCAGCATCCAATAGTGGCACCTTGGCAAGGACTGGGGTCCAAGACTGAACTGAAATGAGGCTTCTGCAACACAGTCAGAATGTGGCTGGGGGTCTCAGGTGAGGCTGGTCAGGGTCATTCAGGACTGTCGGTGTCCTGACACTCCCACTGTATTGCTAATCTTATTTTTGTGCAGCAGGGAACTGACTTATTTCTCAAAGGCTACTCAGGCTGCAGCTAGCCAGCAGTGGCAGTGCCACCAGGTATGCTCTGTGGTCAACCCACAGGAGTAGACTCCTCTATGATTTCTTTACCCAAATTTCTTTTTCTTGGAAACCAGGATATGGGGCAAATACACAGCAACTCAGCTCCTTCGTAGCTTTAGGGTCTTCCTGGCCAAGCTAAGGTGAATACTTCTGCGTTTTAGAGTGAAGTCCTTAGACTAGCCACCCCATAAATGTGTTAATTTCTTATTCTACCTCAAGGATTAATTTCATGTCTTTTTCTTCTTCTTTAAAGGTAATGAATATCACAGATTTGGGGTACCTGCTATAAGTTAAACCCTTCTTAAAATCAACATAGGACCATTGTAGGACGATCAATTGTAAGACATCATAGACATGTTAACCACACAGCCTCTTACATTGCATGTAACATGGGAAGTGGGAGGTATCATGAAAGGAGAAAAGGAGTGGAGTGTTTTTTTTTGTTTGTTTGTTTATATATATATATATATTTTTTTTTTTTTTTTCCTAGAGGAACTTAAAAAGGCAAGTAAAGCACTGCAGAAAATAACTGTGTAATTCTGTTATATGCACTGTATACAGAGCCCAACCATTAACTTACCAGAGTTCATGGACTCTAATAAAGAGGAAATTACCCTATATTTCAGCACAGTGTTCTCGCAGTTCCTTCTCATGTTTACAATCAGTGGGTAGCTATTGAACTTGCATGGCTTTTTCTTCCCTCTGCCTAGCAGTCTGCCATAGTGAGGCATATTACTACAGGATGTATAAGTGAATTTAAAGTAAGAAGCATTTCTCTTAAATGTTTGCAATTTTCTGGTTCCCCGGCCCCTAGCAAATGTCTCATTGTGTTCAACTAATATTTACACATTTTTCTATACGGCATATTTTTAAGGTATTATTTTATTATTTTTTCTCTCCAAGGTTAGATTTTTTCCAGACTAGCTTTCAGAGTGGCTTTAACTGTAGAAATAGATTATCCAGATGTATATAAATGAGCTTCTCTGTAAGTTCAAAGTCACTCGTAAATAAGGGAGATGTGACATTTTCCCCTCAGCTGCTACTAAAGCCTTACAAATCTCATAAGCTCAAGATAGATCCCTGATCTAAACATAATGTAAAACTACCATCTTTCCAGGGGAATAGAAGTTCATTTGCTCACTCACCCAAAGTACAAATTGTAAAGGAAACCTCCAGCCTTCTTCTGGTATACGAGGTAGCAAAGATATTAAATCTGTATACTGTGAGCTAAATCACTATATATATATATATATATATATTTATATATACATATAATATATATTTTCTATATATATATTCACTATATATATATATATGTATCTACACACTTATTTCTCCCATTGGTATTTCTGCAACAATGCATTGACTACCTAGATATAATTAAGGTCATATGTTTAAGTACCAGCTGAAGAACTGCAAGTTTCAAAATAACAGGAGATAGTCAGTCAGGTGGGTGGGGGAAAATTAAAAAAAAAAAAAAAAAAGAGAGAGAGAGAGAGAGAGACTTTAAGGCACCTAAGCAGAGAAGAAAGGCAGAACTTATGATTAGTAAACACTGGCTTCTCTTAAACAGAACAAAAAATACTCCCTTGTCTTAAACAAATTTTTGGTTTTCAAAACTTGCACAAAATGGAATGACAACTTAATGGGATGGGAAACATGATAAAAACAAGCAAACAAACAATCAAATAAACAAAAATGCATACAATGAAGCCCAATTATTTTTTTCTCCTTGAGGAAGATAAATACAATTCTGTGGAAGGGCATTTGCAAAATGTCCTACAGATACCCCAGGACTAGACACATCATACAAACCGAAGGGGCAGTGCGTGAAGACAAACATTCAGCCGTGGTTTGTTTCAAAGCATAGCACAGCTCTGTTCAGCTGCAGCCTGAACCTTGCTCAATAGTTTTTATGTCTCATTCTCATACCTTATTAATGTTCATTTCCACATTCAGAAACTCCTGCCTTCTTCCCCTTCCTCCCCCCAAATATAAGGTTATTGGGACAATTGACAGTTCTCTTACTTTGTCTGTGTTAAAGTATTTTTCCTAAAAGCCTACAGTTGCCTAGTGGATATGTAGTTTAATTAAAAGCAATATATCTTTTTTTTTTTTTTCTTTCCTCCTAGTCTCTATCTATAAGCTTGTCCTTGAAGTTTTCATTCTTCAGGGCAAGGTGAATGGAATTCGCTTGTTTGCTTAGGATATGCCTAGTAAATTTAAGACACTAAATATAACCACAAGCAGGGATATATATATGTATCTATAATTATTATTTTGATTGTAAGCTTTGAGCACTGGCCAGAAGGAATAGGCGGTAAGAATACCTTTAAAAATATCCCCAAGGTTGCTTAATTTTTGCCTCAAAAAAATAACAGGTCAGTCCTTCCAAAATGAAATACTGCCTTGGTGAACTTCATGGCAAAGTTGCTGTTGGCTTCAAAGGAATCAATGTCTCACCTCTTGTCTTAAAACATAAGCTGTTCTGCTACTGTAAATCAGTGTCACTCCCCTGACTTGAAATCAATAGTGCTCTTCTGATTCAGACTGCCTCTGGCCCACTGTGTGAATCAGGACACTTTTCTGCAACTTTTCACTGGAGCAATTAAGTCCTTCTGAGCAGGAGCGTTGTGGAAGCACTGCACAGCATACTGGTCCATTCCTTGCTTCAGCCCTGCTGGTACCATCTGCTGGAAAGAAAGACACAGTATTTTCCAGATAGAGAGGAGGGTTCTTCAGTCTTCTGATTTTGCTGGAGGGAAGAAAGTCTTTGGGAAAGTGGATAGAATCTGGGGTGTTTGTGAAGAGGAGAAAAAGCAGATAGGACTTCAGGAGCTAAGTTCTGAGATGGCTGAAGTCACTGACACTGAGAACACCCAACAGCAATGAGCCTTAGAGATACCAGAAGAAGTAAGAACAGGAAATTGCTGGGAATACCTTTTCTTCATGTTGTACCGAAGAGGTCCAGGACAGACATTTTTCAGCATAGGAGACAATGTATAGCACAGCATAATCTATAATGTATTTTGTGTCCAACTCATCAGATACCCTCCAAGTTTACAAGTGATTTTTAAGTCCTCTCCCTGGCAGAGACAGGGTCAGCTAAGCTACTTTGTTCTCTTTTGACATCACTTGCCTTCCTCGCATGATACTCAGAAAGCCTAATGCAGAGAGGTCCCTGGTCAGGGCTGATCACAATTATTATTCTCAGTGGGGGAACAGTGTTTACCTTCTGTTAGCCCTGGACTTCTGGGAGCATGTCCAACAAACACTATAACCAGAGACTGGGGAAGTGTGCGCCAAATTTTCCAACTCAGATACTTACATGTTTGAGGCTGAAGTCTCTGTTTAAGACTCTAAATAAGTAGCCTAATATTCAGCAATGATATGCTAAGTAGGCAGGATCTATCCAAGGAAATATATTTATTTAGGTATTCAAATCTTTGTTGAAAAGACTACCTCCATGCCATCAGAGTGGAAGAAATCATTGCCTAAGTTTTAAGAAGAAACAGAGGCCAGGCCAGCACCTTTAAATGATACTGAACTGCAGGATACAATGTCTTATTTAGAAGATTCATCTTCTCAGTACACAGAGCACCAGCAGGAAAGTTAACAGCCTGTCCTTCATCCTGCCAATTAATGAAGGTGCATTTTGAGCAGCAGAAGCATCACTGTGCTGCTCCCTGCATTTGCTCAGATTTGGGCACTGCTGAGACAAGTGAGTGTTTAAACAGATCCTTAAAATAACTGCATATGTTGTCATTCTCCCTGTGGAACTGAATTTAGTTTTTTTTTTATTATTATTATTATTTTTTTTTAACTACCGTAGCCACAATTGACCCAAACTAAGAATGGGATCTGAACTCTGAATTCTGAGAAGTAAATGATGCCACCAGACACACTGACAATTTTAATAGTCAGAATAGGCAAGTGAGTACTGTCGGTCCTATTACACGAGTGGGGAAGCTCATTAAATGTTTTACCCAAGATTATACACTTAGTTAGGGGTAGAACCTAAGTTAAACTAAGATCTCCTCTATCCCAGTTGAGTGCATTAGAAGCTGAGTGTAATAAGGCCAGAAAGGGCAATTTCAAGATGGAAAGAAAAAGAATCAAGGGAGCAAGCAGCAGAGTTCTTAATGTAGCTGTGGTTTTGCATATGTGTGAAAAAGGAGAGCAAGGGTCATTCTGCAGAGACATAAAAAAAGAATAAAGATTGGAAAGTGACTCAGGAAATAACTCTGCAAAAAGATGAAGCAATTAGCCTTTTCCTATTTCTTTCTTTACCTTATTCCTCTAAATTTTATTGATTTTTTTTAACCATGTAGATACAACATTTTATTTTTTTGTTTTATTATAACACTCACCACCTCTTCAAATTCCGATTGATCTGTCTTTTGCTTTAATCATCCAATTAATACAGCTCCAGAAAAACTCAAGGGAGATGTACCTAATTCTGAGAACAAAACCCATACAGGCAGAGCAGTGCTTATGACCCTGTTGTAGGCTTTTTGATTTTGCGTAACTACTGTGATCAATACTTCAGGACTTTTAAAAACACACATATTGAGTGAAATGTAAATGGTGACTTTTTTTCTTGATAGGTTTTATTTAAAACCAATTTACTCCATCCTACCTGAGTCACACACATGAAAATCTCAAGTGCATTCTTCTGAACCATAAGAAATGAGAGAAATATTTTAAACATAAAAAAAGGACACGCGTATTGGTGTGTATGTATGTGGGGAGGTTATGCATGGGATACTGTGGGTATATGCCTCTAGTATCACCGTGTCTCACAGTATCAGGAGAAAGGAGCACTGCAGCTCGGCAGGACAGTTAGAGCAGTAGTACTTAGGTGGATTCTAGGCGCTGAAACAAAGCTGAAAAATCATCTCTGAAACAAGGGGCGATGAAAAGGGATGAGTTTTCTCTGAATTTGAAATGGAGTTATAGCCACCCTGCATGCTGCTCTGAACTATTTCTGCACTCCCTCCCGCCTCCAAAAAAAAAAAAAAAAAAAAAAAAGTCTTCCAAAACTGTAGGCCAAAAGCCTTAATTCTGGAATAAAACACCATCCTCCCCCCTCGCCCCCGTCCAATCCCAACATTAAAATGGAATTGAAATATTAACCATTATAGCCCATTACTTCCTTACTTAGTTTTGTTCAGTTTCTTCTCATAAATACAAACAAACAAACAACAGTAACAAAACAACAATGGAACTTTTCAGTAAGTTTCACATAAAAAATCTCCAGCCGTTACCAAAACCCTGTGCTCTTGGTAGGGAATGTGACACTTTAAACTTCACTCCACAGCTGTCCAGTGTCAGGCTCTTGTATCTTCCTCTAAACACCTGGTGCTGTGCATGGTCCTGCTATTGTCTTCATATCGGATGCAGTGTGGGATGTCCCATCATGAGCACGAGCTGGTTTGGTGTTACACACCACGTTATTCCTCACAGATAAAGCTGAGATCTATGTCTCCAGGCCTGGAACACCTCAGCTCTCCCTAACACTTCTGGAAATGTCTTTCTTTTCCCTTGTCCATCTTCCAGATGGGTAGAATAAGCTTGTGAGGCTCCATTCCTTCACTTTTAAGGCTTTGAGGGTTTTTATCTTGTCTGTTTTCTTATATTGTACACCTCTATCTGTCTGTTGTGTTGTGTTGTGCTGCCAGTGACCATGATGGTAGAAATGTATAATTGTGCATAGAGGAATATTTTCATTGTTGTTATTTTGTTTTGTTTTGTTTTTAGTGGAAACAAGCTGCCATGAGGACCAAATTCTGCTTGCTTGTCCAGCTATTGCAACTTTGAGCCAGGAAAAAAGGCAGAAAAAAAAATACAGTTTTTAATCCCAACTACAATTTCTCTTGGTCAGGGACTGTGTTATATAGCGATATTTGATTTTTAGTACAGTGAAGATTTGAGGCGAATTTAAAAGCAGTTGTCAAGGAAAGGATCACTTAGTCTTTTCCTGTCTTCAGCCATAATAAGAAGCAGATGTCTATGTATGAGGACAGGAACAGGAAAAGCACGCAGACATATAGAAAGGGCAAGCAATTAAGAACACAGAAAGTACATATTTCCCTGAATACTCTCCCCGCTTCTAAAGATTTGCAGATTAACTTGCTCAGATGTAAACGGATTCCTTGTTTTTCTTGATATTTTAAGGATTTCTACTCCGTGAGCACATCCAGCTTCCCTGAGCACTCATGCCAACTTTTGGTATGCATTAGCTTTCTGTTGTAAAGTGATCCCAATGTCATCCATACACCACTGGAAAATAACCTCTGAATTTACTGCTTGCTGGCTTCATGGGATGCTCCCCCTGTTTCATCCCTGAAAAGATCCTCTAGGCTCAGTTATTTTAGGATTTCCAATCATTTTCACTAACGTTAAAAGTTTCAATGGAGCCTTTAGGAGACAAAAACATTTCCAAGCTCCTCTCCTGTGGAGACTGGCAAGCAGCTTGGGTAAAAAGCCCTACAGCTCCCAGAGAAGAGCTCACTGGAGGATGCCCAACATGGACCTGCACGTCAAAAGCCTGGCACAGCCCCTGCTCAGGCTGCTTGCAAGATGCTTACATGGGTGGCTGCAGCAGGAGGTAGAGCCCATCAGATGCTCATCTCCTGCCTTTTCTGAGAAGTACAATTGCAGCCAACAGCAGTGTGCATGAAGCCAATTCGGTGCCTAAAGAATGATTTCCACAACCAGGGGCTGCCAGTCTGTAGGTGAGTGAATAGTAGCCCCTTGCCAATTTCCCCCCTATCATAAGAAATCACCACTTGTTTATTTGACAGAGCTACAAGTGTAAACAGCTGTACGTTTCAGTGCATACAAGATGTTACAAGTGTAAAACAGCAGCCATGCATATTATGTATTTCAGGGCTCTACAGGTTCACTACCACTTTCCATCAAAAAACAGACAGAGGAATGCAATTTGCAGGGAGAGGAGGACGCCTGTACCCAGCTGAAATGCAAAGAGCACCAGCAGGCAGGGAAGAGGTGATCTGCTGAGTTTTCTAGTGGTCATGTTGCTCTGGAGTCAGGGACTGGGCTGCCAGTCAGCAGCAATGTTGCTGTTGTAGTGTCACCTGTCAAATCGTCTCTGCAGGTGTAATGGAGGCTGAATGCCCTGGTGATCAGTGCGTGGTTAAAACCTGGTGGATGCAGGCACATAAATTTGGATCTCACAGCCAGGTTTACCCTCCGTCTATTAGTACTTAGTTTAGGGATATCACTCCTGATTTGCACCAGAGACTAAAGAATCTGCCCGGAGGGTGGAAATTAAATGTGGCAGTGCTGGATTGCTGAAACATCACCTCTTTTCCAGATGAAATGCAGTTCTTTATTAATAATACCCATCTGCATTAAGTGTAGTCTACATGCTCCTGTGAGAAACACTCTGTAGCCAATAACTTAGGCTCAGGTGAGGATCTCAGTGAAGTAGTAATGTATTCGCGATTGCAATGGCGGGCGCCCCACAAGCAGGAGAGCGCACCTACTAGTTCCAAAACACAGTTTATATACTTTTTGATGACAGGACCCTCCCCTGTTTCCCCACTGGAGTGGGTAATCCAGGTTCACAATCTATCTGATGCTTCACAGACAATGCCTGGCCTTCAGTTGCCGGCCTGTTTTTGAGATGGTAATGTTTTCTCCCCTTATCTGGCTTGACTTAACATAGTGATTTTCACCTGATTGCTCTAAGGAGTCTGGTTGTCTGCATTTTAGGAGGTCACCTGCTGAGCTTTCTTATCACTGTAAGCATATCTCAATACCACATTCCTTCCTTCTATACAATGTAACACTGCAAAAACAACATTTCCATTCCCACACTCCTGATTAATTAAGGGTTTTTTTTTTTTTTTTTTTTTTTGTGCCTAACCCAAGACAAAGGAAAAAAGTGCCTACTGACTAAGTAACTTCTTTCTTCCTAAAGGTCAGACTAATGGCAAGCAAAATTGGTAACAGATAGAGAGGATTCTAGATGTGAAGAATGGATCATTTGGAAAAAATGTGCTGCTGAGAAAAAAACAGTAAGGAAATCTCTGAAAAAGGTAGTCTCTGATCCAAAATGTTCATAGTCCAAAATAGAAGCAATCCCAGTAAATCTCACATTAAGGAAAAAAAAAAAAAAAGAAAAAGAAAAAAATAAAAAGGTGTATTTCTGAGCAATTTTTTATTATTATTATTTTTAATTAGAGCAAAAGAAAATAAGAGGTGTTCATTTAGGACACTTTTTTGGGATATGAGTGTGAGACAGCAATCTTTTTCCCTATCATCCGCTGGGATGGGGAGTATGCCCCCCTTTGACACCTAGTATTTTTCACACCCACTTTTTCACCTGGTGATCACAACCAGACCTGTCCTTCAGAAAAATGTCAGTCCTTTATCTCTTTTAATCTCTTGTATCTCTTAATCTCTTGTACCTCTTAATTTCTTGTATCTTTTCAGTCTGCCTTCCCAATGAATGTTGAATCTCGGAGACTGATTCTGAACTGTGAGAATCAGTTCACTTCCACTGATTTCAGTGAAGTATCAGTATTTTACACCAGCTGAATTTTACACCTGACTCTCAGTACTTATGAAATCCCAACTACAAGTCATTGCAGAAAATAAGCAAACAAACAAACAAAATGAAGACAGATGTGATCATGGTAACCTGTAATGAGCCTGTAGCAGTCCTCTGTCTATGAAGTCACAACTTCCCAACTTTGCAAATGTTAACCACTGCATTATGGCAATAAAAACAAGGACAGAAAAGAAAACAACTACCTCCTCTGCTGGGTCTTTCTCAGTATTTATACTTTCTGCATATCTTCATACTGTATAGAGGAGGTCAAAACACTTCACTGCCTTTTCATCTATCATTTCCCCAAATTATTTCCTCTATTTCCTGCTCCTTTTTGTAATTTTCACCTCTGTAATGACATTCTGGGTAATCCACCACTGCACTTCTAAACTTCACCTTGCTTCTTTCTGACCAAGTCCTGTTAATCATACCCAATCTAATAATAGCAGTGTTAATAACACCTTCTGATACAATATCCTCCTCCACAGACCTTCTAGGTTCTTCAGATGGCTAATGTCTTGTTAAAACTTTTTTTTTTTTACTTATTAATTTTGTCTGTGACAGAGCTTGATTAGCTTCTAAATTACCCTGTTCCTATTTTTAGTGCACTATGCCCCTACCCTTCACACACAGTTTAATCCCAAAGTATTAATTCGTCTCTATATAATGCTGACTTGTCTTTCTCTAGGTATCCTAAATCTTCCTGTTTTCGTTTGAGGTCCATCTACCTTTGTTTTAACTCTTATTACCTTTCTCATTACTTTTACTGCTCTCTGTTCTCCATTGACGGGCACAATTGCTTTGCAAGAGCCACGGGTAGTGCTGGAGAGGTGAAGGGTCAGGTTCACTCTTTCAAAGAACTCACCTCACGTCCTGCTTAAATTAGCAATTGCAGTAATGCACAGAGTTGAGAGAAGCAGGGAGGGCGGATTTTTATGTCTCTAATCACTTCAGGATAAGTTGTGAACTCAGCTATCTGCAGAAGTGAGAGTCAGAAGAAACAGTTCTTTGCTGCCTCTTCACCTCACTTTGTTACCTGTAAGACACGTCATCTTGCAAGCAGGAGGTGGGATGCAGGTAATCACAATGCAGCTGTGGAGATGAAACAGTCAGAACCCATATTAAGTTGCAGAGCATCATACTGATGTCACTTTAATTTTCTTGTGATCTTTTGCCTATTCAGACTTGTGCCAGACCAAATTCTCTCTTCCTGTGCATATCTTGTGATACAATTTTTATGGTTTTAATGATCAAAAATTACTGTTTTGATTTTTTTTTATTTTTTATTTTATTTTTTATTTTTTAACAAGACCAATTGACATGGAATGGATAAAGAATGGAATGAAGGAAAGGAAGAGGAAAGGAAGGGGAAAAGATACAGTTTAGCAAACCTAGGTTGGCCTTGATCTCCTTTCTGTCTGTTAAATCCCATAGATGTCTATGGAACCCCATGAATTCAGTGCCTGGGTCTGACAGCAGTATTTGAACCAACATTTCTATTGTGACTGGAAGATTATTGATCAGATTTATGTTCAGATTTGTCCAGTTTCTGGCAGAGCATCAGTGCAAGCCTGGCCACATGTCCTAACCTGCTAAATTCCTTCCTCCTCCAGGACCCTGCAAATAAAGGTATACAGGACACCTTAGTTATCTTCACCTCTGTAGTTCATTCCTTCCAGAAATTAAACAGACAACAAGCTGAGCTACTACTGAAATTTAGTGTAGCATGAATCTTGTCATTTTTAAGTCTTACCAGTGCAGCTGTGGGATGCTCTACAGTCTTCGAAGGTCCTGCCAAGTCACCATAAACCACCACCAAATGCTTCCTCCAGTCTAGCACACTTGAGAAGGTATGTTTAGTCTTTTTAAACAGTTATTCCTTTGACTGTCTCTGAATGAATAAGGCTTTTTCTGTTCCAGATGTGTTCTTTATTGGGAAACAAACAAACAAACAACAACAACAAAAAGAGATATCAGAGCTCAGATATGAAATAGAAAATATTTCAATATAAATGTTGATGTGCTCACCCAATAAAACATTATTTATCAGCTGCAAAGAAGGAAATGATTAAGATCTCATTTTACCTTACCCTCTGTGATGGAAATAGGTGTGAAGGAGACTAGGACAAAGAAAGGAAATGAGGGCACAGGTCACAGAACACAAAATATCTCAAGCTTGGAACCCTTGTGCTTTCATGTTCCACATTCCATATTAGCAGCACACCTGCACAGCTTCTATCATGATTTGTTTCAGCAACAGTTGTCCCAAGCCCAGCCACACTGCCGAAGTAATGTGGCTGGGCTTGGCACTTAAGCCAAATCTCATAGTAACATATGATGTGCTGTGGCAGGAAGTTTCTAACTGGTCATGACTCTATATTTCTTTTCTCTGTGCATACAGCTGCTCCTCACATCCAGCAGGCTTCATTTCACCATCAGAGGGTGGCTGCAACACAGAAGCTGCCAAATGTTTCTAAAGAGCTGCATTCTAAGAATTTTATTCCTTATAATAGATCCCTTACATGCTTTATTCCTTATGATACATCCATGCAGCAGATGTTACAGCTTCACCAAGCATGTTCTGCAGTGCCCGGATAGGAAAGTGGACTATTATTTTCCCATTAGGGGTGGCCTCTTCGCTAGGACAGAAGAGGAGAGCAACTCCTTCACACTTAACCATTGCACACTGGGACAGAGGTGTTAAGAACCTTACCATTAGTGATCCAGTGCTCTGGAAAATGGATGAGATTGCCTTCAAGTGCTCAGGCAAAACAATCAAGACAACACTGAGTGGCAACCTTTTCATTCTGTGCCACTCTTACAATCCTCTGGCATGGGTTGCCTATATGGTTGCCCTTTATTTCTGTGGAGACATGAAATGAAGCAGCTTCTAAAATTTGGGGGAGAATACATTAAAATGCTTTCAATAACTTTATACTACATCTGATGCACTGGCCATTTACATTAATTTGATTGTAATTGCTTTATTGAATGTGCTGGTAGAATATGATCATTCCACGTATATCGGAGGCCTGGGGTTGATGAATTGACCTTGCAGCTCCTTCCTGGAATAGAACTCCAGTGTGTGGAGGGGACACAATGAGTTCCTCTCCAAAGAGGTGCATAATCAGTATCCAAAATGAGTCTCCCATAGACATTTTACTTAACAACAAATTTAATTGAAAGGCTCCTTGTAACACAAAGGGAGAGAAGCCACACATTCTGCAGCTTTGATAATCAAATTATTATTTTCGTAGCCTTAAGGGATATCTGCTTACAGCAGAATTCAACATATAGTTTAATTTACTTATCTGATCTTTCTCTGCACATGAATAGCTTCTATTTCCTGCCCTACTTCAAATTTTCTTGCATAATTCAAATGGCATCACAATGTGTGTACATGTTTTTGTATAGATGATATTGACAACTGACAAAAAGGAGGTATTGTTTCTCTGTTCTTGCCCCTTCCCCCACACTCAGCTATTCAAGCTGCATCTCAAAAGGATTTATTTTTGTTGCTCTTAATTCTGTGGCAGTATGATTATTATTAGTACTTTAAATTCTAACCTCTGATCCCTTTCATCTCTTTTTATTGTTGTGCTTTTACTAATCCCTAGTTCTTATAAAGTGCTTCTCATCTGTATATCTTAAAACGCTTTACAAAGGAGAATGGAAACACCGTTCTTGACATGCTGGTGAGTGAATGCACAGAGCCATGAAGGGTCATATGCAAAAACAACAACAACAAGAACAACAAAACAAACAAAACAACAACAACAAGCAGCCAAGTAAGTGTTGAAATAAATTCTTACTTTTTCCGGCAATTTTCCGTACATAGTCTGCTGTATTCTTTAGAGGATTTGAACAAAAGCATCATAATCATTACTATTATAATAAAAATGTCTTCCTTTCTTTTCCCCATCTATTGGCTCCAACCGCTTTTCCCCCCTTTTTCATCTTTTCCATACTTTTCATTGTAAATGTGTATTTTAAGAATTTCTGAAAAAGAACAAAATGCAAATGCAAAACAAAAATTATGATCCAACTAGTGCTTCTCATTGTGAGTAGTTTTACAAGTGTATGTAGGTTTAATACACATGGACAGGCCTAGGTAATGCCTGATGCTCCAGAGAATCAGATTTTCTGCTATTAGGAATTTAAAGAAATTGCACGAAATTAATCCCAAACATAAATGTGGTTAAGTGCAATAGCATGAGTGACAGCAATTTGATAATGTACACATAATGAGACACTTATATATGGTCTTATCACGCCAAACAGCTCTACCCTGTTGATTTGGGTTAAAAAAAAAAAAAAAACCAAAAAAAAACCACCCGACAACAACAACAACCACCAATTTTTCAACCATCTCAGCACTCTCTTGCTCATTACACCGACCTGTCAGAAATGACAGCTTGGTTGAGCCCAGTTATTCCATGCTGACAAGGTGCCGTATATGCTTTTCTGCAATAATGTCAGTTTTTAAAGGCGCAATGTTCTTAAAGAAGCTCATTTCTATGATTTGGCCAAGAAGAGCCATTTGCCCTGTCACTGGGTTGAGCAATACTTTAGTTTCCTTTAAATTAAGAGTCATATTCATGAAGATTGTTCTTGGAAAACTAGCTCAAAAGAGAGGAATCTTTTTTTTTTTTTTTCTTTTTTGAGAGAGAGAGAGAGAGAGAGCCTGCTTACTGAGCAATCGTGATGATTTCCTCGTAGTGTCTAAAACAGCAATAATGTTATCCCTAATATCTGACATATTTCAAAAATATTTTAAGTGCAGCCAGATAAAATTGTATTCAGGGACATATGCTGGCAATCTGTTATAAATAAAGAAATATAATATAAACATGACAGTCTAAAGGGCAATGATGCAATAAATGCATATTATAATACCAGAAGGACCAAAGGAAATGAATCCTAAGCCCCACTAGCAGAACTGTGACAACTGAATTTCAGGGAAATGGAATTGTGTTGGAACAGAGTACCCAAAACCTGGAAGGGGGCTACATCATGGTCTGAACAGGTGCAATGGGAGGTGGAAAGGACAATCATGTGGTTATAAGCCTTTACATTGGTTATGTACAAAGGAATTCATTTCTATGCATAGACCTGTGAGTGTTGTGAATGTAGCCCACCAGCATAATCCTAGGGGTTACTGGAGTCTGAAGATTTTAACAGTCTTGTATTTATTTGCTTCAATGAATGGGCAGTCTCTAGCTGATGTGGTAGGCCCTGAGGGGTTTGTTTACTGATCTGTAAGCATCTAAATTCAATTGTTATAGATAATCACATGTACTTGATGATACTTAATTATTTAAACCTCTCCATTGTTTATGTTGCATTAATGCATTTCTACTTATAAATTGAGTGGGGCGTTACATCAAACACCACTCCCTGTACTGGTGTCCATGTACCTACTCTGGACCAAACAAATTATGTATTACCCTAGTACAAATTTTACCCTTTTATTGTATAGGATACCCAGAACCAGGTTTTCTAACAGGCAAATTATGTACAAAAGTGACATACTACCTGAAGCCATATCTCCCTCTCCTGGTAAGGTTACCAATTGCTAAAATGTGTTAATTCTTCAGCAAAGACTTTTGAGGTGTGAACTTTCAGACTAAAAGTTTACAGGTTTTATTCATGGTGTGCTGCTATTATGCAAACTGAATCCATTTCCTTCATCTAGAGCGTGGGAAGTATCATTTGAACACTAACCTCTCAACAAAAGGGAACACTGTTTCTCATCTATGAGGTAAAGCTGATGAAGGTCTAAGAGGAAAAAAGAACTAAAGTGACGAGAATGATGCTGTTCAACTTGGGCAGCAACTGTGGGAGACCTGTCCATTAGTGAAGACTTGGAGCTGAAGCTTGGAGTTAGTGCTTGGTTGGTGGCTAACCCTTTTCTCATTACTGTTCACAAATGCTGCAAAAGTTTTCGTTAATGTACAGAATGGGTATGCTAATTAATTATTTATTATTATTATTATTATTATTATTATTTAACTTCTATTTTCCTTACAGAGAAACAGTAATCAATTAAATAAATGGAAATAAAACATTCAACCAGCTGTCAGTGCATCAACTCACTATTGTTACTGGAAACGTACGTCTGTTCCTTTATAGCAAGTATCACTATAATATTAGAAGAAAAAGTTGATAGGCATTTTCTCCAAGACATTTTATTCCTGACATGCATGCAGCAATACCAAGATGGAGTTGCAAACAAGTCAATGACTGTAAGAAGCAACTCTTAGGACTCTTAGAAAAAGAAAAAAAAGAAAGAAAGAAAGAAAGAAAAAAAAAAAAGAAAAGAAGGAAGGAAGGAAGGGAGGGAGGGAGGGAGGGAGGAAGGAAGGAAGGAAGGAAGGGAGGGAGGAAGGAAGGGAGGAAGGAAGGGTGGGAAGGTGGGAGGGTGGGAGGACGGGAGGAAGGGAGGGAAGGAGGGAAGGAGAAAAAGAAAGAAAGAAAGAAAGAAAGAAAAAGAAAGAAAGAAAGAAAGAAAGAAAGAAAGAAAGAAAGAAAGAAAGAAAGAAAGAAAGAAAGAAAGAAAGAAAGAAAGAAAGAAAGAAAGAAAGAAAGAAAGAAAGAAAGAAAGAAAAGAAAGAAAAAAGAAAAGAAAGAAAGAAAGAAAGAAAGAAAGAAAGAAAGAAAGAAAGAAAGAAAGAAAGAAAGAAAGAAAAAGAAAGAAAGAAGAAAGAAAGAAAGAAAGAAGAAAGAAAGAAAGAAAGAAAGAAAGAAAGAAAGAAAGAAGAAAGAAAGAAAGAAAGAAAGAAAGAAAGGAGGGAAGGAGGGAAGGAGGGAGGGAAGGAAGGAAGGAAGGAGGGAGGGAAGGAAGGAAGGAAGGAAGGAAGGAAGGAAGGAAGGAAGGAAGGAAGGAAGGAAGGAAGGAAGGAAGGAAAGGAAGGAAGGAAGGAAGAAGGAAGGAAGGAAGGAAGGAAGGAAAAGAAAAGGAAGAAACGCACAAACAATGTATATATAAAGAAGAATCAACTCTTATACACACATTACTCTTCTTCTGGATTACTGTCAGACAGTGAAATCTGCTTGGCAAATGCTGCCTGGACTGCAATACGTGAAGTCACCTTTGAAAGCATAATGAAGGAAATCCCAAATACTGAAATCTGTGGTGTGAGGGAGAAGAAGCCCCTTCTGCAAGGAGCAGATGTCTGAAAATTATCCCTGCAGCTTCAGGCAAACTCTGTCATGTAAGAGACACCACTTAGTCATACAAATAGTCTAGTGGGACTGTTTCTGTGGATCAAAATCAATGGGTTTTGGAATGTAGGTCCCATTCCTGCAAAGAAGAATCTGACTCAGACAGCAGCCCAAAGCCCTGTCACATTGGTGCAGGGACATGCATACACAGCACAAATGTGGGTATGCACATGCAGGCATGGAAAACCACAGGACCAGTCACACAAGCTGTTCCAGGAACAAAACCACTCTGTTATCTCTCCCTTGTC
>NC_139723.1:81116052-81141052 GCF_964211835.1 Anser anser | reverse complement strand
CCTTGAGTTCATGAATACCTTGCTGATGTAAGTTTTGTAATAGCCAAAGTAGTATAAATAAATAAATAAATAAATAAATATTCTTCAGTTTAGAATAATTAAACAACTTTTTTTTTTTTTTTTATTGTCTGAAAGAGAAGAGGCACAATTGTTTTTTTCAGATATATTAATTACTGGACAATTTGCTCATTCCTGGTTTAAAAAAAAAAAAAAAAAAGAGAGAGAGAGGGAGAGAGAGAGAGAGAGGGAGAGATGAGTTCTCCACTGTATACATCTCCCACTGACTTCCAAGGGGCCATCTGGGTCAAATTTGTCCATAAGTAACAAAATGACTTCCAACTTTAAGCTTCCACTTCTAACTCAGAGTTCATTTGAAGGTGTGCAGTGATGCATTGCAGTTTGGTAGCTAACTCTAAGGCAGTTTCTGCAGCACCAGAGTAATATCCTCAGTGGAAAGTTACTGGGGAGGATTGCTCCTTGAAGGATGGCCATGAGGCTTTGGAACTAGGTTTTATGAAGTTGATGAACATTCACTGTACTCATCAAGTGATCTCACTTTTTCTTCAAATTAAAGATAGTGCTGCCATTTCCTCTCTTCTAAACCTAAGTTTTCACATAAAAATAAATAAATAAATAAAATAAATGTTATAAGTGTGCTTTCCTGTTCTCTCCCACTGCTTAACAACTTTATTTCATTTGTGATTTCATTTTTTTTTCCCATATTTATTTTCTAATTCTATATGCCAAACAACATGTTATATTCTATAAGTGTAAATAAATTTGTGGAAATGTTGGTGTTTCCTAGGGAATCTGTAATACCATGGAATTGATCAAATCAGAGAAATAATGGATGGCTTTGCCATTTAAAGTTACAGCACATCTATGTCTGCTATGTGTATGACTGTAACACACTGAAGCAATTCCCCTTGGCCAGCTCACACGGCTACTCTGTTCCTCCCTTTCCTTGGCACATAATCAGAAATATGGGTTAGATCTCATTAAGCGTAAATCAGCCTTACCCCAAAACTCATAAGAACAAGATCAGTTAATAAAAGATAAATACCTAATCCCACTGACTTTTAATAGATAATGAACCTCAGCCTCCACAGAAAATTTCAGCTTAGTCAGTATTTAATATCTTGGACTACAGTAAGCAAGCCGTCAGATCTACTACCCTTTGTCTCATATCCACAAAGATTTGTATCTCAAATGAGATACTACAACCTAATGTATAAAAAAAAATCATTGCTAAAACAGGGTATGTAAACTCTGTAGGTATTTTGACTTGTGTTTAAAGCCAAGAAAAAAAACAATGTGGATTGAGTTTTAGGGTGCCCAGAATTTCACCAAATGTCCCTTGATGTAGGAAGCATCATCCATTCTTTACAGTTCATTTCCTATGGACTGAAAAGATTCCAGGAACATGAAAATGGGCATGAATTTGTAGACAGCTGCAAGATAAATATGAAAGATAAACTTGCTTCCACATACTGGTATGTAGCTGACACTTTCTCTAGTCACTTATTTGCAGCAAGTCAATGCTTATAACAAATCTCCATGTCAGAATCTGGCACCAGCTGTCTGTGGGTCTCAAGCACATCATCATGTAATATCTCTGGCAGAACCCATGGCTGTAGCATGCTGCCTGCAGGAGACTTCTAAATAAATAAATAGCTTCTTCTAACTTTGTCCTTAAAAGAACTATGATTTCCACGCAAGAAATCCCCTGCAATTCATTTGTTTGATTTCTCTTAGGTAACACTGGAGAATGTAGAGATCCACAGCCCTCAAAATGGACATATAGAAATCATCCATAAAGATTCAATGTAGAATTCAGGCACTTGCTTTTTCAGTACATGGAGAATCTTCAGTCACCTTTCATTAAAGAAAATGGAAATGTTTTCTTCAGCTTTGGTGTGAATTAGAGCTAATTTCCACAGGCCAGTGAAAGCTCTGATTTCAGTCTTTCTCCTGCAAGAAGTAGCAATGTTCAAGGTTAAGCAATCTGAACAGAGACTTGTAAGCAATCCAGAGATTAGACTTTGGTTGGTTTGATTGTTCAAAAGCTGATATATATGAATACTAGTCTGTCTGAATGAGATTTGTTTCACCTAACTTCAGATATCATGAAAAAGAGTTAATAATTATCTTAGGAGCCTTTCACATCATATGAGAAAATCTGGCCGTATTGAGGACCTACATTATGGTGAAATAATTGGACACTAGAAGCACTTATTTCTCTCCAAAGATGTTAAAACCAGTCTAGATAACCAGCTTAGTATATACACACTTTTATTCTGATGACTACCATTTCACAAAGTATCTGAAAGCCCCCATAATGGGAGTACTAATTGTGTGAAGCTAAGCATCACCTTAAGTCTCTGAAAGCTATGTCACCAAAGTAATAGTAATAGAAAAGCAAGAAATTTCCATATATGTGTTAATATGGATCTGGTTGAGCCATTTTAGAGTATTATCATTCATGATGATGAAAAATTAAGTATTGTCTAATTTTATAAACTGTTTCAGCACACCTATAAGCTTTTTTTTTTCTTTTTTTTTTCCCCCTTTTGTTAAAAAGAAGCCTTTACCATGATACATCTCTTTTTCCTAAGCAATCCATTATCTCTCAGAGTTTTCTGTATAACTGCTCTTTTTTCATTTTCAGTACCCAAACTTCCCAATTTATCCATAAGACAGGCAGTGTGTTGCTTCCAGCAATTGCACCATGACTCTTTTCCTGAGAGACCACTTTTAGTGTAATATGAGTTAGTTCAATCACCACAGCCTGTGCCTTTGCTACTAAATCAGTAAAGAGTGTCAGTCACTGCCAGTCATGATGCTTTCATCTTTGTTATGGAGAATTACCATTTTGACACCAAACTTAAAAACAGAAACTCACTTCCCATAGGCTACTGCACAGCCATCATGTGGGCATTTGATTACTTCCAGAAATGGAAATTTGGAAGTGAATAGGATCCTAATAAATTTTTCAGGGCATTACACTTGTTATATTTTTTGACTTATTCACAAAATGTGAGCCCTAGCTTCCGAAACCTTTTTTTTTTTTTTCCTATGCCAAAAGTAAATATAATGAGGTCCTTTTGAAAAGAATGTTCTTTTCAAATTTCTCTTTCTGAAATAATACTTGTTCAAATGGTTATTTAAAATTCTCAATGAAGATATTTTGTGCTGCTCCTAACAGGAAGCTTTTGTGTACTTCAGTTGCCATACATTACTGGATGAATCTGTAACCTTTATTGTCTTAAAATGTGTGTCTAGCTAAAGATGTAGATACAGATAGAAATATTAATGATATCAATACATCTATATAGTACAGAAATACAATACTTTTTATGGTACTTTTAATTTCCAATACTTTTCTATTAAGTTTTCAGTTTAGCAAAATGATAATGACTTCCATGGCCCAATGAGCCAAATTGTTTGCATATGATTTTAATTTCTATCATCCAAAATTATTCTTTCTTTTAACCTGGACTCTTGAAATAAGTTAGCCTGATAAAAGTACTGCTCAGAAACCAGGCTACGGATAGTGTCTTTGTATAAATTTTACTGAATGTTAGATCAATCACACAACATGGAATCATTTATCTGCTAACCTCTTAACAGCTATGTTCTAATCTTTGCCATCTAGGATTTTTCTTTAGCCACCAGAAAGAGATAGCTACCTACAAATGGTGATTTTTCTCAATTTATGTCCAATATAGGTACGCTGAAAAAATTTCTGGACATGCTTACTTGTTTTCACTGGTTATAAGCAGGGCTTAGATGGTTGGCTTGAATTAGGATTTAGACAGTTAAAAATATGTTGCACTAATATCTATTTCAATGGAATATAGGTTATTTTCCTACTCAGGGATTCAGTGATATAAAGTTAAAAACAAAAAAACAACCAAACAAACAAAAAACCATAAAATTCCAAGGTTTTACATAACAAAAGATGTTAAATAAAAAAAAACAAATATTTAAGTCATTTACATCCTTCTAGTCTGAGATATTTTAAATGTTTATGAAATAAGAGTTTATTTAATTGACTGCTAATAATTAATAATAACATTTATGTCCAAATAATTTGTTGTCCAAAATCTGCTAAGTGTTTAAAGGGTGCCAATAATGATACTCCATTTCAAGTTATTTTCCAAACCCTATCCCTATAGATTCTGAATGTTTTCCAGATGTTCACTGAGGGTGTAACATCGGTTGTGCCCTATTCTTTCCTCAAAGAAAAAAAGATAAAGTAAAAATATCTCTGGGGTGAGTTTTGGTTTTAAACTTTTTGCTTGCTTGCTTGCTTTATATATATATATAAATAAATATATATATATTTATATTATATATATATATATATATTATGGTCTAGGATATACACTTTTGGGGACTTAGGTTTACATGGCAAGGTTTGGGTAGCAGAAGGGTGTAGGGGTGGCCTCTGTGAGCAGAGCCCAGCAGCTGCCTCTTGTCAGAGCAGAGCCAGCTACAGCTGGCTCCAAAAGACACCCACCACTGACCACAGCCAAGCCAGTGAGATATGCTGGTTGGGCCTCTGGGAGAGCAGACTGAAGAAGGGAAAAAAATCTGCTGCACAACAGCAGCTGGGAGAGTGAGGAGTGAGACCCAGCCCTGCAGCCTACCAAGGTGAATGCAGAAGGAGGGCAGGAGGTGCTCCAGGCATGGAGCAGAAGTTCCCCTGCAGCCTGTGGAGAGGCCCCTGGTGGAGCAGGCTGTCCCCCTGCAGCCCATGGGTCCCACATGGAGCAGATCTCCACGCTGCAGCCCGTGGAGGAGCCCCGGGTGGAGCAGGTGGATGTGGCCTGGAGGAGGCTGTGGCCCATGGACAGCCTCTGCAGTAGCAGGCCCCGGATCGGAGCTGCCCCCAGGTCAGAGCTGCAGCCCGTGGAGAGAAGCCCACGCAGGAGCAGGGGGGTCTGGGGGGAGATGCCTAAAGCTTCGTAACATTTCTAAAAGAAACCATAAATACTAAAAATTACGTTGGCACTTCAGAAATAGTGAAACAAAGAGCATCTAACTCTTCTACAAAAATAATTTTAAATCTTGTGGCTGAGATAAGCATAACATCACAGCCCAGTAGTTAAACAGTATCCAGCAGGAATTCTTTCTCTCTCCAATTTAATACAATTTAAGTAAATTTAGGGATATATATTTTATAAGTAATTCTACTTTACAGATGTTGTCTGCTATATAACATAAATTTATATTCCTGGTAATTTTCAGATTGCTCTGACCATTAGAGGGAATGAAAATCTAGCTCTGAAAACAAAACTTTGCAGAGAGACACGTCGTCTTCCAGTTTCCTTCCTATATGACCGTATGAAACAACAAACCCCAAATGTTCTCTCTGGCAGGAATTCTGATCTATTTCACTTATCCCTATTACTTCTACTAAGTATGTAATACCTGCCAGGGAAATGTAACCAGGCTGAAAAGCTATATTAGAACTAAGTCCTTTGATTTCCTGGGTTGTATGTACCAGCCAACAGCTGGCAATAACATTGCATGAGAAAAGCAATCCCACCAAAATCCAGAGAAGAGTGCCTGGAAGAGGAGAGTGTAACTGTCTTATTGCAAAGAATGAAAAGGAGAAATGTCAAATCAAAGCTGAAAGGATTGGACTGAGGAAAGAATAATTTGTTGGTGTATAGCGTTACAGCAGAGCCACAGAATTATTGTATATTCCTACTCTGGTGGAGAAGAGTTTGCATCTAAAATGGAAACATTTTGGTAATGACTTTGTTGGAAGAAAACTGGAGGACAGGTCATGTGGAGGAAGGTGGTGTGAGAGAGAGACCTGTCAGAAACTGGACAAACCTCTATCATTGGAACTTATCCTATTAAATCTGGACCTATAAGATCTGTACTTAAATAGGAAAATATGCATAGAGAAGGCAGAGAGGACTGGGAAGAAAAAATGTCAGGGAAAATTAGTTTGAGGATCTGTCCCATTAAGTGTATGTATTCTCCTTCAGTAGCTGAGATCAGCACTGAACACTCCTTGTACACAGCCAACAAGAAGCAGACTGGTAATACTGCTTGATCATTTTTGCTGGCTTTTAAAATGGAAATGGAGAACATCTGTACTATTGTATTAGGTTCAAACAAAGCTGTGTAGGAAGCACAGAAAAGAAATCGCACAGGTTATGCCATACTCAGCTTTCTCTTGTTTAAAGACACACAAGCACGTAGCTGTGAAAAGCAAATATGATTCTCATTAGAAACATACACAGTACAGAAAGGGAAAAAAGAACCCACAAATCCTAAGTGCAGTTTATTCATACAAGGAGGTGCTAGTTAACGAAGGGTCAGAATGCCATGAACCACAGAGTCTGCAGTTCAGGGGGGGAGGGAGGGGGGTGGAGAAAAAAAAAAAAAAAAAAAGGAAAATAAAAAATGAAAAAGTCTATTTGTTTCTGAAAACCTGGTTAGACGAGTTAGAAGAGGCTCTAGGGATCTTTAACTTGGCTGTCCAGCACCTACAGAACAAATAACTGACATTTTTCCCTGACCTTGCCAGCATTACAGGTTATTTTAACAAGGATAAACCTGGAAAAAAAAGTCTCTAATGTATCAAGCACAAACACGCTAAATTCAACATCAGGAATTCAGGTCTGTTTACATTTTACCTGGGAGACTCCAGCAATATCAAAATGGACGTGAATATGTAGATTAGTTTGGCTTTGAGCAAGCTGTAGCCAATTAAAAAAAAAAAAAATCCCATTCACCAGTAACATTTACATTATCCTATGTATTCTCTAGAGGTAAAACAGAATACAGTAAGGGAAACAAACAAACAAACAAACAAAAAGCAAGTAAAGCTTTTTGAGGTGAAAAGACACTTGTGAAGAAATCAAAGTGTCTTACAGAGCAATACTCTTTTTTTTTTTTTTTTCAAAAATAATAAAAACTGTAACAGCTATGAAATGTGAGCTCGTTGAAGAAAACCAGAATATTTGAAGTTAGATGTGAAAGGACAAAGACTGTTGGTAGTATGAAGACACATGAAAGAACAAACCCATGCGTGACAATAAGTACAAAGATGACAAAAGCCAATTAGGAAGAACAATGTTGAGCTTCTTAAAAAGAACAGTGAGTAAAAATTAAGTTTTATGCTATCTATTGTTAGAATGAAGGGCAGAAAAAAAATGAAATAAAGTTTAATAATGGAAAAATAAAACAGCTGAATATGGAATTAACAAAACTGACATTGACTAGAAAGAGTGATGGAAGAATTCAGCAAACTCTTTATTTGTTGCTGTGATTTTCAAAGATGCGTAATAAAGTTAGGTGGGCAATTCCCTTAGCGTCTTTTCAAGCTACCATTTCATATATTTAATTACACCAAAAACAAACCAAAGCAAACAAATCCCTTTAAATGGAAGTTCTTAAGAAAAATCATTTGAAGTGTCAGAAATTGGAAACTCTTTCAGAGTTTGGGCAACCACTTCAACTCCAACTTTAGTTTTCCATCCTGGCGTGTTATTAACGTTGTCAGTGTTACAGTATAGTCTTTGATTAAATCATAGCATACATTGTTTTTGCCACCCCTCCTCCCTTCAGGAATCTCAAACCTTTTAGTGAATGGGATAAACAATATGCATTCAACAAGACATTTTCACAGTTTCATTTCTTTTTTCCTCGGTGTTCATGGTGGTTACATCTACACACCAAAAAACAACTCACAGCAGGAAGAGGTTCAGTCAAACTACCTAATTGGTTCTGAGGCATCAACTATATATGTACTTTATGTCTTTATTTCAGATTAGATTTAGTCTAGATATGCAAATATCTGTAAGAATCTTTATGATTAAAATCAAAATAATTCAGCAATTTTATATGCAAAAATGACTTTCCTGGGCCCTATTTTAATGTATTATGTTTTGTTTTGAAATGGTATTTTTATTTCAATTAAATTTTGTTTTTTAAAGGGAAATCACACCTCCATCAAACCTTTTCCACAGTTTTGATCTTCCTTGTCTCATTAGTTCTCTACCACAGTCTCTGGGTAACATTACCTTGTGAGTGACAGATGTGGGCATCCTGTGCACATGTATGGAGCTGTGCATGCCATGAACGGAAAAAACAGGCTCCCATCATGTAAGCATCCTTTCCTCTCTTGTCTGTCAGATATTCTACTTGAAAGCTATACAAAAGTCCAGGAAGGCTGGATCCCATTAAGCCCTTGCTTCCAAGTAGCATCTCAAGATGATATGGCTGGCCTGCTCATTTTTGCTGCACTGCTTTTTCCCTCTCTTCCTGGCATATTCCAAGATCGCTCTCCTCATTCCATGCTGATTTTTTATTCCTTCAGATGCTTTATCACTCTGTGACTTCAGCTGTCAGTCTGTGACTTTCAGCTATAAGAAATACACACCTAAATGGACCAAAGAAGAAAGATGGATCAATCAAAGAACTGAGTAACATAGAAAGAAGAAGTCATACTTGTTTGTTTGTTTGCTAGTTTTTCAAGAGATTTCTGTGTCATTTGTCAAAGTTCAGCCAAGACACTGAAAATTTCAGCAAAGCTATGGCCCCAGCAAAATAGTATAGTAAATGTGCAGCCGTGATTCAACATTAAAAAGAACAAACAAACAACAAAAAAAACCCCTGTAACAGCTAACTTTGTCCGCAAACATTTCTCAGTACATTAAAAGTCTTCAGATATCATCAATACTAGAAGAATCAGTTGGATAGAATTCTCCATGGCTATAAAATATCTCAAATATGGAAATTAAGGGACCAGTGCCCTTTGACATCAGATAATGAACAGGTTAATAAAGCCATGTCTTCCTCTACTGTCAATTCACTTAACCATCTGCTGAAAGAGAAGGAAAGATAAGATGATTTTAATTCTAAGTTATCCTTATTCTTGCATGAGGAATATTAATGAAGCTGCTCTGTAGGGATGCATTTAAAGTGTCAAATAATTTAGGCCCTTGTTTTGCTCCTTGTTCCTCAGTTATCCATGTTAGTTTGTTAACAGGCTCTTTCTTTATGACTAAGTCAATGATTTTCCTCTGGGGTGAAATCCTGATACACTTCTGGAGACAGTTAATACCTGTAGACAGTAGGTATGAGGCCACATCGTGCTTCTCCTTCCCCAGTTTCACGGGTCTTCCAGTCTGTATTCCAGCAGGTTTTGTGCTACTTATAGTTGCACATGTCCACATACCATCAGTCACACATGAAACATAGACCCTTCATCGTATTATCTCAGATACATCTATCACTCACTTACACGAGCCACAGTACAGCTCTCATTACTTCAAATATTTTCAGGGAAATTAAAAAAAAAAAAAAATTATTAAAATAGAAGACAGAAAGGGAAGGGAAGGGAAGGGAAGGGAAGGGAAGGGAAGGGAAGGGAAGGGAAGGGAAGGGAAGGGAAGGGAAGGGAAGGGAAGGGAAGGGAAGGGAAGGGAAGGGAAGGGAAGGGAAGGGAAGGGAAGGGAAGGGAAGGGAAGGGAAGGGAAGGGAAGGGAAGGGAAGGGAAGGGAAGGGAAGGGAAGGGAAGGGAAGGGAAGGGAAGGGAAGGGAAGGGAAGGGAAGGGAAGGGAAGGGAAGGGAAGGGAAGGGAAGGGAAGGGAAGGGAAGGGAAGGGAAGGGAAGGGAAGGGAAGGGAAGGGAAGGGAAGGGAAGGGAAGGGAAGGGAAGGGAAGGGAAGGGAAGGGAAGGGAAGGGAAGGGAAGGGAAGGGAAGGGAAGGGAAGGGAAGGGAAGGGAAGGGAAGGGAAGGGAAGGGAAGGGAAGGGAAGGGAAGGGAAGGGAAGGGAAGGGAAGGGAAGGGAAGGGAAGGGAAGGGAAGGGAAGGGAAGGGAAGGGAAGGGAAGGGAAGGGAAGGGAAGGGAAGGGAAGGGAAGGGAAGGGAAGGGAAGGGAAGGGAAGGGAAGGGAAGGGAAGGGAAGGAGGAAAGAAGAAAAAAAATCTTAGAGCCAAATGAGCATAAAACTTCAGGAAAGCCCAAACAGATCCTAAGAAGTATGAAAACAGTAGCTTTAGAAGTGTAGAAATGTGTAGAGTAATGTGTATGCAAGCCTGGCTTCACCATTTGGCCTGAGTGTTTGGGTGAATGCCTTTAGTATTTGCGCTGTATCATTGAATCTTTTAAACTGCCCTTCTAATACTGAATTCTCTGAGATGTTGGCCTGTGTTTGGTCCCAATGTAAACAAGAGCAATTTTAGTTGATAGATGCTGAAATTCTGTTTTTGAAGTTTCTTCTTAATTTTCCATGTAGTTGAAGATTATGTGATTTTCTACAGAAGAAAAGACATCTTGTATAGCTTAGAAGTGGACCACCTGAATCAGACCAATTATTCCTTTGGCGTTTAAATGCAAAGCTTAAACTTGAGCCAAAACTCCAGGCCAAAACCGCAAAGAATCAGGTACGTACTGCAGCAAACCCTGTAGGTTGACTTTCTTGGACCCAATGTGAGGAACACACTAAAGGGGCAAGGCCATTAGTCTTCCTCTGGGAAACATCATCAGGAAAATCATCATTGAATTCAACTGTCAGATTCATGATAGTTGAGATTTAGGTTAAATATGGCTGTATAAAATCTTTGTGAAATTATCAGCTAAAGGTGAGAGAAACAGCTGGAACACTGAGCAAATTGTTACCACATATGGGGAACATAAAAAACAGGTTTAAAAATTGAGTTGTTCAGGTACACAACCTTGGGAGATTAAAATTTAGGTGAAACTGAATTGAGCAAGTATAATAAATGTTAACTATGATGTGTATATCAGGAATATGACATCAGTTCTAAGAGTACTGTTAACCTTAATTTTAACCTTACGTACTTCAGAGGGTAACCAAGATCTGTGGTGAATGAAGACTCCTGTGCAGGTACCTAAATCTTCGCATTCATCTCAGAAAATAAAGAAAAACTAAGATCCTGAATTCAGTGCATCAACTAAGCATCATATACAGGAAAAAATTATCTATTTCCAAAGTTCTATATTGCTAGCCATAGACATTGAGATGTCATGGATGAAAATTATAAAAGCCTTGCTAAAATAACTTTTTTTTTTTTTTTTAAAAAAAAGACTGTTAAAACTTTGTGTGTGTGTGTGTGTGAGCATGTGAAATGCTTCTTCCTAACCATAAGAGGTAAGGAGGACACATATCATATTTTTTCTGTGTGACTTAGTAAGAAATGAATTTACGTATAATCAAATCACCCTGCGGGTCTTTAAAAATGTAAACAAGACCAACAAAATCTCTTTACTTATATCATCATGAAATGAAGAATTGGCAGCACAGTAGCAAGCATTAGATAGATGTATATATTCAGAAATCTCACTAGGTGCACAAGCACATACAAAGAAGCTTTTGAGGACAATTTGTTTGTAGAAATGCCCGTCTGTCATATATAGCTAACAGGCCGGAGAAATATGGAAATACCTTTTTGTAAGGTGTGTATTTTATACTTCAGAACAATTTTTCTATCATCTGGATTTCTCTTTGTTGACAATATCAGATCAGCTTGAAGAACTTCCGTCATATAATTTCTTCAGTACAAAGTGACATTACAACCTGTTTTGCATCATCTTCTTTTGAGAGATGCAGTGGGACCAGTTTTCTAAGTGGTTATCACTTAGTGGTCAATAAATAAAAAAAAACTACAATCCCCATGAATTGAAGGATGAGGTATCTTATTTTTACTTTTTATGTCTGTTTTGGAATTCTTTCATCTTCCCTCTCCAATTTTTTGCTTTTCCATAATGATAGTGAAAAAAAACTATTAAGTACAACTGAACAACACCAACTAAAACAACAGATGTTAAGACTATCCGAAGAAGAAAGAAAAACTGGCTTGTAAAACAAATCAGTGAAAAAGACATTACGGAGTAGTCACAATGCTCAAAAAAACGGAGTTACTTGGTCAACAGATAAAAAAGGATTCCTTGTGGTCTTTAGGATAATATCCAGCTTCATTTTGTCTTAGAAATCAGTTAACACATTGAAATTCTTTAATAAATAATAAATAGCTGACAGTTTGAAAGTCAAGTCGTAGGAGTTTTTAGGTGTATACCTACGTGTGTATCTCAGAGTAATACCACGGGATTCAACAGGAGAGTACACTGTGCAAGTATTGGACACAGTCCAATATCGCTGAATCTCAGCTCTATTTTCTGTTAGCTTCTTTGAATAAACTTTTTGTGTTTTTTTTTTTTTTTTTTCTGCCTGGACAAATAATTACTTGCTACATCTCTCTGTCATGACTCACTCCATCAGAGTGTTAGGGATCAGGATGAGATGAATAGTCACCTATAGCACTGTTTATGAAATAGCATATAGCAGCTCAAGATATTGTCATACAATGTGCAAGTCATTTCCTGTTTTCTTGTCTTTCAATAGCAGTCCTTCGGCAGATAGGAAAGACAGTATATATTTGAATAGCAGACATCCAAGCGAAAATATTTGTTCATGAAGTAATTGAATGACTGGAAGACAAAGATAATTTTCTTATTATTAATCCTAACAGTTTAGCTCAGAGTACCTGCACATCTCCACTATGCATTCAGTTTCATTGAATTTTTTTTCTTCCTTCTGACACGTGGTTATTTAATCTTCTGCCAACATCATCCACTGAACACGTTTTTCCCAGCTATGCCCATGAAGCTTTTATACTATTGATGTTTTCACAGTGAACGGTGTATGTGTGTCAAATTATAGCTATTGATCTATGTTTGTTTCTTAATGTGTATAGTTGTTAAGATAGCATTATAGTTTATCTGACTGTGGTTGTATAAATAAAAGAAGGAAAGTAAAAAAGAAAAAACTGCCATTTTTATTTCTTTTATGAATTTCATTGTTGACAGAAGACTGTTTATTTGAATTGAAAATATACTGAAATCAATGTTTCTTTAGATATGAATTATTTTTTTCTTCTTCTCCTTCTTAGTAACAAGTGGAAGTAATAGAACATGCAATCTTAGTAGGAGAATAAAACCAAGCCAAAACAAACAAAAACAGCCTCCTGTATTTTTCTATGATTCTTTTTATAACTGTTTCTTGTCACATTTCTTTTTGTCTTAGATGTTGCTGCTCAAGCTGTTACAATAAAATTCTTTAAATGGATCCTGTCAAGCAGTTAACAAAAAATGAAATAAGAAATACTCTTTGTGAGTAATGCCCTATTCAGCAGTATGAAAAGCAAGGATTTTTCCTATGAGTTTAGTTTTCTCTTTCTCTCTCCCATTTTGCACCTATTGTTTTTCCTTTGTAATATATGGCTAGGAAGAAATAAATGCAGGCAACTCAATTCAGTGGTTAGAATAGTGGACTGTGAATTCGAGGAAAAGGCATTGTTATCCGACTTCTGTAATGATCTGATGTGACAGCTTTCACAAGGCTCGTCACCTTGCCATATATCCAGTTCTCTTCTGATTTTGTGTTTGCCTTGCATGTTCCAAATGGTAGAGATGGGACTTGAAAATGCATGTGAAACTTCATGTAAGAACAAGAAATAATAATAAAAACAAAACAATATAATAATAATAACAATCAATAATAATCAATAATAATAATAATAATAATAATAAAGTGCTCCTGGAATACCTCAAGATTTTGCAGTGTTGAGTCAAAAATCAGCTTCTGTAACCACTTAGGAGAGTAGGTGATCAGATAATAATGCTTATATGGTGATTCTTGTCCCTTTTCCTAATCTTTTTTTTTTTTTTTTTTTTTCTTCTGATAACTATTAATATTTTGGATAACACACCAAAACAAAATAAAAACAAACAAACAAACAAAAACACACAACGAATAGTTGTTGTACTGCTGTTAGAGAAAGTCTGTTTTTTTCTCCCAGATTATAGATTTTCCAAGATACCCGTGATCATTACAACCCTTACACTTCTGAACTATGGCAAGGGAGCGAATTAATGATTCTTGTGTTGATGGTTTCAGTGATGTTAATTCTCTTCTAGGAACTGTACCGAAATCATGTTTGAACTAACATTTATTTTTCAAGAGCTGAAAAGCAATCTAATCTGAAAGTCCAGGAGAAAGGGATCTTCTTCATACAACAAAATCCTGTCTGAGTTTGTGAATAAACCTGATTTCTAATGTCTGGTATGCTGGCTTTAATGACGAGAAGCTATCAAATCTTTTGTGGAAATAAACTTGTGTGTGTGCTCTGTGGTAGCGCAGAGAACGTTTTCACAGCCTCAGCATTCTACTTCCTGTCCAAAATTCATGATGGAAATTACTAAGCTTCATTCAAGAAAGAAGTGCGTTTCATTTTGCCAGTTGTGGCTGGAATGATCACTTCTAAACTGACATTGTATGACAATATGCTTTCAGCAAATAAATATGCATTGCTCAGATATCATTTTGAATACCTTCCTGATGAAAGCAAAATGATAAAACCAAAGGAGTATGTAGATATAAAAGGTCTCCAGAACAGAGAGAGCAGGTTAGCACTCTAGCAATAAAAACTAACCTTAATGACAAGGAGTAACAGCACATGTCCAATATCCTCTAACACAACTTCAAACACAGCACAATCCAATCTAGGCCTAAACCCACAAAAAAAGGAGAAATAATAACTTTTGCTTGAAGAAGCTCCCCCTTTGACTCTGTGCTTGCCATGTACCTTTTCTACAGGGTCTTAAACAAACTATACCCACAGCTTTTTTGGTCTGTTTGTTTGTTTTTCCAAGTAAAAGGTATTTGAACACCGAGAGTGTTATACCTGGAAATAATCATTTTTAATGAAGTGATAAAAAGTGGTTTTCCACTAAGCAGATTTTTCTGCTTCCTATTTCCTTGATTTTCTACTTATTCTGATGACACATCCTCTGACTTAGATATCCTAATTATTTATCATTATGAGCCATGATTGCTTCAGCTGTTGTAAGAACTGGATCCATATACACTTATTATCTCTGTCAGTACTGGAAAAGAGTACATCTTGGTTTATCTCTCTTTTTTTTTTTTTTTTTCTCTCTCTGTGCACTTGTATACTTTCTTATGTTTGTATCCAAGTGTCTAAGTTCCCTAATTTTCTGGGGGGGAGTGGGGGTGGGGAGTAGGGCTGGGGGGGCATGGAAAGAGAGAGAAAAAATAAATCCCTCCTCTAAATTTAGAGATAATTATTATTAACCACTCAGAATGAAAATTCCTTTTCTGTAGTACATTTGCATTTACTTCTAAGCAAATGAGCACATTTCCTTATTGGAATTATCACAGAATCACAGAATCATCTAGGCTGGAAGAGACCTCCAGGATCACCTAGTCCAACCTCTGACCTAACACTAACAAGACCTCCACTAAACCATATCACTAAGCTCTACATCTAAACGTCTCTTAGAGACCTCCAGGGATGGTGACTCAACCACTTCCCTGGGCAGCCCATTCCAATGCCTAACAAACCTTTCAGTAAAGAAGTTCTTCCTAATATCCAACCTAAACCTCCCCTGGCACAACTTTAGCCCATTCCCCCTCGTCCTGTCACCAGGCACGTGGGAGAATAGACCAACCCCCACCTTGCTACAGCCTCCTTTAAGGTACCTGTAGAGAGTGATAAGGTGGCCCCTGAGCCTCCTCTTCTCCAGGCTAAACAAGCCCAGCTCCCTCAGCCGCTCCTCGTAAGACTTGATCTCCAGACCCTCACCAGCTTCGTTGCCCTTCTCTGGACTCGCTCGAGCACCTCGACATCCTTCTTGTAGCGAGGGGCCCAAAACTGAACACAGTATTCGAGGTGCAGCCTCACCAGAGCCGAGTACAGGGGGACAATCACTTCCCTAGCCCTGCTGGCCACACTGCTTCTTATACAAGCCAGGATGCTGTTGGCCTTCTTGGCCACCTGAGCACACTGCTGGCTCATATTCAGCTGACTATCAACCAATCCTCCCAGGTCCTTCTCTGCCAGGCAGCTTTCCAACCACTCATCTCCCAGCCTGTAGCTCTGCTTGGGGTTGTTATGCCCCAGGTGCAGGACCCGGCACTTGGCCTTGTTGAACTTCATACAGTTGACCTCAGCTCATCGGTCCAGCCTATCCAGACCCTCCTGCAGAGCCTTCCTACCCTCGAGCAGATCAACACACACACCTAACTTGGTGTTGTCTGCAAACTTACTGAGGGTGCACTCGATCCCCTCATCCAGATCATTGATAAAGATATTAAAGAGAACTGGCCCTAGTACTGAGCCCTGGGCGACTCCACTAGTGACCGGCCTCCAACTGGATTTGACTCCATTCACCACGACTCTTTGGGCCTGGCTACCCAGCCAGTTTCTAACCCAATGAAGCGTATGCCAGTACAAGCTAAGAGCAGCCAGTTTCTTGGAAGAGAATGCTGTGGGAAACGGTGTCAAAAGCCTTACTGAAGTCAAGGTAGATCACATCCACAGCTTTTCCCTCATCCACCAAGCGTGTCACTTTGTCATAGAAGGAGATCAGGTTTGTCAAGCAGGACCTGTCTTTCATAAACCCATGCTGACTGGGCCTGATCACCTGGTTGCCCTGCAAGTGCCGCGTGATGACATTCAAGATAATCTGCTCCATGAGCTTCCCTGGCACTGAGGACAAACTAACAGGCCTATAGTTTCCCGGGTCTCTCACATACAATTTTATCTGGATTATCTAAACACACCAAAACCACTTAGTGGTTGTTTAAAAGAAATGTTTCCTGCTTATCAGTGGTGAAGTCATGATGTCAGATTCTCACCTTCTGCCCACAAAGAAAAATCTGTGTATCTGAAAAAAAATAATCCTGAAAATAAATAAAAATCTGATTTGCAATGTTTTCATCCTTCCTCATGCCCTGTACTGTTCCTGTACAAATCAGATGACATTTTCTAAAGTACTGAGTTCTGACTTCACCTTTTTCCATAATAGTGTTTCTCTTTGTACTTTTTCCTTTTTTTGTTTTTCCTTTTTTCTTTCCCCTTCCCTCTCATTCATAACCCTGCCTATAGCAAGGTCACAATGAGAAGAGAAATTGTTTAGGAGCCAAATACCTGCCACCAAGGAAAAAGAAGTTTGTCTGTGGAGATGACAGATTGAAGGAGTATCAAAAGGGTACAAAACCCACAATAGTGATGAAGGAAAATATGATAGAAACTTTAAAAGGAAGAAAATATTCTGAAATATAAATCTGAAGTCCTACTTACATCAAATATGGTGTTTTCATTATTTCAGTTATTTGTAGTGCATTCAGTTGCAAATCCCTTCCTCTAGGGTTGGAAATCAAGTAGCAATGTAAACAGAAACTGTGATAATCTACTACTACAGTCATTGTAAAGATGTGACTCTGAAGCCAAAACTTGCCCAGTTTTTAGGGAAGGAACAGTTAAGAAATGAACCAGGTCTCTGTAGGCACAACTAGAATCCTTCTCTTTGTGAATAAAAACAAACTGAGTTAATATTCCCTTTAGTATTAATCTTTTAAAATATAAACTTCAATTTATTTGCATCATTTAATTGTTTCAGTACAGGAAACTGGTTTTAAAAGAGATTTCTGAAGGTCTGAATAACAGTCAGAATTCAGGAAAACTTGCCCAGTGTGGAAAAAGAGAAGGATGAGGGAAAGCTGAGGACTGTTCTAGCTATTCTGAAGACACTGCTGTGAAGAAAGGGACTTCTGCACTATGGGTAAGGGCAATTAACTTTGATAATTGAAAGGAGATATACCAAAAGCCACAGGATAATTTGCAATGGTGAAAATAGCGAAACATTGGCAGAGACTGCCAGGAAGGTTTTAAATAGAGATTGTACAAGCTTGTATAATGGATAACAGAAGAGAAATCTTTCCCATCTAGGATACAGTGATTAGGTAGATTGTCTATGTACCTTTCTCCCTGAATTTTGATTTTTTGTTTTTTGTTTGCTGTTTTTAATTTACATTAATTGCATGACTGTCTCATGCCTTGTTTTTAGAGCTAAACTTATAATGCTGCTACATCATATTTGCTAGTGAAGGCAGCAACACTAGTGCACGTTAGAAACAGATATTAAGTTTATACTGAAGCATAGAAATTTATTTTCAAAACAGTTTGTACACTTTTTTTTTTTTTCACAAAACTTATAGAAAGTGCATGTTGTAAGTATTGCTTTGAGGGAATTTATATATGAATTTAAATATCCTTCTCAATACCACATTAACCAAGCAATTAGTCAAGTAATGACAGAGGAATATGCACATTCACATATATTATTTTTACTGATAAACTTATTGACTGTACGTTGAATATGTAAGCTCAGTATGTGTAGCTGTCAAATTGAAAAATATGGACACATTTCTTAAATGGGGCTTAGAAAACAACAAAATAACATTAGCAATTAGTTTAAAATCAAGATTCTGGATTTGAAACTGTGGGAATTTGAAATCCAGTTCAGAGTCCAAATTCTTCTGAATTCCTTTCTAATTAAAATACTTAAATGATGATTTAAAGTATGACAGAAGTGGTTTGCTTGAGACATAAATAAATATATTCCCTTACAAGAAAGTCCTTTTCTCCACACAAGTCCACCTTCAGAGGAGACTCTTCCATTCCCCCCTTGGATGAAGAGTTAGCCACATCCCTTATTGTGCTTTAAAAATCTTAAAAGCAATTGTGTAAACATTTTCCAGCCCCATGCAGCTGGAGCCCTGAAGCACTGAGCTACAAGCAGTGGTGGAGTGCTGTGCTGTGTTTTTGCAAGTACAAGACAGAAAATCTATGTAATTACCTCTGAAGCAGAAGAAGCTGTGCAGCCTGACAGAACAGCATGTGTAGGAAGCACTTTGTCAGGTCTCTGCTGACTAATTTCCCACTCTACACATTTTTTTTTTCCCTTGTAGTCTTTCAGGATTAACCTTCTCTATGCCAATATTCTCTCCCTCTACCCCAATGAAAAACACAGAACGAGGTTCAGTGCCAAAATCTAGGCTGGTGTACCTAGCTCAGCGAGTGCTTGCCATGTAAATAAAAAGCCACAAAGACAGCTAACTGGAAAGAGAGGGAGAGAAGGGGAAGCAATGACTGAAGTGGGAATTTCCTTTTCCAAACAAATCATGTAGATTTTCCTCTTTCACCATGATTTTTGATATGACAGTGTTAAAGCAGTACTTGCTCATGCAGAACTCAGCTCACCTTGGAAAATTTTCCTGGAGTTCAGGCATTAAGTAGCTCTGGAAAATCTGTTTTATTTCCAGCGATATAGGAAAGCTCGAACACATTTCCTCAACTGCTTAGTTCTGTTTCCTGCTATCGTAGATGATGTGTTTTTTTGTCTTGTTCCAACACGTGAAGTTCCATCTTCAAATACATCCTTATTGGGATGTTAGTTAGTTGGCAAATTGCTGCAGAAGCTGTGTACCACAATAGTTTTAAACTCTTTCCTCATTTCCAGCCTGGACATAATTATGGTTATGTATATCCATTGGTCCTTTATCTGGAAAAGTTTTGGGTGTCACAAGTGAGAAAGTTGCTTTGTGTGAGTAACGTGGTGGGAGACATTATAGAAATAAAGTGAACCATACATCATCCATAGGTTAGCTTACCCCAAGACTCCAAATTGTCACTTACTTTCCGTTGGGAACCTGGGTTCAGACCTGGATTCATGGAATTTGAAGCCAGAAAAGGTCACTTTAATCTCCTTTCTGACCTGCAGAACACAGGCTGTAGATCACTCCCTGGGTCCTGAATGAAGTCCTTGCTGTGTAATCACTCACTGAATTTAATGAGACTAAACACATCCTCCTTTCCTTTTACTCAGCCTAGTATCTTGCACTAAATTATGGTTCTTTTCTCTGTCTCTGTCTCTGTCTCTGTCTCTCTCTCTCTGTCTCTCTCTGTGTGCACTGTGCTGTTTCCTTTTTTTCCCTCCCCTAGTACTTGTCTGAGGACATTCCTTATATAATCCATATGATTCTTTAAGTTACAACCTTCTGGCTCCATTCTCATTGAACATGTGAGCCAGATCACATTCTAAATCAAAACTTTTTCAGTGCAAAAAAGTACTGTCTCTAGCTTTTCCCAATTCGTTTAATCCCAGGTTTTGAGGAAGAAAAAAAAAAAGAAAAATGTCTTAATAGCCTAACTCAATAGGGAAAGCAATTGTTCTGTATTAATTTTTCTATGATTTGTGTGCATCTTTATTCATACAGTAACCCTGCCTACACTAAGTGACTCAATACACTGAATTGTGTTTAATAAAACAGTTTAATAAAACAGGTGATACAGTAGTCAGCTTCTATTGTTTTTTTCCTTCTTCTTTCATTTCTTCCTTGCCTCTGCTTCCCCTCCTTTTTTCCTCTTCCCCTTCACCCCCAACTGAAGCAACCAGCAACTTCACACCAGTAACTTCAGCTGAATAAAATTGCATTAAATAAAACTGCATTCTTCTTTATTTTTTTTCTTTGTTGCATTTCTCCTGCACTGACCAAAATCAAGATGCACTGTTCCCTGATGTCCTCAGAGCAGGCTCTAGACAGGTTACCAATGTAGTATATACATGTCTGTGAAAAGGAAAAAACAAACAAAACAAAACAAAACAAAAGGCTGGCATCTTCTGAAGCAGCAGGATTTTCTTATACTATCTTATGCTATCTGAAAGTATATTTAACCCTTTTCTTGTGTTGCACCTAAAGTGAACTAAACAGATGAATCTCACAGTTATGTTATTTCAAACAGTAATTGCTGTGTGTTTTACCTTTGAAATATCGTGGGTAAACATTATATTCTAATTTTCTCAGCAACAGCTGGTACTTCTTATTGCCACAGAGTTTCCAGAAATTTTAGTCTTGTTCAGTGAACAGTTTGCAGCAAGGAATTTTAAAAAAATAACAATACAATTATTGAAAATTAAAATAAACAAATTTAGACAATTTAAATTTGTGGTAGAAGAAATAGTATGATTCTAGGTTGTCCAGGCACACATACCTTATACAATTTCATGTTTTCATCATACAAACTCTAGTCAAGGAAGGACCTCCTCTCATATTAGATGTGTTTATTTTAACTTTGCACTAGTTTGTAGCTTTCAATTCAGCTAAAGCTGTGTTTTGTTTCTGGGGCCAGCAATACTTTATGAATTGAAAAGATGTGAGCAAATCTGATCAGGGTAAGAAAAAGTATCTCTGACTCATATCTGCAACGTGATCCTCATTATCTAAGGAAATAAAGCATCTGCAATCAGCTTCCCATGTCTGTGTATCTGCCTGTATCTGTCTGTGTATGTCTGTCTCCCTACTTTTCTTCTCTTGTAGCTTTGAACCAGTATCAGCTAAGTTTAACAAAAAGACAGTGCTCCCAGAAATTTCTTGTACTTACAAGTTTTGTCAGAATAAATGACTGGATGTAGAATTGAGACCTTTGTACATTCTTACTGAGGGAAATGGTATTCTCATGATTTTTATTGGACCTCAAAAATATGTATATCAAGAAACCTTAGGAGAGATCATGAAGTGACAAAAGTTATCAGTCAGAATTTGCACACTATTAGATATCAGAGAACTTAATCTCAAATAGAAAAAAATAAAAATGAAAACAAACAAACTACTATTCAGGGAACAACTTTTTTTTTTTTTTTAAGTCCAAAGTGACATAGAATATTATGTTTTTAATGTGTTCTGTGTAGTTAGAGAGTGGGGTACATTATTTTATAGAACTTTCCCTCTTAAGCTTTATTACCATTATTCTTGAATCCTCTCTTTTTCCTTTGCAAGTGGCTCAGTAATTTTTGCTTCATTTTTCTTAGCAAGAAGCATCCCAGAGCAGGCTGATGAGCAATCTGGAATCCAGAGTATTTGAAATCCATGAGAGAGTTTGCACAATAACATCTTTTAACGTCTTCTGTGATTGTGATTCTGTGACCAAGAACTATTGGAGACAAGCATGTATATTCCTTAATAATAAAATTCCTTCTCTGGGTCTGGTGTCTGGGATACATTCTCATTTGGGCATATCAGACAAAGAAAGCATATTGACTGGCCTAGTGTCATGGGTTGGAGGGCTAAATGATGTATGTGTACTACTCATAAACTGCCAGCACTAGTAAACTGTGTCTCAACAAGTATTTGTCTACACAAAAGAATGCATGTCAGCTACCAAAATTAATTGGTTATGTAGCCATGAGTGAACTCAATGGTCAGCTTGAACAGGGCAAACATATAAGATATTTTATATTAATATCATTTTAGGAGTAGGACAGGATTCATAGATACTCAAGTCACAGATATCTAAAAATAAATGATATGAGCTCCACCAGTGGAGTCCTGTCCAGAACTTAATTTTACATGCCCTCCTGACAAAGTAATGTGAGACTAGGTAGGAAACCACAGGATGTTTAAAATGTGAATATTGTGGAGCTTGGAAACCAGCCTCACAAAGACACCTAATGAATATGTCCTAGTCTGGAGCTGAATCCCACCCAAACTGCCAATACAATTACTACTTTTACAGCCACTAGTGTATATGGACCTTTTCAATGCTGCCCATGTAAACTAGCCACATAGATGGTTGGATTAGAGTCAGTGCCCCCCTGGAGCTCTGTAGCCATGAATTTGTATTTTTGTGCAAAAACTAATGAATCTTGCTGAACATGGATGGAGGAACTCTTGTCTTCTGTGAAGCATTTACAAAAGTAAATTTAATAGAGTCACAGCACAGAGCCCAGAATCTACATCTTCTATGCTATTACGTCCCATATTTTGCCATAAAAAAATTCATCAGTAGATTTTCTCACCACAAAGCCTTTGCTTCTGTTTGTTTATCTGCAAACTTCCAAGCCTCCACTTTCAATGTAGCTTCTTTTTATTATTATTATTTAAAAACAAACAAACAAAACCACAGAGATTTAAAAATAAATAAATAAATAAATGAGAAGGAAGGAAGGAAGGAAGGAAGGAAGGAAGGAAGGAAGGAAGGAAGGAAGGAAGGAAGGAAGGAAGGAAGGAAGGAAGGAAGGAAGGAAGGAAGGAAGGAAGGAAGGAAGGAAGGAAGGAAGGAAGGAAGGAAGGAAGGAAAGAGAAAGCACCAGGGCTGAGGTTTGTTTCACATTCTTCTCAGACCTCTATTAAAATTTATAACCATGTTACCCTAAAGACCTTGGTAAGATGGACATATAGCTATAAACAGCTACCTTGCACAACAGCAATGCATTTAGAGGAGCGGAGCAGAGGAAATTGGGTGTGCACAATTAATCTTTAAAGTATATAACTGGGGCATGGAACTTATTGTTAAATGCAGCCAATAAAGTGTAAGTTATACTTGCAAAATGGGCATAATCTTAACTTCCCTATATTATAAAGGACTGTTACCAATTTTACTTTTTTTTTTTTTTTAATTATTATTATTAGTCCATAGCTTTCCTCTTCAGCTGCCTGAACATTATTTATATGCTTTTTATCAGTGTATATGCTCTGGGCATTTGTAGGCTTGCTGCTTCTAGTAATGTCTGTCTCATCTGTCTCATGCAGTGAACCTACCAAATAAGTTGCTTTACATTTGTCCCATGGAGGGAGGTTTTCCTTTCCTCTTAAAAGGGTAATTGTTGTTGTTGTTGTTTTTGTTTGTTTGTCCACCCCCCCCCCCCCCAAAAGTGAAGAGGTTCCAGCACCAGCAGTCCTGGTTCATACTCTTTTCAGCCCAAACAGACATCAAGCTCTTCCTAAAATCAGTTTGTTTTCTGTCAGAAGCCCTTGATTTTTGTCTGCGACATCAAGGGTCACTACTCATTTGTTTTCATAGCCGTGAATAAAATCCTGTTTATTGATAACAGATTAATGGGGTTCAAGGCATCCTCTGGAGTGTGATATCCTTTCAGAAATATTGACATGGAATTTATGATAACATATTCAATTTGAATAAGTGTGCAACAGTTTAAAAGATTGCTCATTCTTCAGCTTTGGGGTTAGAGACTCAATTGATATGAAATAGCATCATTTTGTTGTTTATCAGCTGAGGTTTTGGGCTATTAAATAAAACTTCAAAGTTTCTATCCACACTGCTACACCTCTACATTTTCAAAATTTTGGACCAAGGTTGATAAAGTGACCTTCACTAGTTTATTAATATATCATTTTTGTTAAAGTGAGAGGCATGTTTTTGTTGTTTTAGGTTTGATAGTTTGCTTTTATGTTGAGGTTCTCTTACTGTGTTGACACTTATATGCAGAATATGACCAAAGCTCCATGTGCAGCTCAGACCTGATTCCAGGAAACCCTAAGCCTCACAAGAGCTGTTTTCACTGGACAGAAGTCTCAAGCTCATTTGTGCTTCCATTGTTTGACTTTTGCTTTTACTTGTTTATTTTCCTTTCCTACCTACTGACTATCTCTAGCCATTGATAGATTCTTCTTAACAGAGTAGTTAAAGGCGCTTGCTTCCAGTACTGTGAAACATGATCTTTTTCAACCCAGAAGAGATGGCTGCATGTTTAACACAGGTCATGATGTTTTGTGGTCAGTTATCCAGTCAACTTTTTTTTTTCTTCTTTTTTCTTTTTTTCAGTATGTTATTAATTTAATAATACAAAACCCCAGTTTATAGAACACCATACAATTTTATTGTTAGGGTATAGCTTATGGCATTGGATTCATGTCACCTAACTTCTTCAGCAATAAAAATCTAAGCTCAACTATTTGTACCGACTTCCTGTAACAGATAAGCACTTCCAAAGAGCTATTTATGAATCCTATAACCTGCACTGAAGGTGTGCAAGAGGATGAATTTTTGGAGGAATTTCTCTCTCCTTACTGGTTGAGGAGGACAGTTATACTCTTAACTTCAGCAGCTTGGATAGATACCACATTCAATATCAAAGCACAAAGTCTCTAAACGTCAATATCTGCTTTCACATGCCAACTGCTTCCACAGTGTCAGGAGGGATCTTGCTCTTGTTTGCTGCCTGGTGGTATAGGGAAGTGTGGTAGATCAATTAGCAGTACAATAACCCTGCATAAAAAGGCAGAAGAGGCAGGCCTGCCTCTGGCACCGTGGATCTGCTGTGTCGTATCAGCTCAACGCTGTGT
>NC_139723.1:81079274-81106774 GCF_964211835.1 Anser anser | reverse complement strand
AGAAGAGGGTAGATGGTGGAGCGGGTGGGGGTGGGGGTAGAGAGGTGTTTTTACTTTGCTTTTAGTTTCTTACTGCTCTAGTCAGTTATTAGTAGGCAATAATTATATTAATCACACTATGCTGAGTCTGTTTTGCCCATGATGATAATTGGTGAGTGATGTCCCTGTCCTTATCTCAACCCTTGAACCCTTTTATCATATTTTCTCCCCCTTTCCTTTGAGGATGGGGAGTGAGAGAGTGGTTGTGGTGGAGTTCAGCTGCCCAGCAGGATAAAACCACCACAATATATTCCCCACAATATTTATGTGTGTTCTAGTTGTCATTCCAGAGAACTGATTATCATCCTCTGGGATTCATCTTACCTGACTGTGGCCAAGAGGTATTTACAGCGTCATTTCCCTTTGAGCTCATCACCCTGGACTCTTTTTTAGTCCACAGAGAGTGGTAGGGGCTTACAGAATGCAATTTACATAGTCTGTTTTATATATCTATTTTAGTGTGGAAAGAATCACCCTTTTGATTATAAAGGGACCCTCAGGTGACTTGGTCAGAGGTATCTACATGATGGATATCTGTACCTGTTCCAAGCAATGTCTCACATAAAGTCTGGCTGCAGCTCAGGTGGACTGGATCCAGATTAAGAGGCCACCTCCTCCTTTTCTGATCCTTAGAATCATAGAATCATTAAGGTTGGAAAAGACCTCCAAGATCATGTAGTCCAACAATCCCCCTACCCCAATATTACCCACCAAACCATGTCTCTGAGTACCACGTCCAACATTTCCTTAAACACCCCCAGGGATGGCGACTCCACCACTTCCCTGGGCAACCCGGTCCAATGCGTAACTACTCTTTCTGAGAAGAAATGTCTCCTAATTTCCAACGTAGACCTCCCCTGGTGCAACTGGAGGCCATTGCTTCTTGTCTTATAGCTAGTTATTTGCGAGAAGCAGCCGACCCCCAGCTCCCCACACCTTCCTTTCATGTAGTTGTAGAGAGCAATAAGGTCTCCCCTGAGCCTCCTCTTCTCCAGACTAAACAACCCCAGTTCCCTCGGCAGCTCCTCTTTCAGAATTGTGTTCCAGACCCTTCACCAGCTTCATAGCCCTTCTCTGGACACTCTCCAGGGCCTCAATGTCTTTCTTGAAGTGAGGGCCCAAGAACTGAACGCAGTACTTGAGGTGTGGCCTCACCAGAGCAGAGTACAGGTGGACAATCACCTCCCTGGTCCTGCTGGCTACACTATGCCTGATACAAGCCAGGATGCCATTGGCCTTCTTGGCCACCTGGGCTCACTGCTGTCTTATGTTGATGTGAGCATCGACTAACACCCCCAGATGCTTTTCCTCTGCACAGCTTTCCAGCCGCTATACCCCAAGCCTGTAGCATTGCATGGGGTTTTTGTGGCCAAAGTGCAGGACTCAGCACTTAGTCATGTTGAATGTCAACCCGTTGGCCTCTGCCCATCCATCCAACCTGTCCAGGCCGCTATGCAAGGCCTTCCTACCCTCCAGCAGATCAACACTACCCCCCAACTTGGTGTCATCTGCAAACTTTCTGAGGGTACGTTCAATTCCAAATCATCAAATCATCAATAACTTTCAACTAAGTTTAAAATTTTAAAGAAGTAGTAGTATTTTACCTTTTGATTATTTTTCATCTTAAAAAGTGTGTTTTTAACTAATTATTTTTCAACAAAACACAATAGTCTCCAGATAAAGCTGCATTATAGGCTACATTTTATTTTCTGATGTTATGTCCAGAAAACATTTAAATTATTCAAGCAATAGTTCTTGAAACATTTCCATGGTTAGTCTTTGAAGATTCTCTGAAAAGGTATCCCAGAATGCTTAATACATCCCTTCCTTTAGTTTCTCACAACTATTGCTGTTTCTAATGATTTTAATGTAATAATAATTAATCATTATGATTATTATTAATTTAATAATATATTTAATATAATAATATTAATTTAATATAATAATAATTATATGATATGATATTATATGATAATGATAAAGCTTCTACTTTATATTAACTTATTTAAATAAGGAGATATTAACTTATTAATATTAACTTATTTTAAATATTTAAAAATTAAAATTTTAAAGAGATGGAAACTCCTATTCAAAGGGGTGGTGTTTTTGTTTGTTTGTTGTTTGTTTTGTTGTTTGATTGATTTTATAATGAAAATTTCAAATATTTTATCTATTTAATAAACATGTTGTCAAACTGGAGATAGAAACTTTTTCTTTAAATTATTTTATTCCTTTATTCCTGTGTATTCTATTAAGTATGTTTATACGTATATGATTTCTTCAGATTATCTTTTGAAACTTTTGAGTGTATCTTTATGTGTAAACAGTGAAGTGTTTCCTACTGGGATTTTTCCAAATTTTCTTCAGCATACACTAAACCTAAGGATACTCTAAATCCAAGGATGATTGTGACGTTATCTACCATCTCTGTTGGATTTCTACTCTTTTCTACTCTTATTTTAAACTAAAAACCCATAAAATGGTGACTTAACACTGAAAAATGAAGTGTGTTGACCTCAGTAGGTCCCAGTCCATTCAGAACTGATAGGTTAGGAGAGTGAGTCACGAGGACATGACTTCAAGGTGCGATGAAGAAATCGAGGTGAGACAAAGTTTTGATGCTTAGGCAAGACAAAGGAAGATGAGGAGCTCCAGAGCAGGGAAAGCCAGGCACAGGAGAGAGGAGACAGTTAAGGTTCTCCTGGCCTCTGGAGCTGGGCTGAAGAACTCCTAAGGGTTTGGGGCAGGATTAGGTTCAGACAGGAATGAGAGAAAAAGAGAAGTGCAGCAGATTTATGCCATCTGTGACTCTGTCAGTGGAAGTTGATTTGAGCAGAAAATGTTTCAAATCTTATGTTACACAGTGCTCAGAAATTAGTATTCCAACTCTGAATCAAAAAAAAAAATCCTCAGACTGCTTGATTTGGGGAATTTATTAACTAAATTAGAAATGTAGCTTGGTGTTTGTCAGCTCAAGATTGAAATCAAACTAAATCTAAATGTTAGCCATAGAGTTTTATTTGATACTACAAACCTCTAATAGGCTTGTTTTCATGAAATTTCACATACATTCCAATGGAAAGTAGAATGAAAAATCTCAACAGGTTTTACTACCCCACCTGAAATCACAGGGCTGGATACCAATATAAAGATGCAGTACTAAAGCACTAACATCTTCCAAAAAGTCACAATAAATTTGTATGTGAGGGTCAAGTTTCAACCCAGGCCTATTTCTGACCCTGAGGTTTTTGTGCTGCCATGTATGGAAGTGTTTATTAATAAAACAATAGTCCAATGGTAAACAAGTTTAATACCAGACATGAATGTTTGATATTCTGTCTTAAATGAAAAAATACGTATTCTGTAATGAATACTTAATTAGGATTGTGATCTGAATAAAAGGACTAGAGCCCCTACTGCTGTGCAGACAAACCAGAATGAAATGAATTACTGTTATGCGGGGGGTGATATTAATGGTGTCCAGCTTTATAAATGAATCCAATTTTAAGCCACTTTAGTTTCTATCATACTGAGAGAGAGTGCAACATGTCTAACATATCATTTCTGTACTGGCAAATGGTGAGAGTTAAGCTGAAAACAATTTTAACTTGCAGATGTTTTTCTGCACTAAATATTTGTAATTAGTTTGCGTTTACAGACAGCCATCATTAAAAATAAATAAAATCAAAATCTTGCCCCTTTCAGGAGCAATTGCATTATTTTTTTAAAGCCATATATTAATAGATATTGATATGAACTCTGATTTTCCAAGCAGCTGAAATTCTTTCTAATGCTTAGCATAAGACCTTGGTATTTGGCCACTTCTAATATACTGCAGTGCAGTTTTGCTTAACTGATGGTGTGTGCTGTGCAGGATATGTCATACAATTGGTTTTGCAGCAGATAGTAAGTGACCCTCAGTGAGAATCTGTGCTTAGTACTTCACTTGCAGAAATTTTAATATTCCCACTCGAGGGAGCAGTCATGCAAAGTCTCATACCTGTGAATAGCTTGAGTCATGTGAGCATTTCACTGATTACCCAAGGATTATGTGCATGTGCAAGCATTTGCTGGATTCAAATATATTTTCAGAGTTTTAGTTTAAATGTGTATCCTAACGTCTGACTCATTTAAATCTTCCAGATTGTAGACATTATTTTCACTTGTAAAACAGGTTTTCTCACTTACATAACTGGCATTTCTCTCCACCCCTGCCAGCAAACACCCAGATAAAAATATTATAAAAAGGCAATGTCAGTTTGCAGCCAGCTTGAAAGCAAAATTCTTTAGGAATGGTGAACAGCTCAGATGGCTAGTAGCATTGCAGATTAAACCATTTCCATTACAGCGTAGATCAAACAAACAAACAGGAGAGCTAAGATACAGTGTGTATTTTAAAGACTTCTGGTGGGCTATTTGGAAGTGCGCAGTGTAGGCCTTCATGTATTCCACGTGAGGTCTGAGTGAATTTCACCATGGACTCTAAGAAAAAGCAGAGCTAACACAAAACAGTTTCTAAAATCTAATGCCAAGTCTGAGGTTTGTCTTGAGTCACCAGGATATTTGGCTGTCCTTTTATTGCAAATGCTGATGTTCAAGTCGTCACATGTAGCTGGGATGAGTGGAATGCTTTTCACCCTGGCTGAAGGATGAGCCTTGAACTCACAGACCTACCAACACAATAAAGTACATTGCTCACTTTTCCTTTGCCAGAAATCTTCCCTTTTGAAAGAAAAATGACAAGTGTTAAGTGGAAAGAGAATGGAACTTGCCCATATTTTCTTTTCCAAGATGAAGTTGAACATGTCAAACAGATTAAAATTTCTTTATAACTTAACTATGACTAAAATAATTCTGATTTTTAACACTCTCCACCTTTCTTTCTTTCAACAAATGTTTTCTCAAATAAGAAGAGATTTTTTCCATCATTTCTGCCTGTGAAAAAGTATCACAAAGACAGAAAAGAGCTTAATTTGTCTTAGTGAAACAAATGAAAAAAAAAAAAAAAGATCATTTCTCTGAGCATCAGATGTCTCTCTCATTTGATTAGTAATAGGAAAGAGAGTTTAATACTTCTAGGTCAGTGAGTAGAATTGAGGTTAGTTAAGTAGTGTATGACTACAGAAGTTCATTATTACTTTGTGTTATTAATTACGGTTTTTGGTTGATTTATCTGAAATGATTAAGAGCTATATTCAGAGTCTAAATTTCACCTTTGGTCCTGTACATAACTTTTTCTTCAGCTGTCTCATTCAGATATTCACTATCACTGAAGCTTAGATGAAATTTTGGCCACAAAAATTCCTTAAAGGAGACTATAGGAGCTAAATGCCCAAATCCCACTGAAGCTTAAAGAGAACAAAGATCTATATTTAAGATTTTATGAGTCCAGAATATCTGCTTCAAACAAAGAAATTCTGTGTAACTTGATAAACTACTCAGTTTTTCTCTTTTACATTAGAATAACTGTGTTTCCTAATGTTGGCTAAATGTTGTAAAATTGAATACATCAACAATGTGGAAGTACTTAATTAGCATTGTAATGAGATTAAAACAGACTTAAAAAAAATCTGCATATTACTAGATGAATCTTATAAAATAAATAATATCAAGATTCATTTAATGGAATTGTAGCCACCAGAATTTGGACATATAGTCTAAGTAGTTTGCCTTGGCTTCCCACAGTACTGAGACAGATGTCTCCAAGGAATGATTTATCCTGTATGCCTTGTGTCCTATTATTAAGATGAGTGTCTGTATCTCCCTGTTAACTACAGAGAAAGCCTATATGAAATATGATAGCTTTTGGAATGTTAAAACTAGGTAAAACTCATTCTACCTTATCATTATGGACCCATACCCGTATTCTCTTGCACAAAGAATGGCTGAGGACTGCAAGTGTTAAAAAGAAGTAACACTTTCCCTCTATAATCTCTACCACTCTTCAAAAGGTGGCCTGTGATGTGGTAGATAAGCAGGGGAAATTAGCTCTTTCATTTGTTTATTTTGTACCAGTTTAATTATTAAATACGCAGCATCTTGGAAAAGAAGAAAATTCATTGTTCTAAAAGTAATAGTAGAAAATATAGGGCTATCATACAATATGTGGAAAAATCACACAAAGCATAGCTATGCAACAGTAACTGTTTGATCCACATTTAATTTGTGTCACTATTGTATATTGATTATCCATTATCCTCATGCAAATGGCATGACTTATCCATTGAAAACAGCTGTGGATTGTTTTTAATTTTAGGTGAATTCTTTTAGTGCTCTATGAAAGGTGTCAGATTAACAGCCCCAGAGACTGAAGTCCTCTGCTTATCCACATAGCACATTCGAGTGATTATGATAGATCCACTGAAGCATCTGCCTCAACCATTACTTATCTTGAGGGTTTGTTCCACTGCTTGTAGGGACAAAACATCCCTGCAAGTGCACAAGTGAAAACCAAGCAGACTCTGGACCCCAAAATGTAGAAAAAATGTGTTTTAATCCCAGTGTTTACAGTGATGGTATGCCCCTGATTAGAAGTGAGGAAACTGAGGCACAATGTAGCAGTCCTAGAAGGAGTTTCATTTTAAAATATGATTAAATAGTGCCTGAGAAATAATCTCTATATTTATTTCCTCTTCTTATGCTTTCCAGATCAGTAATGAAAGTATTTAACAACATAGATCTAAACATAGCCAACTACAGACCCCCCTGTCTTGCAGGGAATTGCAAAATCAAGACAATCAATTAAATTCTCATAAACATAATTTCTTAGGGGCATTTGTTTGTTTATTTATTTATTTATTTGTTTATTCCCAATCTTTTCTACCATTCAACGTCTTAGACTGGATAAAAAGGAACCTCCTCCTGTGGATTAATAGCTAATTAAATGAAAGGGAGACAAAGGTAGGAATAAATAGCTTGACTCCACTAAATTATTCTATCTAGTCACCAAGACTAAAGCAAACTGTGCATAGTTTGAGAAAAACAAAAACACTTCTGAGTGAAGGGGCAAGAAAATGGCAAATTAAATTAAGTCTGTAAAAGCAAAGCAATGCACAGGAGAAAAATTCAATCCTAACTATGTATTCACAGTGATGACCTCTAAATTATATGTTATCACAGAGGAAGAGTATCTGAGAGGCAATGTGGGAATCTGTCTGCAAGTTTTATCTCATTGCTCATGGATGGTCAAGAAGACAAAGATGAAGTTAAGAATTTTTAGGAAAGGAAGAGGGTACAAAACTGAAAAATCATTATATCACAATATATCTGTGGTTCAGACATATTTTGAATATTGTTTGCAGTTCTCATTACAACATCTAAAAGGTGACATATTTTGTCAGAAAAACGTACAGGAAAAGGTGACAAAGATGATTTCTGTTTGCAGATGGGTACCATGCAGGAACAAAATCAATAGTCAAACTCTGAAACTTGGGAAAACGATGATCATGTCAGATTTCTCACAGAGGATGCCTATAAAGTCATATACAGAATGGAAAAAGGGAAAGGGAATACTACATCAGTATTTCTTAAAATACAGAAATTGGGGGTGTCAGAGAGATTCTTGGACAACAGTTTTGAAACAACAGAAAATTAAGTTCGTTTTCATGCAACACACAATTAAACTGAGTTACTCATTACCACAGGATGCTTTTGAATCTCCAAGTAGATTTAAAAAGACAGGAGACAAATCCAGAAAGAACTGGTTCATGGGAGTCTATTAAATACTGTGCAACGGATGCTAGTTTCAGTTCAGGAAGTGCCAACATTAAAAACTGCCAGAAGCTGGGGGAATGTATCAGAGGAAAAATCATGTTATACTTGTTTTGTCTGTTTTATTCTACCTCTAAATATCTTCCACTGCTCTCTTTTGGAGAGAAGATCTTGTTCTGGAGGATCCTGGTGTACAGTCCTAGATCTATGTAATCACTTGCATTTATAGTGAAACATCTTTTTTATCCTGGTAGGAATTTACAGATTGGATTTTCATGTCCTCACTCCTTTTCTTGATCTTGATTTTCTCCATATAAATGAAGACTTTTCTCATTAAAATAAACAGATTTCACAATCATTATAATCCATTAAAAAGGTATTGAGAGGAAGATGGACAGAGATAAAACTGTTTTGTGCATCAGCACAATATTTGCAATAGTCTTGCATAAGGAAGAAGGTAAGACATAAGGGAGGGGATGATTCTGGAAGCTTGCTGACCGCTTTGATCTGTGGTCATGCCCCATTGTATGCCCTCCAACCCATTCAGGTTAGAGGTGTTACCAGGGACAAGTCAGCCTACTCTCAATATCATGGCCACACCTCTGTCAAGAAAAAAAAACAAGAAGGGTTATTGTCATCAGTGACTTCCTTCTGAAGATAACAGAGGGCCCAATATGCCAGGCTAAATTCATTACTAGAAAACTCACTATCTTTGTACAGCCCTCAGATTATTATCCAGTTTAGTTTTTTTCAAGTAGGCAGCAATGAAGTAGCAAAGAACAGATCAAAAGAGACTTCAGGGCCTTGGGAGAATTGGTTAAAGGATCAGGAGCACAGATAGTGTTTTCCTCTATGTTTCCAGTAGCTAGGAATGGTATTGAAAAAAACAAGCAGACCCAGATGAGCAATGAGGGACTCTGAGAATGGTGTCATGCATAATTTTTGGTTGATGATTTATTTTATTTTATTTTATTTTATTTTATTTTATTTTATTTTATTTTATTTTATTTTATTTTATTTTATTTTATTTTATTTTATTTTATTTTATTTTTTGGATCACGTTCGTCAACATCAGGCCTGCTGGTGCCTGCCAGGGTACACCTTTCTCAGAGCGGGGGAAGATTTTTTGTGCAGGAATTAGCAGGGACAATTGAAAGAGCTTTAAAATAGATTTGAAGGAACTAAGGGATAAAAGCAGGTTCTCCAGTGGTAAACTATGGGATGGCATGCCGAAATCTGAGGGACTGTGTGCTCCTAGATTTATTGCCTGTAAGCAGAGAGGGTGTCATGGATGAAGTGCTGATTGACCGCTGTCTTGGCCATAGTGAACATGAAGTAGTCCAATTTAAATTTTTTGATTCTAGAAGAAATACTGCCAGCAAAACTTCAACCCTGGATATGGAGAGAGCAGACTTCAGGCTGCTCGGAGAACTAGTTAGTAAAGTCCTCTGAGATTCTGCTTTTGAAGCTGTTGGTGTCCATCAGTACTTGTTACTTTTAAAGTACCACCTCTTAAGATCCCAGGAACAGGCAATTCCAAAGTGTCAGAAGTCAAGCAAGCAGGGCAGAAGGCTGTCTGGGCTGAGCAAGGGTCTTCTTCTAGAGCATAGACAGAAAGTGTATGGACACTGGAAGGGAGGTCAAGCAACATGGGAGGACTACAGAGATGCTGTTCACTATTGTAGGCAGATAATTCATGCAGCTAAAGCTCAATTAGTGTTCAAGTTGGCCAGTACTGTAAGAGGCAAATATATTTATTTATTTATTTATTTATTTATTTATTTATTTATTTATTAATACGTTAACAGCAAAAGGAGGGCCAGAGATACAGAGATGTTGTTAACGTCTTCACCTCTGCCCTTAATACCTGTGATAGGCCCTGAGACCCCTGGAACCATGAGCTGATGATTGTGACTGTGGGAATTATAAACTCCCAGACAATTCTAAACTTGTGCAGGATTTGCTGCTCCACCAGGATACACAGTCTCTGGGGCCCAGTGAGATTCATCCCAAGGTACATATATCAGGGGAGAAAAATATATATGTATATGATTTCAGTGTAAGTGACACTGGGCAATGTAGTTTGAATACAGGTTTGCAGCTGTGGATCGTGAGTCTGAGTTAGGTGCTGATAGGAAGGCACTGGAGAGGGGAACAGCTACAACTGCATTCAGGCTTACTGTATTTAGTATTCCAGTTTTCCTGTTTCTCATTTTAAACAAACTTGTGTGTATGCGTGACAGTGTATGTGGTTAGGGGGGAGGGGGGACAAAGAAATGCAAATAAGATTATAAAGAGAATCATAGAATCATAGAATATCCTGAGTTAGAAGGGATACATAAGGATCATCGAGTCCAACTCCTGGCACCACACTGGTCTATCCAAAAATTCAGACCACGTGACTAAGAGCACAGTCCAAACTCTTCTTAAACTCCAACGGACTTGGTGCAGTGACTACTTCCCTGGGGAGCCTGTTCCAGCGTGCAACCACCCTCTCAGTGAAGAACCTCTTCCTGATGTCTAGACTAAAGAGGAAATTATAAGAGGTGTTTTTATATCATCAGCTGACTCATGGGTAGTCTTGACTCCTTTCCAAAGTAAAGGCTTGCCCAAGGATATAAGACAGTAGGTTCTCTTTTCAGGTAGTGAGACAGCAAGAGAGGGCAACAGGCTGCCTCCATATCTCTGTACATAACCAACAGAGTTCCTGACATCTTCCCAGGAAACCAGAAGTTGCAAGATTCCACGTGGGAAGCCTGAGGAGACACATGATATTTTCTCCCATTCAGTACCCTGGATGTATCAGTTTCTTTTCAATTACAAATTGTTTTCTAGTCCCCGCACGATTCCTATCTTGACTATTGACTTTCTGCCCTTATGAAGGGGCTTTCTTGAGAATGGTGAAAAAAAGTATAGGGGGATTAAAGGTCATTCTTATGGGAGGCTGGATATTCATGAGTTCAGTTGTTCAGTTTGGGTTACTGACAGTCTAGCTACAGTTCAGGTTTAAAGATTTGAATAGTATTCCAGGAAAAATATACTATACTGTAGAATTCTATAATATATACCCATAATAAATCATCCCCCTATAGAAGAATATTTCCTATTCACATCATGAATTATCTTTTATGTGGGAAAACAAAACAGGCAAGTTTAGCTGCAAGCAAAGCAGGTAGGTGAGAAAGGCAGCAGATTGATACAGGCAACAAAATCATGGCCTTGAACAAGACAAACAGAGGAGGAGATAAAGAATATTCTTTTACTGACTTACTGACCTATGTCAGGGCATGAGCCTCGGTCCCTGGCCAGCTGGAGCGGACTAGCTCATGTTTTCACTCTGCCTGGTAACTGGACCATAAAGCAAACTGTCCCCACTTTTTTGTTTGTTTGTTTTTGTGGCTTTTTTTTTTTTTTTCTCTCCTTTTCTTTTCTCTTCTTTGACTGCAGAGCTAATGCCTCACTCTTTACTGAAACCTTGAAACAAAACAGTGAATGCATGAGGCAGAAGCCTTGGGGTGAAACACCGATCAAAGTGCAGTTGTCTCTTTGAGACCAGTTAAGCTCTGTGGTCAGCAGTAGAGATTCTTCAAGGCACCACCTGCCCAAGATACACAGGACATCTTGTCTGAACAAGCTATTTTACCTGGGCACACTGCTTCCTGCAAACACACATCTATGCACATCTCACTGCTGGGGGAGAGAAGATTATGCAAACAGCATATCACTCTATATTGGGCGTGGAGAGGTTGAGAAAAGGGACTTACGGATGTCTGAACTGCCCTTCATTTAATTTTCCTTTTCAGCAAAGGCATTTCACTGTCCTGTGTTAGCAGGAGGCTGAATCTATGCAGAGAGGGACTAGAAATGAAAATAGCACACATAATGAGAGTTGTGACTCTGTCTGGAAAGATTACTCAGTCCTAGAGCCTTAACTGCCTGAGAAGGACTGTCCTTGGTGAAAAATAAATAAATAAATAAATAAATAAATAAATAAATAAATAAATACATACTTTATTTAACCAATGGGAATCAGCTGTCCCTTTGTCCTGCTCTCTTACCTGTGTTCTGTGCTCAGGTAGCAGGAAGTGAAGGACTTTGTTCTTCTCCTTCATGCTTTCCCCCTGTGAAACCTGTCACACTGCCTCCAGGAAAATCCCCCTCCAGAGACCTTAGGCTTCCCTGTCCCAAACCATCATGGTTCACATTGTTAGAACTGTTTATTTAGACACTTTTTAAGCTAGGTTGGAGTGGAAAAGGGCATTTGATCCACTCTGCTTTGGTCAAAAAGAATTAAGAACTAAGTATCTACTAAGGTTACATCTGAAGGACACACTGCTCAGTCCAGCCATTACTTGTAATTCAAATAAATTACAGATATCTCTAAGCAGGGAAGTAAAAGTAAGGGAGTGATTTCTTAGCAATCATTTCTTTATGTGCTGACGTTCCCTGGGCACAAAAAGAACGGGCGTTTAACAGGACACCCCTTGACAAGACCTTTTACCAAGGAACTAGAAGTTATCTTTCCAAGAAGACTTTAAAAATCATCCCGACTGACTTTTTAATAATCATTCATAATAATAATAATAATAATAATAATAATAATAATAATAATAATGAAAACTGAAAAACTCAAATGCTTTCTGAAAATTAATGAATCATTACAAATGACCTGGTTTACTTTTAGAATATATTAAGGTATTTTTGAGATTTTTGGTTATAACCCCTTTCTTGTTAAATGGGTACCTGGATAAGACATTCTTAAATTAACCATGCCATGAATCCTAGAAAGTCTCCTAATATGTATTTTCCATTATTGATATAGATTCATAATTTTTAAGTCCATAAGGGACCTTATGTAACTCCTCCTGTGTAAGACAGGTCAGATAACTCTGCTTAAAAATTCTGCATCAAACCAAATTTAACGTATACCTGGGAATACAGATGTTACTTTATTTTCTATTCCGTAACCTCCCTCAATACTACACATACTTGTCTGTCTCTCTTTCCCAAGACTTCCTTAGATCACACAGTACTCAGAATAACTGCCTATTATAGCTTTGAGTGAAAAGAGTTATAGGGAAAAGTATAATCGTTAACAGCAGCTGGTCCAAGAGTAAAACAGAAGAATAGAGGCAGTAGGTCGCAGAACAGATGTGACAGAGAACAGAAAGTAATGAACAAGTTACTGTATTTCCAAGACCTCCATTCAAATTAATGCTTAGTATACCAGTAGGTCATAGATGAAAATGAGTTGGGTGGTTCCACCTCACTCTGGGCTCTGGTGGGCATTTGTCAATATCACCAGGTATTCCCTAATATCAGGACATACTTAGTTCATTAAGGTGAACTTGACTAGCAGAAAAGAATAGAGGTCAGAAGTGATGTGAGCAAGAAGTACGTGGTACATGACAGAAAAATTTTGGTCACGCTGTCCCAGCTTTTCAATGTTGGATTAGTAAAATTGTCCCAGATTCTACATTTTGGCATTTTTACTCCAAGGACTGAAGTATTTTTGAAAGAATACTTTCTCACATTTTTGTGTTTTTCAAAACCATCTGGAGAAAGCTGATAGCAATGATATATAGATATATAGATATTTTATTTATTTATTTATTTATTTATTTATTTATTTATTTGACTTAATAAAACAAATCAAACTCCTGGTTGTTCTCAGTTAATTTGTGAAGAATTCTACCAAAGACATATGCAAATGCAATGCAGTAATTTTCAGGGGCAAGCGAGGGATTTTATTTTCCTCCTTCCAAACTTTTTCTCTTACTCCTCCAGGATCTCAAAGAAAAATTTCTCATGTAGGTAATGAGCTTGTCAAAACAACATACCTGAGTAAGGAGTCTTACTACTGCCTAACTGCTGCACTGACATGCCCTGAGGTTAAACATTTTTCTCTATTTGCCCCAGGTCATTTCTGCGCTCTTAGGTTTATCTAGAAAAACAAACAAACAAACAAACAAACAAACAAAACCACTAAACATTGCCACTGAATTGTCTTTCTGGTCAGGTCTCTTTTGAATACCCTAGCCCAGGTTATTTATTGAAACACGTTAAGAAAAAGACTTATTCAGTCCCTTGGAAATTGTCCATGGCTCATTTCTATGCAAAGAAGACTTCATGTTCTTTAAAGGAGAAGAAATTAATTACTAATGAGCATTAAAAGAATCCAAGAAAAAATCACTCAGCTTTAGTAATACATCACTGCATGAACTTTATCTGAGAGTTGAGTAGTTTTCATCAAAGCTTATTCCAAATTTTGATACCCTTTCTTGATGGTATGGTAAAGCTGTGTTGTTATTGCAGAATAATATATATATATATCACCTTTCATTAATGCCCCTTATAAGCATTATTTAAGTCTTACTAGACTCCAGAAGTTAAATAATCTTTTTTTATTTATTTATTTTATTTTTTTTCCCATACTTATTTTTACCACTGACACTGATTTATTGCCTTGAGAGGTAAGTTTCTTGACCTCTTGTTCAGTTTCCATAGTAGAGGTATTGCCATTTATATTAGGGAACTCCTATGCAGATAAGGTTATTTACACTGCCTACTGTAGAGAGCTAATTTAAAGTGAAGTCTATGCCTGAGAGTGTTAAATATCTTTGGAGGGCAAATTGAAGATAATTTAGTCATGAGAGCTCTTTCTCTCATTTACACACTTCTAGTAGGCATAGTGAATACTTATGCTCACACTGGTAAATTAAAGGATGCACCTGGACTTTGAAACAGCATCATCTATTCTTCTAAAGACTTGTATGCATCCCTGAAAGACGTTGCCCTATGTCTACTGTCATTGTCCCCTGAAATTACCAAATATGTGTTTGGAGTTAGCATGGTCAAAAACACTCTCAACAGCTGGTTTGGGAGGGATGACCAAGTTTAAATGGTGGCCTCAATGACAGAGAAGACTTTTGGGAATCATTTAATTTACTGGAATGGATAGACCTGGGTAGTCCTGGCTGCTGTATGAATACAATGCTAACTTCACTAGAGTTTGGTATCCTCATATATATACAATATTGTCTTATAGAAAGAGAACTTAAAACTTGTGATCCAGTTTGTGTCCTAAAGCCGGTTTAATGGTTGAATCCTTCGAGATGAAGCAGACACCAGTGCAGAGTATTTTCTTCTCTACCCTCTTTAACAGCAATGACAGAGGAAGACTTTTAGTATTTTGCTGATTCTTGTTGATAAGGATGAGATCCTAAAGCACACAGTTGTGGATGAGAACAAATTTTGTTGGAGTCCTGATGTTAGTGAGAGAGACTGCACACAGCTGGGGCCATGCTGCAAGGTGTAGGATTATGTGCATTTTGTAGAGCAATCTTTTGTTCCCTGGTGAATCTGTCCCTAGAGATTTGGGAAATTAATTGAGACGCTGCATTGTACTCCTTAACTTCCCTTTGGAGAAACTTGGACCTTGTGAGTAACTCTTTGTATTAAGTTTATGCAAGGACTGGTCTAATAAAGCTATACAGATCATCTGAGTAACCACTCATTTGCCTAATATGTAACTTAACACGGGAGAATTTCATCAAGCTTATCTGGCCCACTGGACCAGGTAATATCAATGCAAGTAACCAACATTTCAAATCTGTATGGAAATAAAATGAGCAAGCTACACAAGGACTGTGTTCTGAGTGACAGCCATCTGATTATTCTTAGCTTTTGGCAAACTCTGCCTGAAATACCAGACTTTGAGTTGAATATAGTCAACTTTCTGGTATTTAAATGTTCACTTATATAATACTGGATGAGACAGCCTAACACAGTGTTGGCAAAATTGTTGGTTCTGTTTTACTTCCTCTTTTACCTTCCTATCGCTTCTGTTCTTGTGTCAGCTGTGATGTTTACCTAACTATTCAGTAAGAGAGTTCAGAATAAAAATTCTGCAGAAAATTAAGCAACCATCAATAACAACTTCAGACTCAAAAATTGAACTGCGTAATAAAAGGGTGAGAAACAGTAGGTCTGGCACTACCCAGAGAAGCACCATATGGGAGGAGAAGGAAGTGCAAGGTGTGACCTCTGTGATGGTCACAACTTGTGAAATTGGCTCAGATGTCTCATCCAAACCTAACAGCACTGCAACAGTCTGATCATAGATTCACAGAATGATTTGGGTTGGAAGGGACCGTAAAGATCATCTAGTTTCAACACCCCTGCCATGGGCAGGGGTGCCACCCACTAGACCGGGATGCCAGTAGATCAGTAGATAAACCCAGACAACTTGTAATTGACCCAGGAGTTCTACCACCATAGTGTGAGGAGACAAAATAATTTTGCAGCTGTTCTTGTTTGTGCTCAGGATTTCTGTCTGAAGACAGATTTTCAGTGTTCTGCATACCACTTGTATGCCTGTCTTTTACCAGCTCCTGCTATGGTTAACCCATATGCTAACTTTGTATTTATCGTGAACTTCCTTGATCCCTGATCTGACTTTAATCATATTCTTATCCATTTACGCGGATCAGTACATCTTCATTCTTGACTCCATACCTAATAGGACATTCAAGAAGAAAAAGCAAGTCAAAGGAGATTAATTTAAACTTATTCTTTTTTGAGAAAGAGACTCCAGAAGTGTTTACAACTGTGGCTTAAAATAAAATATTATTATCCAGCTACTCAGTGGTGTAATTCAGATTTTCTCTTTAACTTTAAAAAGACTGCTTTGACCTAAAATATGCATACCTGATATGAACTTGAGAGTGAAACTACCATCTTAGAGATAGTAAAAGAACTCTTTAATTTATCGAGTCAAAAAAAAAAAAAAAAAAAGTGTTAATGTGCCCTAGTAGAAATGTGCAAAAATGAACTATTCAGTGGATTTTACTGATTCCTTAGATGGCAGATGGATTTCCTGTGTGGTAGGATTTCCTCAACTTAATAGCTTATATCCTGCACCTGAGCTGAAGTATCTGATTAAATATACTAGCTCATCCCTACTGTGAGATGAAACATGTCACTGTAGCAATTGCAAGCCATACTCTATTCAGTCATTCACTCTCTTTTTAATAAATAATTTAATCACTCTTTTTCTCCCCAGATAAATCTATGCAAAGCAGTAAGGAAAAAAAGAAAAAGGAAAAAAAAAAAAAAAAACAAAAAAAAACAGAGAAGAAAAAAAAGAAAGAAAAAAAAGTAGGAAAGCACAGACTTGTTTTACAACTCATGACCTATTAGGCAAGAAAAGAAAAAAAGGAAAGAAACTTTAAAGGCATTTGTAGTATGATGGATGAAAATCCGAGAGTAATTGAAAAAAAAATAGTAACACTGAACTCTGGCAGAGCAAAGTGACAAAGAGAAAAAATGAAAGGGGGGTTGGAAAGAACGGGCTCAGCAGTGGGAATGTTTTAGAATGTTAAATTCTAGTTGAATTATGAGCTCTGGGTGTCCCCGTCCCTTCACTGAAGTTATTGCAGTCATGAACACTCTGTGCTTTAAAATTAAATATTGGTAAATCTAATTGTCTCCTGTGAAGTGGAACCTAGAATTACTGTATCTTAAAGCTATGAAGCAGAGTAGCAGGAGGGGGAAGAACTGGATCCTTAGACTATAAACAATGCTGTTTTGAGACTCTGATGAAGCCCTTAAGACACGTCTTCTCTCTACAACCTTCTCTGCCATATGTCCAGTGAGGACAATCAGAATTACAGTGCATTTCAGTGCATAGCATTTTTTCTTGCAAGTGATCCCTAAGCATATTAAAGACATGGCCAGGCACCTTCAACACACACTCACACATACTCCCCTCCTCCACCTGTCCATCTTCTAAATCTCCCTCCTCTGATCATATTTCAAAAGAAACCACTAGCCACCTCTGCCCTAGTTTATGCCTTAGATATCTGAAGTCAGGACAAGATTCTGAGATTCTGTTTTACAGAAGAAAATGTCTGCACAACTGAATTGTAGTACAACTCTAGGCCAGGCTTTTGTTTTTTTCAGAGCTACCTTGCCAACTAACTTTGGCTTGGTTTGGTGATGTTTATGAACCTTGCATGTCTAAGTTTTCCTGTATGCTGTCCGCAGTATTTAGATGGCAGTTTGATTGCTGTGAACTCCAGGCACCTGGAGTTGCACTAAGTGTCATGACGTGTTTTTTGAAGAAGTCTTGATTTCAGCTGTAATTCACACTGTGATGGGAATTAAGAGCCAGAAGGCTTTTTGAAATCTCTCCTTATATCTACAAAAGAATGTGGATGTTTCCTTTTTCAGTGCTGCAATATTCAAGTTTCAGGTCCTTTGCCACCTAGTGGAACCTGTGGTCCCAGCCTAGAGACAGGGATTCATGATGGTGTAAAGGGGGAACTAGGTACCAGGAAAGTGGTTCCTGGAATGGTCATCAAAGAAATCTTAATGTGCTGAGATCCACATAAACCCAAAGGTATGGGAAGAAAGAACAAAGGAGGCATTTATTTACTTGTGTTTTGGAAACACTCTTGATCATTTCCAAACAACTTCTCTAGAGTCAAGGGAAACTTTTTATTTATTTAATTATTACTTCTTTTTAGTTTTTTTTTTTTTTTTTTTAAATAAATAAAAGAAAGGCTGCCTCCAAAAGAAAATAGGAAATAACATATTTACATGGGATTGCAAAGTGTTTTTGAAGTTCGTAGTAAATATGAGGCTGTGGAAGGGGTAGCCCAGGGGAAAACCTTTTACTTAATGTCCTTCCTGAAGCATAAAATTCAGCAAAAATTCAATAGTGCTGTCAAATGCCAAATAGGCTGGTCGATATGTTAAACAGGAAGTAGTGACACTTCTGAAGAAATAGACCAAGGCTTACAGCCAGCCTGAGATATAAACTCTGATGATTTCACACCTTCACTCTTAGTCTATGTACAGAATAGCAGTCTGACCGAGTAATGGGTACTGCAGAATTTACAGCCCTCTCTGACGGGATATTCTAGTATACATTTTCATACTGCATTTCTTTAACTCTGTTGCAATGTCAGTTATGTCCATTTCTATTCTTATTTCTTATTTCTTATTTCTTATTTCTTATTTCTTATTTCTTATTTCTTATTTCTTATTTCTTATTTCTTATTTCTTATTTCTTATTTCTTATTTCTTATTTCTTATTTCTTATTTCTTATTTCTTATTTCTTATTTCTTATTTCTTATTTCTTATTTCTTATTTCTTATTTCTTATTTCTTATTTATTTCTTATTTCTTATTTCTTATTTCTTATTTCTTATTTCTTATTTCTTATTTCTTATTTCTTATTTCATTTCTTATTTCTTATTTCTTATTTCTTATTTCTTATTTCTTCTTATTTATTTCTTATTTCTTATTTCTTATTTCTTATTTCTTATTTCTTGTTTCTTGTTTCTTGTTTCTTCTTTCTTCTTTCTTGTTTCTTGTTTCTTGTTTCTTGTTTCATTTCTTATTTCTTGTTTCTTGTTTCTTATTTCCTATTTCTTATTTCTTATTTCTTATTTCTTATTTCTTATTTCTTATTTCTTATTTCTTATTTCTTATTTCTTATTTCTTATTTCTTATTTCTTATTTCTTATTTCTTATTTCTTATTTCTTATTTCTTATTTCTTATTTCTTATTTCTTATTTCTTATTTCTTATTTCTTATTTCTTATTTCTTATTTCTTATTTCTTATTTCTTATTTCATTTCTTATTTCTTATTTTCTTATTTTCTTATTTCTTATTTCATTTCTTATTTCTTATTTCTTATTTTCTTATTTCTTATTTATTTCTTATTATTTCTTATTTCTTATTGGTTTGAGCTTAGGAGAAAAAAGAGGGTATATAATCTTTGGAGAAGAGGGCGGGCCACTCATGAGGACTATAAGACTGTTGCGAGGCTGTGCAGGGACAAAATTAGAAGGTCCGAAGCTCATCTGGAGCTCAATCTGGCTGCTGCAGTTAAAGATAACAAAAAATGTTTTTACAAATACATCAACACCAAAAGGAGGACTAAGGAGAATCTCCATCCTTTACTGGATGTGGGGGGAAACTTAGTTACAAGCGATGAGGAGAAAGCTGAGGCGCTTAATGCCTTATTTGCCTCAGTCTTTAGTTGTTCTCTGGATACCTGGTACCCTGAGCTGGTGGAAGGGGATGGGGAGCAGGATGTGGCCCTCGCTATCCACGAGGAAATGGTTGGCGACCTGCTACAGCACTTGCTTGCACACAAGTCGATGGGGCCGGATGGGATCCACCCGAGGGTACTGAGCAAACTGGCGGAGGAGCTGGCCAAGCCGCTTTCCATTATTTTTCGGCAGTCCTGGCTATCAGGAGAGGTCCCAGTCAACTGGCGGCTAGCAAATGTGACGCTCATCTACAAGAATGGTTGGAGGGTAGACCTGGGGAACTATAGGCCTCTTAGTTTGACCTCAGTGCCAGGGAAGCTCATGGAGCAGATTATCTTGAGTGTCATCACGCGGCACTTGCAGGGCAACCAGGTGATCAGGCCCAGTCAGCATGGGTTTATGAAGGGCAGGTCCTGCTTGACAAACCTGATCTCCTTCTATGACCAAGTGACACGCTTGGTGGATGAGGGAAAGGCTGTGGATTTGGTCTACCTTGACTTCAGTAAGGCTTTTGACACCGTTTCCCACAACATTCTCCTCAAGAAACTGGCTGCTCTTGGCTTGGACTGGCGTACGCTTCCTTGGGTTAAAAACTGGCTGGATGGCCGGGCCCAAAGAGTCGTAGTGAATGGAGTCAAATCCAGTTGGAGGCTGGTTACTAGTGGAGTCTCCCAGGGCTCTGTACTGGGACAAGTCCTCTTCAATATCTTTATTGATGATCTGGATGAGGGGATCGAGTGCACCCTCAGTAAGTTTGCAGATGACACCAAGTTAGGTGCGTGTGTTGATCTGCTCGAGGGTAGGAAGGCTCTGCAGGAGGATCTGGATAGGGTGGACCGATGGGCTGAGGTCAACTGTATGAAGTTCAACAAGGCCAAGTGCCGGGTCCTGCACCTGGGGCATAACAACCCCAAGCAGTGCTACAGGCTGGGAGATGAGTGGTTGGAAAGCTGCCTGGCAGAGAAGGACCTGGGAGGATTGGTTGATAGTCGGCTGAATATGAGCCAGCAGTGTGCTCAGGTGGCCAAGAAGGCCAACAGCATCCTGGCTTGTATAAGAAGCAGTGTGGCCAGCAGGTCTAGGGAAGTGATCGTCCTCCTGTACTCAGCTCTGGTGAGGCTGCACCTCGAATACTGTGTTCAGTTTTGGGCCCCTTGCTACAAGAAGGACATCAAGGTGCTCGAGAGAGTCCAGAGAAGGGTGACGAGGCTGGTGAGGGGTCTGGAGAACAAGTCTTACGAGGAGCGGCTGAGGGAGCTGGGATTGTTCAGCCTGGAGAAGAGGAGGCTCAGGGGCAACCTTATCACTCTCTACAGGTACCTTAAAGGAGGCTGTAAGGAGGTAGGGGTTGGTCTATTCTCCCATGTGCCTGGTGACAGGACGAGGGGGAATGGGCTGAAGTTGCGCCAGGGGAGGTTTAGGTTGGATATTAGGAAGAACTTCTTTACTGAAAGGTTTGTTAGGCATTGGAATGGGCTGCCCAGGGAAGTGGTTGAGTCACCATCCCTGGAGGTCTCTAAGAGACGTTTAGATGTAGAGCTTAGTGATATGGTTTAGTGGAGGTCTTGTTAGTGTTAGGTCAGAGGTTGGACTAGGTGATCCTGGAGGTCTCTTCCAACCTAGACGATTCTGTGATTCTGTGATTCTGTGATTCTTTAACTCTGTTGCAATGTCGGTTATGTCCATTTCTTTCTTATTAGAGATGAATGAAAAGCTAAAATCCTCTCTGACCCTACATCAAATACGTGAACAGTCAAGACAATCATTTCCTGAATTTTGAAATCGGTTAATACATGACCATGTCTACCTGTTCTTTCTAGTAAACCAGATATGGAAAATATTGTTTTATATGGCATTCTTAAATTACTGTGTTCTGACTCAAATCTGGAACTCATGGAAATATCTGTGATGCTGTCGGATTTATTTTTCCAGAAGGGATTTAGTAGTTCTGAAAAGTTTGGGGTCTACAACTTAATTGAGCACTTGAAGTACAGTGATATCTGCAAGAGAAAGGTAAGAACATTATTTTATTTTATTATTTTATTTTATTATTTTATTTTATTTTATTTTATTTTATTTTATTTTATTTTATTTTATTTTATTTTATTTTATTTTATTTTATTTTATTTTATTTTATTTTATTATTTTATTTTATTTTATTTATTTTATTTTATTTTAATTTAATTTAATTTAATTTAATTTTCTGCTTTTTTTCTTTCTTTTTATCTTTCTCTTTTTCTTTATTTTTTCTTTTTTTTTCTTGTTTTCTCTTTTTTTTTCCTTTTTTTTATTTTTTTCTGCTCATCCTAGGCCTATATTTTATTTACGTTTAGCTGTTCTAGGCAAGTACTGCTTCTTACAGTGTTTATACTTTAACTAGCCTAGCACTCTGAATTGAAATAGAAATAAACCACTATTCCAAAATCTTGTAACATAAAATGATGTTCTCCTGCATTCTTTTAAAAAAACTTTCCCAGCTCAATGCAATATTAATCCTTTGTGTATATAAATTTTAAGCCCATCTCCATCTTGAAGCTACAAGAAGAGGCAGTAGTCATCTACATGAGGCCATTTTAAAAGTAGGCATATCTTGAAAAAATTCAATTCTGTCTTGAAGTAAGTGTTGCCCCTTGACAACGTCTCAAGCTGTGTTTTGTTTTATTTTGAAAAATGCAAACTATATAACCCCTTCCTTTTTGTGCTGTGGAAGTTCATCATTCAAATGTATAATATGCTGCACTAGTGCCTCTCTTGATGCTGCAAGATCGAATTGTATCACCCAAATGTTTGCTACACTAATAGGCCTCATAATACACTGGGTGTATAGTGCATTGATGCGGATTAACAATATAAAAAGTTAAGCTATGTGTTATATTAGCATTGTTCTTAATGCTAATGTAATGTCGAACCACTAAGGCAGCATTGTTAGACTGTTAGCACTGCAGATTGTGATGACAAAAGGAATTAGATGGGTTTTCTATGTTAAATCAGTCATTAAGTGGTGGTATAATTATTTGCTGTTAGTAAAGCTCTTTTTTCCCCCTATTGTAAAATTGACAGTGTACGAAAGTAATTGCACTGTTTTCATTGCAGCAGGGCTCCTTAAAATTAGAGTTTGGGAGGAAAGATATGGCACTCCTAATCCTTTTGACATTTCAGGAGGAATGCATGAGTAATATTGCGTAACCATGTAATTAATCAGCCTGGGTATTTGTGGTCTACAAAGCATGTATTTCTACTTGCATTAGGATGGGAAGGGTGAGTGGTGGGTGGGAGAGTTTCTGTGTTCTGCCCTTCCACTGTTTTAATTACAGTGGGACATTGTCTCCAATAATTTCCTTTGTCAAGTTTGTGTGTGCTTTGCATGCTAAGATCATGGCTAGGGGGCTTTCAATGGAAATATTTTAAATTTGAATAAAGGAGCTTGATAAAGGAGCCCATGGCAGGGGGGTTGAAATTAGATGATCTTTAAGGTCCTTTCCAATCCAAACCATTCTATGATTCTGTGATTCTGTGTTCACTAATAAACCTCTTTTTTATTGATCCACTACAAAGAGTTTAAGAAAACTAGATTTGGGGATTCTCTTCATGATGTTTGTATATTCACTGCTTTGTGATGGCTGTATTTAGTAACAAAAGAAACCTGACAGTAGAAAAATACTGTGGTTTATTGGGGGGAGAGGGATGGTGTCAAGGGTGTTAGATGGGTGTTTGTCTCTTGTTTTCTTTTGAGTTAAGGGAAGACTAGTTTTTGTAAGGTTGTGCAGGGACATGAACGTGTCCCCTCCCTCCCTCCCTCCCTCCCTCCCTCTTACTCTCCTTACCTACCTTCCTCTATCCTTCGTTCCTTTCCTCCCTCCATTCCTCCCTTCTCCTTCATCTCAACTTGCAATGAGAGTAAACTCCAAAGCTTTATTTTGTCTTTCACAAAATAATGCTTATATTTACTATCCAAAACAGAAATTGAACCTATTCAAATCATGTCTTAGAATATATAAACTCTCGTTATTTTTTTTTCTTTTCTTTTTGGTACCATTTAGGGGCTATAATAACAGTAGTGGTATCAGCAACTAGAACAGAATCATTTTATGCAGTGGAACACAATAGTTTTGAAGATAGATAGATAGAAAGAAGAGGAAGCTGGGACATATTAAAACTTGTGCTCACCAAAATGGTAATAAAATGGTAACTCAGAGAGCAACAAGAAACTTATGTTACTGACTTCTAGCTTGAAGAGACCTGACACTGGGTGTGCTTTCTAAAATATATAAGGTACCACTCTGCAGAGAGATATGTTGCCTCCTATTGAGAAAAGCATTTGACAACCACCTAGAGATCTGCCATATCTTAGATCTGAAAAATATATTTTCTTTTACTTCTAGAGCATAAGTCAATAATATTAGCTGACGTGTTCTTTTGTGGGATTGTATTGCTACCAGCTTCAATGGATACAATATTGTAAAACCAAATGTTTCAATTTTCAAAGTACTTAAATACTTTATAAATTTCATCTGGAGAGAGTAGAATACACTACCTTCCATGAACTATTAAGCGCTACACAGTTTTTGACTGTGTAGTCACTTTTTGGATAAATTTATGATGCATATTATGTCAATAAATACCAAGAAATGTTGAAAAACTCTGTCGTGTCATGATCACTAATGATCATTGATGAATTGTTAGGGAAAAAAAAGAAAAAAAAAGAAAAAAGAAGTAAAAAGAAGAGCAAAAAAAAAAAAAAAGATTATCCATGAACCAATTTTATACCTTTTTAGGTAGGTTTATTTTAACCACTGACATATTTTCAAGGGGATATTTTTAAAAGTGTTTGTTATGGTCCTTTCTGTGAAGTATTAAGCTCTGAGCATGACCTTCAACACCCACATCAAGAGACCTATTAAACTTCATATAACCTTTAGTTCTGTAATATAAATATGAAGACTTTCTTCTTTCTACTAAGCGTAGATGGTTTTTAGTTGCTTTTATATTTTTGTTTTTTTTTAAAATTGACAAATGGATACCAGTAATAATAATCTCTGTGCCTGGTACATGTTGATATTTTTGGCACATTCTCTCTAAAGACAAGCAGATGAGAGTTTATTAAATTCTATTAAACTATATATTGTAAAGAAATAGAATACGAAGGCAGGTTGAAAATGCATGCTGAGCTGGCCTCCTTTTTAACTGTTTCAGAATCACAACAGATAAAGTATTACTAATATATTTTATTTTGTTAATTAGTTATGGTCTCTTATAGTCCTAATCAATAACCTAATTGAACTGTGTCAGATTAGCTTTCTAACTTTTATTTAGTTTAGAAACAAATAGTAGCCAACTTATCTATCTCCAATTCAAGTTAAACAGCTAAACAGTTATAGAAATCTGTCAGGAATGCCTTCTTACACCAAAGACAGCTGAGAAAATTCACACTAGGCTGGCATTCACCTTCACTTTGACTTACCAAGCCCATAATGCAGTAGTAGTTTGCCTCTTTGTCTGTCTGTGAATTTATTTATTCGTGTTACAAATGCAACAATAAGTAGAGAATCTATAGTCATATTCTTTGAAAGATATTTCTGTTTGTTTCCCCTTCAGTGAAACAGTGCTTTTCAGGAAGTATTTCAAGACACTGTGCTTATAGGTGGAGAAGAACTGAGGGGCACGCTGGGCACACACTAAATAAAAGATCCTTTAAAAATGGAAAAGCCCACTGCAATGGTTCCTTGATTCCACACCTCCAAATGAGTGTTAAGGGTGTTTCATTTGAGGAGTTACAGACCATACAGCCATACCTGACACTATTGCAAGCATTCTCAGTGCATTGTTGATCCGTTGTTGCTATCACTGCACACCATATTTCTAATAAAAGTACAAAATCAATTGCCAGGTGAGATGGCAGAGAGAGAGCTAAGATATGCATCAGATGTTGGATGTGATTATTGTAAACCTAAATATGTACAGAAAAGTTTGACCTGGGACTCCCACAGGAAAAAATAAAATAAAATCAAGTGGTTTTCCAGCCAGATGCCAGTATTAAGGTGAGAAACAGGAAATTTCTTGTGAAAATCTTCCAGATGTTTTCCAAAGAAGCCTTTCAGAAGTCCTATTTCAGAGTAGTTTTAACTATTTTTTTAAGTCAAATTCAATATTCTTAATTGCTGGAACTGAAAGAATCTCGTAGAGAGGGAACTTTAACATACTTCCATCAGTGTGAATTGTTTCTGTTCATTAAAGGGATGAACTGTTTGTGTTATAACATCTCTACTATCAACCAGCCACAACAAAGAATAGAGACTCTTTCTGAGTCTCTTTCTTTTTCTATCTTTCTTTCTTGAAAACTTAAGTAAGACATATTTTTATAGGATGCCTGTTGCTCATTGTGGTCTGAAGTGGCTACACTTAAAGGCTGGGTTAACAACTGAGCTGTAGTTTCTTCTGGGCTACATGGCACTTTGAATATGTTGCTAGAAAATTTTAATCTATTTATGAGAAGTTTGGGTTTTTCTATAAGAACTGTATTTAAAGCCATCGCTACACTGAGTTCCACAGCTCCACTCAGAGGTTGAGATTTATCAGTTTAAGCATGCTTATGCTAGTAAAATATATATATATATAAATATATAAAAAAAATATGTATTATGAGGAGCTTAGCATTTTATAGTCCTCCTCTCCCCTTTTTGCTTTTTCATCATTATCCCTGGAAGTCCCTCTTCCTGTGCTGATTTTGGCAATGATATGTTGGGAGAGTTCTACCAGGCAAGAGAGTGCTAGAACATCAGTCAAGTGCAGGAAACACGTAGTGTGCTGCAAAATGAGAAGATTTTTAAACAACTTGGGAAATCTGACAATAAATATATAAAATATATTAAATATGGGAATATATTTACATTGATCAGGACACGATGTACTCATTTGTGATTACATTCATCAGTGGAGCAATTCTACTTTATTATATTTTATGCTTGGGGTTAGTTCTTGTTTCATCCAGACCAAACACTCATTCCTGAAATATATATGCATGGCTGAAGTGTTTTCAGTTCCAAGGCAACACATAAGATATATCATGCAACATAGCAGAGGAAAAGAAAAAAATACATATTTTATCAATCAACTTAAATCAGTGGTTGTAGTTGTTATCTGTAAATCATAATCTTCCTTATTATATGAAATACATTCTCAAATGTTACACCACTGAATAACTTAGGAGGAATATTCTAGAGATTTAACAACGACCAACCAACCAGCCAACCAACCAAACAAAAACGCTCTTGATTTAGATTAAAATTACTAGATACTTTCCAATTCCTAAGTAAAATCATAGATTATATTCTGGTTTAATTGTGGAGACTGTATTTAGTCAATGATTTCCCAAGAATTTAGCTGAAGTTCTGAAAACTTGTTTTGTTTTCTTAGGAAAGTCTTTTCATTGTTTCCTGCCTCAGTTTCTCCATTTGACAAAGGAATGTTATAGCCTGTTTGCATGTGACAAGGGAAAATGATGATATTTAACTTTTTTATATATCTTCTTTATGGAAGGTTGCACATATGTTAGTATTTTATAGTTGTCATTGAAAATCTAGTAATTAGTATTAAGAGAGAACACTTCTGTACTATGAATAGATGAAAGGACATACATAATGACTTGCCAGTCCAAACAGAAAAAGAGCAGAATAGCCCATTGTCTGC
>NC_139723.1:81061774-81074274 GCF_964211835.1 Anser anser | reverse complement strand
ATATATAGTCAGTTATTCTGCAGAAATGAGAAGAGTTATGCTAACAGACATTTAGACCATGAATTCCGTGAGAAGATATTAAGCTACTGTTTCCTGTCTTCAGAAGACCAATAGTGTCTTATGTGTGATGGCACATTCTGTCTTGGAAATGTTTATTCCTTCAGTAGTGATTGTGTGTGCATGTGTGTGTGTGTCTGCGGGTGTGTGTCCTTGAATTACTTTTTACATTGCACTTCAAGATTTGATGACTCCAAGTGATCCTGCTATTGATTCAATATTAGGGAAACAAAGAGTTATTAAGTTATAACCTGTTGGTGTATATTTTTGCTCTGTTCATATAAACCAGTGGAGCAAGATCAATTTACTCTCCGGTTGAATTGCTTTTCTTGTGGGCACCTAAAGCATACGTTAGAGAGTAGCTTCCAAGAAACAAATTTATTTTCCTGAAATGATGGTCTTTATTGGCAACATCTAGTTCTTTTAATTTTACAGTTGGTTTACTAGTTATTATCTCTGTTTTCATGAAGCATGAGAAAAATGCTAGAACAGTTAAATGTGCTTACCATATAGTTTGCGAATTACTGGCTCCTTAAAATTGGCAGCAGATGTGGAGTGAAACTGCACCGTCAGTTCTCCTTTCCTTTTCTCTCTTTCCTTCCCATGAACCCTGGGAAATCATTAGCCTGGCAGAGATTACCAAGGTGCCATCATAATGTCACACTCATGGAACAGTATCAAATATTCACTCTTACACCTGACCCCCTCATTTGGCTGTGACAAATCTGAGAAATCTGAATGTTGAGGAGGCTGGAGAGGGGGAAGGAAATAAAAACCCTTCTGATGCTTTTTTTTGCCCATTATGCATTTAATGGAATGTGCCTTTTAAATGACTTGTACATCTCTTCTCAGGTGTGCTATGGGCAGAATGGCAGCAATTGCCAGAGGTGACTAAGTGAGAAGTGACACTCTCTGTCTCTCTGAGGGTTTCTTCAAGTCCAGTTTGGAACCTTTCATTACATTGCAAGAATCCATTAAGACAGAGACAAGGTTATTGCATGAAATGTTTTTGTGACTAAAGAGGACATCCAGCTCTTTAATCAGTGACAGAACATCTACTCTGACAAGACTGAGTGATACAGTGCGCTTGGCTAGCACCTTTGCAACTGAAGGGGAATATAACTTACAAGGACAGACAGTATTCTCATTAAATTGCCATTGGTTGATTCATCAATGCTCCAAGTGGAAATAATTATTCTGTATATGTTTGATGTAAATGTCTATGTCAAATGAAACCTCATTTTGTATTTTGCGGATGTCTGATCCATGATAATTTGGCTAATGCCTTTAGGTCATGAGATAACTGTCTACTCCCTTCAGTTATGACAGGGGCTGTGCTGAAAGTCTGAGTGATGAGGGAAAAAGAAATGCACACACACACAGAGCCACACACACATATATAATTATATATAAACAAACAAACAAAAATCATTACTATAATGTTAACATATTCCACATGGATTTAACTTCCCTCCACGCAGGTGTCTCAGATTTTGACTAGAACATAGTGGGAGTAATTTCATTGACCTTTACAAAGTCACCCCAGAATAAATGGCAAACAGCATCTCATCCCAAAAATATCCTTTGCAGCTAGATGCTTGAAGTCACTTTGGGGGAAAAGACTTGCTGTTATGTACTTAGATGTGCCAATACAATGCTATATAAACACGTATAAGACTACAAATTGATTTTGGAATGAGCCCTGAGCAAAGTGGAAGATAGATGCACAGTGAACTACTATAGGAATAACCCAGAAGGGTTGAAGTCTACTTGAATAGCTCTGATTTCATTTCTTCTCCTGTTTGTTCCTGGGAGAGAAAAGTTACGCTTCATACATGTACAAAATTACTACCCATCTAATATTATCTGATAGATAACAGCATAGCAACCAAAAAAAAAACTGTTTACCTACTCTCACTGAGAAAGTAGAAAGCCACTGACCAACCCTCTTCAGTACTAAGCGAGAGATCCATGATTTAAATATATTAGTGTTGGGAGTTCTTACAGTGTTGTTGGCTTCTTCATAAGCATATAGTCTTAGAAACAATCTGAAGTATTCTATGTAAAATTGAGGTTTTTAGTCATTTAGATAATGGTTAGATTAATATACCCTTGATAACACCTAGTTGTATCTTACTTTATGAGCAGAACCACTGAAATCAAAGGGACCAATTACTAGATAAGCAAAACTCAACTCTTCATTCAAGTCTTAGAAGTTTTGTCTCATTTATTGGTCAGAAAGTCATTAGGAGGAAAGGGTAGAAAGAGAAGAAAAAAGATGATGGGGAGTGTTGGTTGAGATGTATTTTTCCAGATTTTTTTACTTTCGTGCTCTACTGAAGTACTTGGAAATTTCAGTATTAATAATAATAACACAAAGAAAGGGAGAATGAAAATTTGTGCTACTGATAAGCTGTTTTCTTTCCCAAGAGAAATAAGTAAATGTTTTTAAGTAAGAATATTTTGACTGTTCATGCTTTTTTTTTTTTTTCCAGAAGAATCTGTTATGTTTTTAGAAAATAAATTGTAAAAAATAGGAAAATAAAGAAATAAATCATATTGAAAGAGAGAGAACAAGAAGACAAGTTTGCATCAAACTTTTCAGCAACAGCTTTAATAATGGAAAGGCAAAAATAAAACTTGCAAAACTTTTCTGAGACTTTTCTGAGGCAGCTCACTACTTGGAGTGGGTATGCTCCTCAGTTCATAAAAAGAGTTAGTTTGAAAGAAATTCATGCTAACTCTAAAAAGAAAAATGATCTCATCATTAAATCAGAATTTTTGTTTTGTTTTGTTTTGTTTGTTTGTTTGTTTGCTTTCCACGTTTAAATACCTCAACCTTCTACAAGTGATGGAAGGACATACAATTTAAAGAAGGTTGACAGAGAAAAAACAGATCTCAACTGCTGCATGTGTGGAAGCTGGATGGTGCCATGCTGAATTTCAGTAGCACACTTACCCTGTTAGCCCCAGGAAGCAAAGTATGCTAAATTGGGCAGACCTCTGTACTAATTACTAAATCTCTCAGAGCTAATTTTGATACTCTATAATGCACTGGATATATCTTCTTTATGATATGCTGTTGAGCTGCCCTCTGTTCCCTTTAATTATCTGCCGTGGGGCTCCCAGCAAGGCTCTGTCCCATTTCTCCTAAGCAAAGATGTGTCTGCCCTTTGGTAGAGAAACAAAGAGTTCAGTGCTGCATCTTCATAGGGACAGCAGCAGCAGCAGACTAGGAAAAATAAGTTTTTGTGTTTATGATATCTCAAAGAAAGGCAATTTCCACAAATGAGAGGCATAAAAATTGAAATGCTTAAACTTTCCCTTAACAAAGACTTGGAAATGTAAAACAGTCCAATTCAAAAAGCACTGCAATGAAGCCCTTTTTTTTTTTTTTTTTTATTTTTTTTTTTTTCCTTTTCATGCCTTTATAATCAATGGAAAAGGCAGTCTACAATTCAACATTTAGTAAATAATACACCTGTTAGCCAGGGAAAATACAGGAATGGATCTTTGGAATGGTTTTTCTTTCTGTATCTCTAGAATGATAATGCATTGTAGAGCACAGATGACAGTATTGTATTCTTCATTTAAAGGAGGTTGTAAACAGGAGACCATCCAGCTAAAATTATTTATATATTTAGCTTGTTAGCTAGAAAACCATCTTTAGAGATTTAGAAGCAAAGAAAACACTCTACAGTGAAATTCTAGGAAGCTTTAAAATATCTTTAATGTGATCCACATTTTTTTTTCTATTCAAAATATATGGCACATAATGAATAAAAATGGTGTATCAGAGGATGAAGAACTGGCATTTATTGAACTGTGATACTGTCAGTAGGAAGTAAGGTGGCAAGGATTAATAACTTCTTTATCACTATAGAACTAATTCTTTCTCCATGTTACATATGTGTAATGTATAAAAACAAGGAAAATCCTTGCCTCAAAGAATAATTTACCAAGTAATGTATTGATACAGCTATTAGGTAAGTCTTTGTATATTAATGAATACTGTAAACGTGAATGTTCCTGAATGTGCACGTTACCGATGAATAGATTGTTAGTGGGATAGATAAGTGGCAGTGTTTATACACACATGCACACAAACACATATTATATCAGACTGTGACTTATATCTTTTTCTCAACTCTTAATATCATCTCTGTACCTAAGACAGGGATCTTTGTCAGAGATTTATTCTGCAAATTAAATGAGCTATAGCCTCTTCCCTTATTTTAATGTACACTTTATTCTCAGAGCCATTGCTATTTAAATTTGTTCCTTAACGCATGCGGTTCACTTTATTTTACTTTTACTGTGTCTGGACTATTCAAAACTGACACATATAAAAAATAGTGCCTTTTCCCTGAAATAGCAGTGCCTTTGTATGTGTGAAGCTATAAATAAACACTGGCAGTTAAACTTCTGTGGTTTTAAACTTTAGCCTCTTTATCTCTGTCACTGTTAGAGGCCCCTATCTGGTCTTCCTTCCTTTTTTGCTTATGACAAAATGCTTATGCAGCAGTAATCAGTCTTGCAGCCCTACCCTCCCTTCCATTTCTTTCTTTCTCTTTTAATTTCTGAGTAGCAGGCACCAGTTTCAATGGTGTCTGCTGCAGCTTGGCCAACAAATCAGAGCAGCAAAACATATTTCTTTCAGAGCCAGCATTTCCCTCTCTGCAAGCCCACAGTGGTTTTTAGTCACAGCCAATTAATGAGTGTGTTGGCTTGCTCCACTCATTCTGGATTTGCTACAGTCAAACTGTGCTAACAATGCCACAGTTTTTCTACTCTGTGATGCTTTAAAAATGCCACATATCCAAAAAAAGTCTTTTGGAAGTGACTTTCTTCAGTAATAAGAAAGTCAGTAATAAAATAAGTTCAGTAATAAATTGGCCCATTATCCCATTTGCTTTTTCAAGACTATTGCTTTTTCATGTCATCTTAGTATATATTTAATGGTATAGGGACTTTCTGAGCTAAAGATCATATGTGGGTTGCAGAAAGAAGACTTGCTTAGAACACTGCTTATGAAATCAGCCTATCTCTTGAAACTTTCTGGTAATAACGTCAGTACCTGTGTATGTGAACATGTTCAAAGTTAGGCAAATCTTTAGTTCAGGATCAAAGTCCTAGGCCAAGTTCTGTGACTCCAAAATTACTGTTTTTTTTGCATCCTTGTGGTTATGCTCATTCATTTGCTTCAAACCTAATTGACTAAAATCACTTTCCTTCAAAATCAGCAGACTTTTGAAGCAGCTCAGATTCATTTAAAGGTCCTCTCCTCTTATTTCCCCTGCATATAGCCTTTATAGATGTCAATATTTAACATTGCACAGGAGCATCTTTTTTACTTGTATATATATTACTTTCTTCTTTGCCTGTCAACTTTCTACTTAATAATATTTATAATAACAATAATATGAATTTCTACCTAGGTTTTCTAACTGACTGTTGAGTTTTTTTAACTCAGATGTTATTAACAACCTGAACAAGTTGAGTCATGACTGAATTTTCTCATGCATAAGTAACAAAATACCAGTTGCAATTGCAAACAGATTGCTTTTCAGATAATTAAAACATTCTTCAGACAATTAAAGATTACAGATGAAGAGAAGTTTTAGCCTAAGCATATAGGTTTGATTTCAAGGAAATACTTTGGTATTTAAATAAAACATTGCTCATCTATCATATTTATCAATATGATAGGACTGTTGGTTCCCCCCTTTTTCTTTAGAGAAACATATTTTTTAACTTAGTCAGCATTCTTTGTATAGAAAATCAATTTTCTCAAACACAAACATTTTTAAAATAATATAATGCACCCTGTATAACACTCAGCCCAACATACACAAACATGTATATACATACAGAGAGAAAGTTATGTCTGTAACAAAGAATAGAAAACTCAGTTTTAATCTCTGGATTTGCCTTTATTGCTAACTAAAGTATTTGCGTTATAACACTAACATCAAATTACTTGATTCACTATTCTTAACATTTCCCCCTCAAGGATGTCAATCTCCCCAGCTTTTTCTTACATTTCTATTCCCTATAAAAAATGCAAAATTTCAGGTGTTTACATGTAATTATATTGCCATTTTTGCAAGGGTATTTATCACCTGAGCACGGACTGACTTAAAGGAAGCACCTCATCTTGTTATAACATGGTGCTAGAACATCCTTCTCCTACGTAGATGTAGAGCTTGATTTGGTTTGAATCAGACATGGTTTGAATCAGTCAAGGTTCTGAGCAGTCAGTAGAGACCATTGAGTTTCTGTCACTGCTGTAGGTGATGGAGTGTTGAGGGGGAGGAGACAAGATCACATGACATCAAGGTACAGTAAACCTCGGGAGGGAAAGATAAAGATGAGGTACAAAAGCTACTATTCAGAAGAAAAGTAAAAGATAGTTTGGTAAAGCAGGTTTGAAGCACAGTCAGACAAGACAAGCAATCAGGTTTTAGAAGTATTTTGATTGGATTAATGGAGGCAAAGATTTCAGGAAAAAGCTGAGGGTGAGGGGGTGACAAATAAGTATTGTATGAAATAAGGAGAATGCAGAGAAATGTAGACAAGTATAATTTAAAAAGCAATTCATCAATTTATTTTTCCGTGTTTCCATTAAGAATAGAATAAATGAGAAGCCGATGTTTCTTATAAAAAGCAGTTTTGGGGGGGAAATAAGTTTCTATTTCCCACACCCCTAAAGTTAAAAAATTTTGTGGTTTCAATATATTCTAAGTGATTTTCATAAGTAAATAAAAACCATGTATTTATATCTTGATGAAAAAAAATTTACATAAAAATCTATTTTTTCTTTCTTCCAGATTTGGAATGAAAATCATTAATAGAAATATTTTTTGCCTCATGCTTCTTGCCATCTAAGTAGAACTAAGAAAGCAACATAATTGGCAATAACAAAATTTCCCCCTCTGCAAAGCACACCAGCACTTGCAATTATTTTACGACTGCTGCAGTTCCCCTGCTGTGTGTCATTCTTGACTTGAAGTTATTCAGAAAAGCTAGTAAGCACTACATAATTGTGGGCAAATTGGAGGTAATAAAGAGAAGATCAACCAACATGATTGGAGGGACTGATTTATGAGGAAAGATGAAAAGAATCACAGTAAATATGTATAGCTTGGCCAAATTATAGCTGGGGTGGAGAGTAGGATAAACATCAATAAGGACTGTATATGTAGAATGCTTGTGTAACTTTGTGGAAGTCAACATCAGCAGTGTTACCTCGGGGATGAATATGGCCATGAGAAAGAGAATGAGGGAGAAAGAGCTGTTAAAGGAAGTCTGAAGGGATATAACTGTAAAAGACACGGGAAAAATTGGAGCAAAAAGAAAGTGTAAGCTGCATATCAGGAAAATCTTACTGGTGAGATCTAGAAGGTTAATGAATTAGTTACGAATGAAAAGCACTTTGAAGATGAAAAATGTTATTCAGCTACAGCTAAGTATCATTATTAAGGGTAGAGCTGAGCAAATAATTTGTGGTGAATTATGTATTCAAGCAGTTAAGAGTTAGATTTTTAAAAGCACTTATGGGAATTAGATGTCCAATAGAAGTGTGATTCACATAAGGTTAGTTGTTACATTTCTAGAGATACCCTTGTAGCTCCCAGTAGAAATATTTAATTCAACAAAAATATAAACACAGAAATGTGTATATGTATTTATTTATGTGTGATTGTACATTCAGGTACCCAGGCACGAACACAAGATTATAGGAGATTAAGAAATACTAGCAAAAGTATCCAGGTTTCTTAGATAGGGCAGTTGGTATAACAAATTCACAGGGTGTCCAGTTCTGCCACTCTACTTGATGGTCAACCTCACTTCATTACACTGACACAAAGTTTTCAAAGAATACTGTTTTACCTTGCAGAATTAAGGGTCACAAAATATCTAGCCTTGGATAATCCTCAGCAAAAATGTCTAAAATCATAGGATGGATCCAGCTGGTTTAAATCTGTACCTTTGCTAGAACTGACTTCTTTCAATTTACACCATTTGAAAATTATAGTTTTTCAAAGCCAGAACAAGACATTAAGAGCAATCTTTATGTTTTTTTATCTCTCCATCTCAACTCTATTCTCATAACTCTTTCAGGGTAATCTCTCCCTAGACAAGTCAAGTCTTTATTCTTGGGAGTAAAAATCAGGTTTTCCTAAACTGAAGAGAAATCTTGACTCATTTGTGAAGTTCTCATATAGGAAAAGACAAACATAATGATAAAATATTCAACACTTGTAGGTGTTTAATCTTCTTATTTTGTAACTTTTTTAGAGTGGAATCAATTTCAGTGTAACACTCTACAGATAATAGTTGTCATCTCAATGGCAATGTCCTCAGGCCATCATAATGCAAGTAATAATAGTAATGTAGGTGTGCCACATCTGCAAGAAAAACTCAGGTCAAAGACGTCACATTAATTAGTCACAGAATGTTTTGCCTAACTCTGGACAAACATAAGAAAAAAAATATAAACTCACAAACAAAATACCAGACAACTATCGTACAGTCATATCAGATACCTCCTCAGAGATGAAGAACTGCAAAATGTTACTAAGAGTATAGCAGACAAAAATTTAAGAGAAACAGCTTGATTATGTACTATTGAAAAGAAGGGTTCGATAGTAATATGTGCGTATATAAATTTACTTTAATATGTGTGTGAGAGAAAAAATAAGTGAGATTTATCAGGAATATATCTGTGTTTTGTCATGGTTTTGTGACCTAGTATCAAACTCTGACTTATTTGGTTATTTAGGGAAATTATTTCTAAGGAGACATTTACAGAATGTGAGGCACTTTATTTATATATCTATATAACCATTTATAAAAACAAAAATAATGTACCTGAATTAATAAGAGATGGGAAATATTAAACATTTCATATTTGGAGCTGTAAACAAAATAAGTGAATGAAAAATAAGATCATACATCTTAAAATATTATGTTTGAATGGCAGTATCTGCATAATGATCTTGATGCAATAGAATTTATAATAAATTAATAAAAATGCTCAGAAAAAAAAAAAAGTACATTTTTTAACGTACTAAGAGTGTCATCATTTGTAAAAAGAAAGTAGGTCCTTTTTATTACCATGGGGAAACATTTTGTTGTAAATTTCTGAAAGAAATGATACGGGGTGGTAGGGGTATATGAAAGAAAGCAAACAATTGGCTATGTCCCCTCTCCTCCCAAGAAAACTTCTGAACAATTTGAATGGTGTATAAACGCAGCTGACCTTCATTCTTCAGTTCACTGTGGAAGTGACAGTCCATAGCTCAGAAGAAATGAATAGAAACTAATTTCTTCATTTGTTCAATACTGTTCATTTTCTTCTTTTAGCAGATGGAGAAACGCAGCTAAGCAAGATTATGTGCATGTATTAATCACAATGCATTATTATTAACATTATTATATTAATTATTATTAAAAACAATGTATTATCAATAATACATTATTACTAAGTAGGTAGTACTACCTGTTTTTAAAGCCTTGTCTGGGCGCTATTTAGCTAAATTATATTTTGTGTTAATGATGTGACAGGAGAATACATGCCATAGATCATGTTAACTCAGAACTCATTTTTCTCCCCCTGGAAATGATCTGAATATCCACAATGACAAAGAGTTTCGTATCTTCTCACATATGTACTCTAGATTACCATTTTCCCTACCTCCGAGTCCACATAAGCTGCAGAGTGTAAGTTTTAGATCTGAACACAATCTTAGCATCTTCATTTCTGTTGATAACACTGGTCAACTTTACAGCAGTGTCTACACCTAAGACACCAGATCACACCAAATGTGTTCTCTTCCGAGCCTGTTTTGCTCAGTCCTTTTCAAAGCCAAAATACAGAACTTATATACAACTCCTTTGAAATACATACCCTACCTGTGCTGTAGGTAGGGCAGGTTAATTACAAGCTCTTACCTTTCCTCTCAGCCTCCTCTTCTAAGGAAGCTTCCAAACCAGACACTTGTCAGAGTGATACAAATGTATTTTGACATCAGCAGGACACAGAGACTGGGGTCATTTCCTTTGGCTTTTCCAATTACACAGCTTGCTGCAAGGAGCTGAATCAACCATGAATATCATTCTGCTCTTACCGGCTGGGAGGGTGCTCTCTGTTCGGCCCTTGGCATTTAACCATGTTGAATTATGAATCTGCTACCAATCTCACTGTTTGCCTTGGAGCTGGAAAGCATGAATCACAGGGACCTTTTCTGAATTACATTTTAAAGTGGACCATGTAATTTCTCCACCCTCCCTTCTCCCCCCCCCCTTTTTTTTTCTTTTTTTTAAAAAAAAAGTTTATTCACAAACCACCAGTTATCTCAAGATTGACCAAATAAGAAGATACAACATTTGCTCACTATAACACACTGCTATAATACACTGTGCCACTATCTGAATGTGCCGTGTGTTTCATTTAATATTCAACAAAAGTTAGAAGATAAGCCAGGGCAAGTTCTGTATAATCAAATGGCTGACATTTCAATATCTCTACCTTTAAACAAAGAACTGCAGCAAAACTTGTGTAACATCAGTGTACAAGATGAAACAATGGGGTTGAGGGAGTTAAAAAAGATATTAAAATTTTCTGAATCTATATAATAGGTTGAAATCTGAAAAAAAATGGTTTTCTTTTAAGTTCATTACAGTCTGGCAGAAAATATAAAACCACCAACCCCAGAAATTGATATCTGGATATTTAACAGAAGAATGAATTGTCATTCAGCAGGGCAAAATTCCTGAAATATTTTCCTACCTGCTATTTTCTCAACCAGTTGGGTAATGTCATTGTAAAGAAGGGGGTGAATGGCAGAAATGAAACCCGAATCATCCCATCTAACATTAGGCATCTAACATAAGGAGTTTAAGTTCATAGAATCATAGAATCATAGAATATCCTGAGTTGGAAGGGACCCTTAAGGATCATCAAGTCCAACTCTTGATACCGCACAGGTCTACCCAAAAGTTCAGACCATGTGACTAAGTGCACAGTCCAATCTCTTCTTAAATTCAGACAGGCTCGGTGCAGTGACCACTTCCCTGGGGAGCCTGTTCCAGTGTGCAACCACCCTCTCTGTGAAGAACCCCCTCCTGATGTCGAGCCTAAATTTCCCCTGCCTCAGCTTAACCCCGTTCCCGCGGGTCCTGTCACTGGTGTTAATGGAGAAAAGGTCTCCTGCCTCTCGACACCCCCTTACGAGGAAGTTGTAGACTGTGATGAGGTCTCCCCTCAGCCTCCTCTTCTCCAGGCTGAACAGGCCCAGTGACCGCAGCCGTTCCTCGTACGACTTCCCCTCCAGGCCTTTCACCATCTTCGTCACCCTCCTCTGTACACTCTCCAACAGTTTCATGTCCTTTTTATACTGTGGTGCCCAGAACTGCACACAGTACTCGAGGTGAGGCCGCACCAGCGCAGAGTAGAGCGGGACAATCACCTCCCTTGACCTACTAGCGATGCCGTGCTTGATGCACCCCAGGACACGGTTGGCCCTCCTGGCCGCCAGGGCACACTGCTGGCTCATATTCAACTTGCTGTCTACCACGACCCCCAGATCCCTCTCTTCTAGGCTGCTCTCTAGCATCTCATCGCCCAGTCTGTACGTGCAGCCAGGGTTTCCCCGTCCCAGGTGCAGGACCCGGCACTTGCTCTTATTGAACTTCATGCGGTTGGTGATCGCCCAGCTCTCCAACCTATCCAGATCCCTCTGCAAGGCCTTTTCACCCTCATTCGAGTCCACAACTCCTCCAAGTTTGGTGTCATCAGCAAACTTGCTCAAAATACCTTCTATTCCTACATCCAGATCGTTTATAAAAATATTGAAAAGTACCGGCCCTAAAATGGAGCCTTGAGGGACCCCACTGGTGACCGCCCGCCAGCCTGACGCAACCCCATTTACCATAACCCTTTGGGCCCTGCCCGTTAGCCAATTGCTCACCCATCGTATGATGTTTTTATTTAGCTGTATGGTGGACATTTTGTCCAGTAGGATCCTATGGGAAACCGTGTCAAAAGCCTTGCTGAAGTCCAAAAAAATCACATCAGCTGGTTTCCCTTGGTCCATCATACGGGTGATCTTATCATAAAAGGAAATCAGGTTAGTTAGGCAGGACCTGCCCTTCACAAACCCATGCTGGCTGGGACCAATGACTGCTTTGTCCCCCAGGTGAGCCTCAATAAGTTCGAGAACCATCTTCTCCATGATTTTACCAGGCACTGACGTGAGACTGACAGGCCTGTAATTGCTAGGGTCTTCTTTCTGACCCTTCTTGTAAATCGGCACAACATTTGCCAGCTTCCAGTCTAACCGGACTAGTTAAGGGAAGTTAAGAACATCATTTCCGTAGGTCTCCTCAGTTGTCAGCATTGAGAGACAAACACTTCCAAAATGACATTTTGGACGATA